>NC_056523.1:238524953-238727138 GCF_019175285.1 Sceloporus undulatus
AGCTTCCTTCGGGTTAATTTTACCTAATTAGTAATGCTTTGCATTAATAGATTAGATTTTTATTGGGATCTCAGAGATCCTGTCCTGTTGGACATCATCAGGCGGAACCTATCTATCATGCAACCTCTTCTATTATGAACCCGTGAATCGCATACTGACCAACCAATTATGCTTCCGATCCTGTCAGAAATTTTATAATGGCCTTTGTAACAGCTTCGTACATAACATGCTCATGGGGATTTCCTCAGTGCTAAGTGGCCGGGAACTAACGATCATCGCTCCAGTGTACAGCAGTGCGCACCCATTCATTTTAGTTACCATATATACCTGACTATAAAGTCAACCTCATGTATAGTCGAGGGCAGGTTTTGGGGCCAAAATTATGAAATTTTGATAGACCAATGTATAAGTTGAGTGGTAAACTTAGGGCATGATAACAAAGGATGTAAAGAATGAGGGAAAGGCCCTGCTCTCAAACGAATAGTCTCTATTTTCCTATCCAAGTATTCAAAAGCCAGAAGCAGGACCAAGTGGAGAGAATAGAGGAGGTTGTGCTCTCTTTTAGTTCTCCTAGGATGAACTGACTCTTACCTTTGCCCCTCCACTCAATGAGGGAGCTGGATCCTCTTTTGCGTTAAGGTCCAGGACTGCATGAACCCATGGTATAAGTCGACCAAAAGGCATCAGCAGCTTACAAATTACAGATATCCCTTCCCTGCCCTCAGGCTTGCAATCTAAGGGACAAAGAACAAAAGGAAAGCACAATGGCAGGGAAAAGTTCAGCAGATCCTCATTTCCCCACATTCTCCTTGTGAGGGTCCACATTATCCTCAGCCTTCCGGCAGCCATTGACCACACCTCCCTCTGCACTCCTTTCCATGGTGATGCTAAGATCATTCAAAGTCATTAATAATAAACCCCTACACCAAATGCTGAGGACTAGCTGTATTTTGGATTTGGAGTTTTTCCGAGTTTGGTATATTTTTTTTATATGTCATGTCTAATGGGATATAACTGGGAGATCGGGATCCATGTATGTCTCATATGCAATCTAATCCACCATAGACTGACGGTACTTTAATGCCACAATTTTTAAAAATAATGTTGTGCTTCTGTACACTGAGCTTCAAGCAAACACCCCTGAGGACCCACTCTTCTCTTTTATAATTCATAAATTCAGTAATGATTCAACCTTCGGCTTCCCAAGTTCCTTGAGTTGGGTCAGAACCATCGCTCAGGGTCAGTTTGGGGTTTTTGGACACTTTTAGGTTTCAGAAGTCCAGAGCAAGGAGATCCCGACTCTACTATGGACATTCTCCTGAGAATGGACTCAGGTTTCAAAAACAGTCATTTCTCGGATTTTTGCAACAACAAAAAAGAGGAGGTCTGTGATGCAAAAGGCAAGCTGCTTCCTTCCAGCCTTATTTTTTCTCCTTTTTTAAAAGACAAATAGTATAAAATACAGTTAGCTGGCCCTTTTTCGCATGTCATCGGGGGTGCTTTATGGAAATTCCTGCACGGCCGAACGGGGTTGGACTGGATGCCCTTCTGGGTCTCTTCTAACTCTATGTTTTTATGATTACTTTAATTCTGGAATCAATCTACGATGCTGAATCGGGCTTGGGAGTCCTATGGCCCTGCTCCAGGCAATGCTTGCTAGACTGCAGGCCCCATCATTCCAGCACACCACAGACTGCTGGGAACGCAGTCTAATACGGCTGCACATTGCAGAAAGTAATCCAGTTCACAATACTTTACGCTATGGAAAACCTGGGCTTTGTAGTATGCTGTGCCACCAGAGCTCTCTGACAAAGACGGCTAAATTTCTCACAAAACTACAATACCCAGATTGTTTTGTTGTTGTTATTTTCTTATAGCCCGCCCTTTCTCCCAATATATGGACTCAAGGTGGTGCTTTTTCAACTGCATTAATCTATATATATCTTTCTACAAATGTGAGCGACACCTCCATTACATAATTTGTGGGGCTGCTTGACTGGGAGTTCCTGCAGGCAGAATTGGCGTTGGACTGGATGGCCCTTCATGGGTCTCTCCAACTCTATGATTCCATGATCTATAGCACTCTGAGCCTACTGTGATTTTAATTGTTTTAAATGTTAAAGGTTATAAAGTCTATCCTGTAAGCCATGCACTGATGGACTATTGCCACAATAAATTTTGTATTGATTGCTTTTATACCCTGCCTTTCTCCCAAAATAGATTCTCCTTAAAGGGTTTGTTATTATAAAAAGAAAGGAACGTATCATGGCTTGCAGAATTAAACTTATGATAGAAATAGATAGATAGATAGATAGATAATAGATCGTGTCTTGCGAAATTAAAAGTGTGTGTTTGTGTGTGTCTTAAATCAAAATCCCTCTTGGAAGTGGGAAATGAAATGTGTGTATGGATGCAGCCTGGGTTCTTAGCTCAGCTCAGAAGTTGGCTACAGTGTCTCAAAGCATGAGCAGAGTGTCTCGAGCATGAAACAGAGTGGCTGCCCTCATTGCTCGGCAGCGCACTTTGCTTTATCGAGCTGAATTTATCTGATATCTAAACACCTTCAGAGGAAGAACCTCAGTTTGCACTCGCCACTGAAAAAATAATCCAGTTTGGCCACTTAACTGCCCTTGGCCTCCATGTTGTGAAATGCTGGGATTGCGTGTTGTGCACCTCGGCAGATGACTCACCCGGTCCTCCAAAACTACGATCCCAAGATTCCATAGTACGAAGCCCTAACGGAAGTTAAAGTGGTTGCCATCAGCGTGTTCAAGGGTCAACCGCTCGACCCTCTTTTTGTGTCCTTGGGGGGGGCTCTTAGCCTCTCAAAATGGTGGCACTAGTCTTACCCCCCCTCCCAAAATCCTGGCTATTTCCCGGTGCGGTCAACACTGCCTCAGCTTGAGGGCATCCCATGCACACCTCCTCCTATGCCAAAAAACCCTCGGTTTGTTCCCATCTTCCAGTGACATCCTGATGTTTAACAGGGTTCAGACTCGATGTCCTCTAGGACATGCTTACTAGGAGGCCCTTCCTCACCACCTCCCCTCCCTCTCTCCTTTTGTGTTATGTCTTGTTAGATTGTAACTTGGGGCAGGGAACCGTCTGATAAAAAGATGTTCTGTACATGGCTGTGTAAATTTGCATGCTTTATAAACTAAAGGTTAATAATACTAATACTCATAATAATAAATATAATAATAATAATAATAATAATACTAAAAATACACCTCTATATGCCATGTCTCTATCCATAATTACTTCATAGCAGAAGGGGGTGACTGGAAGTCCTTGAGGGTCCCCTCAACTCTGCATTCTTGTGAGCTGGGCTTTTTCTTGCCCTTTGTGTGTATGCCTCAGGTTTTTTTTTACGCATAGATTTCTTTAAACCTCTGCCAAACTTCCTTTTGAGATGGTAATTGAGTTTGAATGCCAACGTAATTAGCGTAATTATTCGCCTTGTCTTTATTGTCATTCGAGAAACTGTGAACAAATCTTCGCTGGCCTGCTGAAAGTGGAAGAGAAATCACCCTTTTGGAAGAAACGGGCATTTTGGACGAATATTTTTTAAAAAAATTCCCTCAAGGTTTCACTGACGAGAAAAAACACATGGGTTTCTCCAATCACTACACTGTGGATCATCAACTCGTTTTTTGGGTCAATTTTTTAACCTTAATTTTAGACTTATACATATGCAGTAATTTATCTGTGTAACATAAAACTATTTATAGACAGAAAGCCTTGAAATAGTTTGCTTTGCAGCTTGTTAGGGTGACTCTGTCCCCTATAAACACCGTGAAAGTGAATTAATAGCAAAAGACATAATGAAAACATACCATATTTGTAGATTAATGACAGTGGAAATGTTGGGGCCTTTCCAGATAGGTAATGACCAGCTGGGATGCTTATGCAAAGGTGAAAACCAAGGACATTGTAATACTTCAGCCAGTAAATATGTAGCAGTGATACAACTTACCTTTTATTATAATTAGGCATTTTAAAAGTACTATAAATTTTTTTGAAATAATAAGATACATATAGTTTCAAAAATTTAGTTATATAAATATTACTCTATAAAATGAGAAACTTTTTGGGGGGACTAGGCAAAAATTTTTTTTTCACCAAATCAGATAAAAAACTGTAAAACTGTATTTGTTTGGTGGTTGTTAAAATGAAAAAAACCCTCTGTTTTCCTGTAGTATGGGGAGGATTCTTTCATGCTGGGTCTGGCTCCTCCTTCAGCTTCACAAGCAAAGCTTCTGATTTGTCAATCATCTTTACCCTTCGACGGCTGCACCTGCACTGAAGAAATAATTCGTTTGACATTACTTTAGCTGCCATGGCTCAATGATATGAGAATTCTGGGAACTGAGTTTGTTGTGGCAACAGAGAGAGGTCCTAACTGGTTGTTGTGGGGTGAGTGGACGTAAGATGCCTACTGGTGATACACCATGACCTGCTGCCACCATGGCCCTTAACCTTCCTCTGCTACACCCATGTCTCAGGCATCCCTTTCCAAAATCAGATGGTGAAATGGAGGTCTTCTCAGTAGTATCCACATTGGGGGAAGAAAGGGCATGAGCTATGAGCTAACACAGGCTAGAGCCTATTTGAAAGCCTGCTCTGTGGCAATGTGGGCAGCAAAGAATCATTTTGTGCTGCCAGCATGGCATCTGCAAGGAGCTGGCCAGCAGAACTGTTCCTAGTGGTCAGGAGTCTTTTACACACTCACCCTCAAGTAGGGATGCAGACCACTCAGAGGCTAGCTGTGAAGAATTTGCATGGCATTTGCAGATGAGTCACTCAGATCTAATCTGACTTGGATGCTACAGTTAATACAATGTCAGCAGTGTACCTTTGCTCCTGTCGGTCCATTTTAATGGATACTTTTCAAACTTGCACTGCCTGATGATGGGACAGGATCCTGAGAAAGTAAAAGCCACCACATGTGTTCTTGGACCCTTATTCTTCTTGGCTTATTAAACAGGCCCGAGGTGGAGTGGCTGAAGGGGTAAGGAGGTCAATCAATGCCTCCTACAACAAGGCAGAATTCCATCCTAAAGGAGGCTGCTGTGAGACTTCTGCTAAAAAGGTCATCCTTGGTCCCACAATAATGAATAACTATCAGCCAGTGTCTACCTACCATTTCTGGCAAGATTTGGATGTGTGGTTGGGCTTCTCAACTCTGGATTGAAACAGATGATCTAGATCATTTCAATCTGGTTTCAGACCTGGCTATGGAACCGGAACAGCCTTGATCACCTTGATGGATGACCTACGCAGGAACTGGACAGGGGCAGTGTCTCCCTGTGGTTTCCTGGACCTCTCAGCAGCTTTCAATACTATCAGTCATTGTATCCTTCTGGACCGCCTCTCTGGATGGGGCTTGGGGACTGTTCTGGCTCCGTTCCTTCCTGGAGGAGCAAACTCAGAAGGTGGTGCTGGGGGACTCCTGTTCGACCCCCTGGCTATTGACCTGTGGGGTCCCTAAGGGTTCTGTGTTATTCTCTATGCTGTTCAACATATACGTGAAACTGCTTGCATCTCATCTGCATGTGCAGAGTTTTTTGAAGGGTGTGTCTTTGCTTTGGCCAGGAACAGTCTCTCACTTCCTTTCTGCATTTTTCTGAAATCTGCATGTGGTTCTGTGTGCTCTGTCAGTCCATGGGTAGTCATGCGTATTTCATAAGATCTCTCTTTCCCCCCCTCAAATTCTACTTAGACAAAAACTAAGGGTTTTCATGAATTAGCTTACGGTTCTAAACTGTTTAGAGAATGCTTAGTGCAATATGAAGCGGTATATAAATGAAGCTGCTATTGCTATTGCTAAATTGGACTATACAGCAATAACATAGCATGCACCTTTCTATACTGCTTATCAGTGAACTCAGCACTCTCTAAGTAGTTTACAGTCTGTAAGTCAGTTGCCTTCAACTAGCTGGGTACTCATTTTTCTGACCTATGAAAGGTTGGAAGGAGCCCTGGTGGCACAGTGGTTAAATGCCTGTACTGCAGCCACTCACTCAAAACCACAAGGTTGTGAGTTCAAGACCAGGAAAAGGGCTCAAGCTCAAGTCAGGCTTGCATCCTTCTGAGGTCGCTAAAATGAGTACCCAGATTGTTGGGGGCAAATTAGCTTACAGTTGTAAACCACTTAGACACTGCTTAGGTGGTATGAAGCGGTGTATAAATGAAGCTTGTTTGTTTCATTTGAAGGCTTAGTCAATTTAGGACCATTACAGAAATAATCCAGAAATCCTTTGTTTAGGATTTGCATGGATCTGCTTAAGCTTCCCCATGTTCTTTTGTCAGAAACTACAGGACAGACAACTTTGCTTCATCAGGTGCATCCTTTGATAGGTATGTTCTGAAACATGTGTCTGTGTAGTAGGTTGTTGCCAGTTCAGGTGGTGTGGTACCCATTTGTCCTAGCATAAAGGATTATCTCCCCACAATGCAAGGAAATAGAATATTGGTACTTACAAGGAAGGTTCCTTTTCTCTCATTGCGGAATGAGCATCTTTTCCACCTTAGTTGGTGGAGTTTGTTGCTTTTAAGCTGCTAGCTGTACATGTATATTTTTTTTGTTTGTCCAGAGCTTTGTCATATCATCACTGGGAAGGTGGGACTGGCTTTCCCTATTAGGGTGTTAAGGATGTTAGGCAGATAAGAAGTCCTGCCTGAGAAGTGCAAAGGTGGAGCCAGACCCAGCATGAAGGAATCCTTCCCTACAACTGCAGAAAAGGACATTCACAATAAGTACCAATGTCCTATTTTGTTATCCAGGGATCTCTCTGATTTGAAAATGAACTCATCCATTCTAGCAGCTCCCCCTTCCCTACTCCTTTTGCAATCATTTGAATGCAGAGAATATTATCTTCTAATCATCACCATCCGATTTACTTTTGAACCAGCAATCTTGTAATAAGATGCTTTTGGATTTTTACTTTGCAAATTGTTGTTTTCGACATCTTGTTTCTTGTTGGTCAAAACAAGAAAAGCAATTGGCTATAAAACATTGTAAGTTGTGACAGGAAGTCTTTTGTTTGTGTTAACATATTTACCTCTTTAGAATAGTTCATGAGATGAAACTGCTGGCATAAAGATAATAACCAAGTCTGGTTGGGTAGTTTCCAATTAAATGCCTCCCAGTAGAAAGTGTTTCACTGAAAAATATATAGGAAAATGTTTGATAAAACTATCACCTAAAGCTCTTTGGGGAAACTCTTGTTCCATGATAATGTTATGTTATATAGGCCCAGAATCTCTGAGGTCTTAAGGGAGTGTAATTTTATACATTTGTCCCCTAATGTCACCTATTATCTACATAGTTTTATGCATCCCATAATTCTTATTGTAGAAATTACCGCAGTTGCTTCTTCTGATCAGTGAATCATGTCAAATGAGATCTGAATAAGGAGACAGTGTAGCCAAAGTTAAACACTTTGTCCTTTGATTTTAGTAGCAGAGATTTAAACATTTCTTTGAAAATCAATTTACAAATTAGATTTCCTGTTTGTTGAAAACTGGCATCATTGAATATTAAAGTTGGAAGAAGCCTCATGGGTTGTTGGGTCAAAACCCCTGGTCAGTGCAAGATCTCCATCTAAAGCAACCCAGGCAAGTTAGCAGTCCAGTCTCTTTTGAAGACATCTAAATAAGAAGAACCCACCATGTCTCTAGGCTATTGGTTCCATTGCCAAATTGCTCTTACTGTTAGAAGGGATTGTTTTAGTAGAACAGTGGGAATAGAGAACCACTATGGTGTAGTAGTCTGAGCATTGGACTTCTACTCTGGAGACCAGGGTTTGAATCCCCATTCAGCCATGGAAACTAAGTTGTTGACCTTTGCCAAATTGCACTCTCTTAGCTTTAGAGGGAGGCAAAGACAAGTCACCTCTGAACAACTATTGCCAATAAAAAGTTGTTATATGTTCGCCTCAGAGTTGCCATAAGTTAGAAACAACTTGAAGGCACACATGAACAAGAAACAAGGGAATAAAGAGAGCATTTATCCCTTTTCCCACCTATGTTTTTCTTCTCTTCTTTTTCTTTTCTCTTGTGTTTTGCTGTATAAATGTCTGGAACCAAAGAAATAAACAAGTGTGGTAGAAATTGATGAGTAGGGAAAAGAGTAAGCATATTATTCTTCCCATTGCTTCCCAAAGTTGTAGTGCTCAGGATTATCTTATCACCGGTTGTATACATGGTGTAATTTGTATTTAGTAGTCTTCCACACCATGGCAAACATGGTGATGAAGATTTAACCACAAAGTAAGGATGTTCAAGTATTTTTAGTATATCACTATATATAGGGTACTGATTCCTATGTAGAAAGTCATAAATCAATAAAATTTGAAGATAAAATTCCTTCCATTTTGCCAAAGCATCTGCTACAAGCATTGTGACATCTTTCTGTTCAGATGATCCATATCAGATAGCATTATCATTTCACAAGAATATATTGGATGGATCATACAGGGTAAATCAAATAGTTTTAGATGATTCAAGAAAGCAAGCTAAACTGTATGTTGTGTGCTAAATAACAGGATGAAAGATGTTCTCAACTGTCACTCTTGATATGTTGATAATTTCTACGTATCCGGTAGGAGAAAGTAGAAATTACAGTACAGTTGGCCTTTTATATCTACAGATTCTCTATTCACAGATTTCATCATCTACATCTTGAAAATATTTCTTAAAAAATATAAATTTCATAAAGTAAACCTTGAATTTGCCATTTTATATAAGGTAAACCATTTTACTACACTATTATATATAAAATGGGACTTGAGCATCCATAGATTTTGGTGGATCCTGGCACCGTTACTACTAGATATCTACAATATACACAGTGCTGAAAGGTGCAGAACACTTGTTGTTGTCCCAGAAGAGTTAAGCAAACAAAGTAAACTGGCACTTGTTTATTGCATGGGTCCAGTCCAACAAACACATTCTGAGTCATTACTTGACAGAAACACATTTGACAGAAATTCTTGCAGTTGTGAGTATTCTTGGGTGAGGTCCTATCATCTTTATGATCTTTATGCATCTTGATCCTGCTTTTGCCATTTCACTAAAAAATAGCTACAGCTATGTCAGGTTGGATGGAGACCATTGGTGAGCAGTCACTTCCAACTATTGCCATAAATTTTCAGACAGATTGGCGTCTGAAATTTGAGTAAGCCATTCTAAGAAATGCAGGAGCATATTTTAAAATCACACAACTGCTACTTTGGCTGTGCATTAAGGATCCTGCTGGGAGGTGCATATCTGCCCCATCTCATATTCTCTGAAGTTTGAAACAGATTTAATCCTAGAATTGTCTTGTATTTGGTCAGGACTTGGTTTGATAGCTCCTTGATCTAAATGAAGCTGTTTATTTAGACATGGTGTCCAACAAATGTTGGGAATTTCAAGAAAAAAGTGTATTTGAGTGGCATTGGAAATGTGTATATGCAGTTTTCATTCAACTATTTATGTGACTTCCACAGCAGGTTGTCACAGCAAAGGAGTGTATGCATAAGTAACCAGCAGGTATCAGTTTTTCCCCTTTTATTTAACTATTGCACCACAGTCTTTTTGCACCCTCACATTATAGATTATTTTGTGTACATCGAGTGATAACATTGCCAATTAAAACCATTTCAGTTCCAGACTAGAAAAGGGGAAAAAATCAATGGTTTGTATATAATACTTCTGAATGGCACTGTATGATATTTAAGAAAATTAAAATAAGCATTATTGATTGCATTTTATCACACTTAAGAGCTTTTGCAGGGGCAAGGTGTGATTTCCATTTAAAATATGTCAATCCTATTCCTCATAGTATTGAACTGGAAAATTCATTTTGGGGAATGAATGAGGGTTGCTAGCAGAGTGCTTTGAGGAATGCCACTGAAGGTTGATTAGCTACTACCACAATGAATGTAGATTGTAATTTCCCTATAGCTTGTAATTAAACATCCTCCTGGGTGCTCTTCTGCTGCCAGAAGAAAGCAATAAGCTTTTGAGAGGGCTATATAATATGACTCCAGTGAATTCACACTGCAGAGATTTTGACTGTTCGGAGTAAATCTTGAAAGATGGTTCTGCAGAATTGTATATTCTGACCTTTTGGTAGTCTCAGGTCAGTCAATTGTTCAGGAGATAATACATCTTTTTGTGGTTTGCTTCCTTTTCTGCCAGAAATCCAAAGTATGCTTCTATGGAGGATGTGAAGGGAGTGACAAATATCTTTTATCCTTTACTAGTTTAAATTTGATCAGGATATACTCAGAGGACTTTCCAGAACTCCCTTTTGTTTCTCCCCCATTCTACTTTGAATGGAATGGTTATCCCATTCAGCCTTTTCAAAGATAAACCATTCTATGTTTTTGAGGTGGTGGCGGCAGCTTTTAACAAAAGAGGATGGAGAAATATGTTTTTAGTAATATCGATATTTAATTTCTTTTTATCTTTTGTAAATTAATGTTTTAGCTGGACACTTTTAACATTTGTAAGTTGCTTTGACTCATTTTGGGAGAAAGTGGGATATACAGTGAAATAAATAAGCATCAGTGAGTTTGTGTGTAAATATTTAACTTTGACTTTTTAACCACTATTTGCTATGGAAATGTGAGAAAGGATAAATATAAATTCCCTTGTGCATTTCTGTTAGTTTTAATGATGGCAGGTCTTGGGAGAGGCAGGAAGACATAGAGATGAACCCTCCTTTTGCTTCTGTGGAAGTTTCTCCTTAGACTGTAAAAAAAAGTTCAGAAAGCTAATAACTCTCTTCGTTCTAATCATATTATTAGAGGAATTCTAATCCTTTTGTTTCCACAGAGAGTAATTGTCAGTCTGCTTTTGTTTTTGTTCTTAACTTTACAGTGGGGCTGCAGTGCCATCTGTTCATAATTTAGCACTGGCTCATTTCATAGATTTGGCAGCCCCCATACAATTGTATTCAGGACTGTGTACAGTTTTTGAAACAACAGCTCTCATTTAAAAAAACAAACAAATATACATTTATACAATAGGAAGATGATGTGTAAAAATTGTACATACACTTGATGTAAACTAAATGATTAGTCTTAGCATTTCACCATCTTTGGAGTCTTATACACCACGGCCTGACAGCGGCGGGGAGAGAGAGAAAGGGGCCGCTCACCCCTTTCTCTTCCGTATTGTTGGCGCGGCGAATGGAGCTCCGTTTTGGAGCTCCTTTCAGCACAGCTGAAAGGGTGCCACAAGCACCCTGTAGCAGCGCCAGCACATCACAGCCCCACCACGCCATTTGGACATGATGTGACCGTCACGTCAAAATGGCGGCGCCCATGTAGAAAAGGCACCGTAATTTTGACGTACGGAGGACGTACTAGGATTAGGGAGCATCTGAATGGTGCACGCTCCCTAACCTTAGAGTCACCACCGCCACGCTACATTTTAGTGGTCTGTATCCCGTCATAGAAAGCTTTTTTCATTGCCTAGATAAAATAATGCATGCTAGTAATTTAATATCTTAGTTACTTTATAAACCTCACGGTGCATCCGGATGACACAGCAGTGAAGGAGCACCGTATAGCCTTGGCGCCACTGCTATCACACCCTTTCCAGGATGCCCTAGAAAGGCTGGATTGGGGTTGTGGTGTGTGGTTGCCACAGCCCCAGTCCAGCTAGGAAAGGGGCGGCATCACGCTGTCCCTTAGGGGCTGTCTGTACTTAGTTTCTTTATAAACCTCAGTGTTTGAAATTTCTTTTTTTATTGCAGAAATTATTTATTTAAAATATTGTTATACCCATAAATGATTAAGGAGCAGCAACTTTTTTTCTTGACACTGTTTTACCAATGTGTAGTTATTACTTGGCGATAACACAATAAATACGGATCACATTCTACCAAACCATCACATCCTGTTACACCATCTGGTCACATCACACAATTAGATAAGCATGACCTGGGTTGTGAAATGGTATACATTAATATGTGAACCAGCTCCCAGAATAGAATGAAGGACCTTTTTCATGCTAGAGGATCTTTGTGCATTTTGGGAATCCTTTCCAAATGTTCCTGTTTTGCAAGTTTCTTTTTCACACATTTGCAGTCATTACTTCAAATTATAGTTCATCTCTTAGGACCAACTCTTACAAAAGAATAAGAGTAACTTGATATATGCTAGAGCAGCTATTGTTTAATATTTTCTTATATAGGAACTTAATTCCTTACATGTGTGGCCATCATACTGTAATAGCCAACAACATAGTGTTGAAAAGATTAAAGAAATACTAAAAGATTTAATTTAAATAAACTTTTACTGTCTCCTTGGGCTTTTCCCCTTCTGAATTTCATGCTGTTGTCTTCCTTATTTCATCAGTTTGGCATCTAAGAGACATAATAATATTCAGTGACAATTGCAAACTTGACACACACAAAAAAAACTTTCAAACATCAAGGACAAAATTATTTGATAATTTTGTTCTTGAAAGAACAAAATTAACAAGCAACTAGTAAGTAATTTTCTTTTCACTCTGACAAAATCTTTGAAAACCGAAGTGTTTGAACACTGTTCACAGTTTAGAACTTAATTTCCATGTGCTTTTTCATCCTCAAATTATTTTTCAAAGACCAGAGCTCTACTGGGCTGATGGTGTTCACCTATCAGATTTGAGTAATTCACTTTTCTTGGGGACCTGCAACAAGGTATTTGGGGTGTTTTGAATGGCTTCGTGTGCGATAGGAGCTAAGCAGATGCTTGCCGCCTATCTATGCCAGGACTGGAGGGAGATTTAGGGTTCAGTGAGCATCTAGGTCACTGTTTTGGTGGAAGGGAGGTCTCTGACGCTACCTCTTTAGGTCTTGGGAGGTGGAGAAAGAGACTGCCCTTGAGGCTGACCTGAAAGACAAGCAGCCTTGGCAGACTGGCAATAAACGCCAGCCTCAGGGCAGAGTAGGGGTGTGGTGTCCACATGACGCACAGTTTAATGCTGCCCTGATGATACTGTAATGCTGTGTGCCCAACCACATGGTAGGTAGCATCACAGCGCTTCTCTGGCACTGTGTCCAAATGACGCAGCACCAAAGGAGTGACAAAAAGCTGCTTTTGCAGTTCCTTTTTGTGCTGTGGAAAGGCCAGTTCAGGGCTACAGCGTGTAGTTGCCATGGCCCTGATCTGGCGAAGAAAGAAGCATCTGCAGGCCTCCCCTTAGGTGTGGTCTGTTCAGCCTCAAAACTTCTTTTTAATCCTGGGGCTTAAGAGAGGGACTTTCTGGTTGGTCTTCCTTATGTGGGCCGGCTGGGGAGCAACTTAGTTTTGGGTTCTCTTTGGGGCTCAGGTGTGATTGCCCAGGGAAGCTGCAGAGGTTGTCTAGGGGAAAGATCACCTGCCGCAGCTGCTCCCACATTAGGTTCCCCCCCAGTTGCAGTTCTCTTAAGAAATCAATAAATAGTTCAAGTTAACAAATGGCCCAATTTTCAACCCATTTTCTGGCATCTTCCTGTTATTATGTCTTGTCTCATTATTTCCGGGGTTGGTCAACAAAATTGCATTTTCTGCATAGAAAACATTGTTTTCAGCAGAGAAAATGTCTATCGCCGCCACACACACACATACCCCGGCGCTTTTAAAAATGCACAAAATCCCAAACTGCAAAGATTCTTATCAATTGAGGATTCTCCTTGTCAGGGTTTCCTGAATCTCAGGGAAACACTTTTTAGCCATTTATTAAACAATAAAAAAAATATTCCCCCTCTCCATCATTCATTGGGAGAAGGACAGAAGAGTGAATTGATGCTTCTTACATGAAAACAAGCAGGCTCACGAAGGCTCCTCCATTAAATAAATAAAAAAAATCTGCCTGTGGTAAAAGCTTGCATAGATGAGTCTCCATGGATGAAATGGTGCTCCCCTTCAGACTTCATCTGAACATGTGGAAATGGGCTGTGTGCAACTAGATGAATAGGTATAGCGCAAAGGGACATTGATGCAGTCCTACTTCTTTTAAATCCAGTGGAGCTGCATTTTATGGATGAATTTGTGAAAGGGACTCCCCCCCCCCCCCCCCCCGTACTCTCTTCATTCCCCATGTTGCTTTCACATACTAGATGTCAAATGTAACTTTTGTTTACACCGCTATTTTATTTAGCACTGAATCACGGCTGGAAATAAGTTTGAGGATGGAGTGCTGTCTACATTTTCTGACAAAACCCTGAGTTAGTGTGTTTGCTTTCACTCTTTAAAAAGTTATTTCAGTTGCACGTTACAATACAGCCCTAAGAATTCACTTTAAGTTGATTTTTCAAAAAGTACTATGTGGTATTGTGACAGTAATTTTACACTGCACTTGCTAAATTTGACATTAAAATGCATTGAGTAAGGCACTTATATTATCAGTTTTCAAAAGTTTTCTCAGACAGAAGTGGAAAAGCCTATTACACAAAAATATCCCACTGCAGCTCTAAAAAGTTGAAGTCCTATGAATGCACACAAAGAAAGAAAGAGGAAAATCTCTACTACTATTCAGAATGATAATGGTATGCTTAGCATTCTTTAGACATTGGCACAGTCATTGAAATGACAGTGAGCATGTGTAACCCAGGCTTACCACTTAGTGTTGTATCCTGACTTTCCAAGGGAGATTTGATTTTTTTAAAAACCCACTGAAAGCAGATTGTTTGCATGACATGGATGAAAGACCCTCTAAAACTATTAAGAGTTTAGAAATAATAAAACTGTCTGCTTAAAAGTAAGTCCAGCTGACTACAGTAGGGTTTCCAGGGTAAGAGCGTAGAAGTATTTCACTAATACAACCAACAGTGCTCATTTCTTTTGCAGCTGTAGTACAATAGCTACATTGTTGTTGTTGCTTGCTGCCCTCAAGTCAGTTCTGACTCATGGTGACCCTGTGCATGAGTCATCTCCAAGAATCCCTATCCTTCACTGCTCTGCCCAGATCCTGCAAGCCCTCACTCACAACCCCCTGATTGGGTCTATCCATCTGGTTTGTGGTCTTTCCTCTCTTTCATGTACCCTCTACCTTTCCTAGCATTATTGTTTGTTCTAGTGATCCATTCCTTCTCATTACACGGCCAAAGTATGATAGTCTCAATTTGATCATCTTTGCTTCCAAGAAGAGCCCTGATCTGATCTGTTCAAGAAACCATTTGTTTGTTTTCTTGGCTGTACGTGGAATCATAAGTACTCTTCTCCAGCACAACACTTCAAATGAGTTGATCTTCTTTCTGTCTGCTTCCTTCACTGTTGAGCTCTCACATCCATACATGGTAACTGGGAATACAATGGCCCAAACGATTCTGACTTTAGTGCTCAATTGTAAGTCTTTGCTCTTCAGTATCTTTTCCAGTTCTTTCATAGCTGCCCTTCCCATTCCTAGTCTTTTTATTTCTTGACTGCAGTCTCCATTATGGCTAACGTTTGATCCAAGATATAGGAATTTTTAACTATTTCAGTTTCCTCATTGTCATCAAAATGGCAGTGCCCTGTACAGATGGGCGCTGCCATTGTTACACAAGTGTACGGCACTTACGTAACGATGTGCCACTGGCGCACTCATTGCACCGCTACCACAGCAGAAAAAGGACCTGCTTTTTGCGGGTTCTTTTCCGCTGCTGGGAAACTGCGCAGTTTGTCCACTGCGTTTCCCCCCCCCCCAGGCAGAAAACTAGGCGCCAGCAGACCACCCTTTTCGGGCAGTCTGTACCGGGCTTTACTTTCACATAATGTTGCACTTTCTATATGCCAGTTCCTCAAGCAGTTCCTCCTTGTTGCACCAATAAACTTGCTGGCACAAATGAAATAATACATTCCAGAGCTTCTGGATCTGGAAACTGCAATTCTACATCCCAATGTACTGATTTAATTCAAGTTGTCCAACATTTCAGCAAGGCATGTCTAAACAAACAATGCTAATTCTCATTTTTATACCATAGATAGTCAAACTATGGCAATCATGTCCCCCCCCCCCCAATGGTGCAGGAAACACCTGGGATTTCTCTCTCCATGAGAGAATTGAGTAGCAGCAGCAATGGTTGTTGATATTAAAAGAAATATCATTAAGATATACAGTTTGCCACCCATATGCACAGATTCCTTATCTGTGGTTTTAGCCATCCATGAGTTGAAAAGATTCCAAAAAGATACACATTCCAAAAAGTAAACCTTCATTTTGCTACTTTATATAATGGATACCATTTCACTGCACCATTGTATTTAATGGGACTTGAGCATCCACAGATTTTGGTATCCATGGAGGACAGGCAAATCTCAACAGATACCAAGGGCCTGCTGTAGTCTATAGTGTTGCTAAGCAATGAGTTTCATCAATTTGTATTTTATTATCAGATGAAACAACAACATTGTGGTCATTTCTTCTTGTCTTATTTTGTTTTCTTTTCATGTATAGCTTTATTCTGTTGTTCTTATTGTATACATAATCGTGTAATCCAGGAACAGGGCAACTTCTGAAATTTGTTAATGCTCACCTGAAGTAGTACTTAATGAGCCAGTGATGTAACTTGATACTCCCCCTCCCCATTATGTGTAAAATGTTACTAAACAAGGAAGAAATATTTGAGATACCGTTATAGTTAAAAGATTTAGGTCTTTATCACACCAGACTGTTCTGCCACTAAAATCATGTTTGTTTCAAAAGCACTACTTTCTTCCTTATCACACCTTCATAATCCTCTTAATCTTTCTGGTGGTACAGGCTTTGTTTGTGTATCAAATGTAGCATGTGGCACTGCCCACCAAGCATCACCCAGTACTACCCAGTGTGTGCCTAGTTTAGCACACAGAGAGACTCCTCCCCAAAGAAATATATATCCCGTCTTCCCTAACTGTGGGCTTGCCATCTGCAGATTTAAGCACCAGAAGATAGCAAACCCCATCACCTGTAATGGCTGTGCATGCATGCAGCTCATGCATGCGCCACCATTGAAAACCACAGGACATGAGGTCCTGTGGTTTTTTCATCTGCGGGAGGGGGAAAGGAACCCTCACAGATGCTAAAGTCTGACTGTAAATTAAAAGGAGCCTTACCTTTAAAAAGGCCTTTTTATCTCAGGGTGAGAGAAGATCTTCTGATTCAGGAGAGACTAATCACGGGCAGATGAAAGCAATCGGCCTGCAATAATCCTAGTCTTTTTATCTCAGGAACTCCTTCATCCCTGATCATTGGCAGCCAAAGAGCAAGCAGTGCCTTAAGCCCACCTACAGCCTAACCAAAACCAGGATTAAAGCAGAATTGATTTATTGCACTGCGACTGCTAGCTCCACAGAAGCTTAAAAGGAGCTCATTCATTGAGGTTTTAGGCAAATGAAAAGAAACACCTGCCAAACAAGTTGGCATCTGAGTTTGTAGCATGGACTTGTACCTGTGTCCCTATCGCTTTTGTGTGTACTCCTGTAGGTAAGTAACTGTTTGAGACTAGGAGCCTGTCTGTAGGCAAGTTAAAGGACAGAAGTCTAGGCTACCAACTTCTTTCTCTTAGGCCCGTTACAAACAGGCCTTTTAGTACAGAGTTAGTCCGTATTAGGGTTAGGAAGGTGCGGTGCTCCGTTTTGGAGCTCCTTCCTGGTTTGCGCCACTGGGCGCAGCCTTCACACGGCTGCGCCCAGCAATGCAAAGGAGAAAGGGGCCAAGCGGCCCCTTTCTCCTCCTCCCCGCTGTCGCAGGGTGTCCTTGGGGCTTGAAGCCCCAAGGACACCCCTTTCCAGGCTGCGGGGAAGCGGCCTTTTGCCACTTCCCCGCAGCCTGGAAAGTGGTGGATCAGGGCCTCAGCGGCTGCCGTTCTGGCCACTGAGGCCCCGATACCCCGGGGAAAGGCACGGGTACAGGCCGCCACTTTTCAGCGGTCTGTAACGCACCTATGTTAGTCTCAAAAGTGCTACAAGATCCCTTTGCATACTGAACCAGACTAACATGGCTATGTCTTTACCTTTTCTTTATACTTATTGTTGAAATTTAATTTTTGAACATAAAATGCATGTAATTTAGTAGAATATTATACATTTTGTGTGATAGAAATGAAAAAGAGGCCTATTTTGATCATTCTTAATGTCATAAAATGTATCTGTTACAGATTTTAGTATTTGTATTCTTATTATCTGGTTCATAATATATATATTTACTGCTGCATTAGTTTGTTAAAAATAGCATAATGTAATAAAAGATGTGGGAGACTTTTAAGTGTAATTATGGGAATGACTGTGATGCATACAAATGAGCTCTTAGTTCCTTTTGAAAATTTGTGTGGGTATTTCCAAAGTTAAGAAATGGTTTAAAATTGATTTCTTCTTTTGGATCTAAAGCAGGATCTAGCAACTTGTGATCCTCTAAAATTTGTGGGACTGCTATTCCCTCCCTATTTGTGATGCTGGGAGAATTAAAAGACATAGCTGTGCCAGTCTGAAAAATCAGTATGCAGAAGGATCTTGTAGCACCTTTGAGACTAACTGAAAGAAAGAAGCTGCCAGCATGAGCTTTCATAGACATGAGTCTACTTGCTCAGATGCATGACATGGAAACTATGCCTTTGCACACCATACATCTGAGAAAGTAGAATCAGGACTATGATAGCTTATGCTGTCAGCTTCTTTCTTTTGGTTACTCTCAAAGGTGCTACAAGATCTCTTTGCACACTATTTGCCATGCTGGCTCTGGAAGTCTGGCAGGGAGTAGCAGTCCAAAAACTCTGGCGATCCATAGCTTGGCCACTTCTGTATGGAATCTGTCACTGTTAGATTTCCCTCTCTTCTCCAGTAATACTCACTAATATTGTGATTACTGCCCCCAGACACAAAATGGTTGTGCCAATCACAGCTGTACAACATTCATGATACTTGCATGCACATTATTCTACAAACACAATCACAGTGCCATGTAAGAGATTGTGCATTGCTTGCACAGTGTGATAGTTGTGTTCCTACAAATTTCATGCCATACTAATAGCACTTTGTTAGTGTGGTCATATGGAGAAAAAGTAGAAAAACATTTCTGCGTTATTGCTCTGCATTCCAGAGATTCAACACTGAAGCAAGGATAGTTTGCTTAATCTGCCATTGGACACATGTGTAATGTTAATGCTAAATGTGGATCAATATCTTCCCAATTTTAAAATATTTATTTATTTATTTATTTATTTTACACAGCTCCTGGAAACTGGAGTTAGTATTTGGGGAAGTTTTCTGTGAATTGACAAATTGCCTACATTTTGTTGGGAAATACAGCTAAATTTTGATAGGCAAGTTGGCTGAGTCTGTTTTCCTTCCTGTTTTTTTTTAACTACCCTATTTAGACTCTTTTAAGCTATATTCCCTCAACTATAAAATACTGGCAATGCAAGGTATTGTTTCCATTATACAGTTGGCTCTCCATTTTTATGGGGGATCTGTTCTGGGCTCTCCCATGAAAATGGAGGCTCATGCATATCGAAGCCCCATAGGATTGAATGGGGCATGTGCATGTGTGAGTGAGTGCACATGCAAGGTGCATGTCATGGGGGCACACCCCATTGGAAATAACAGAGATTGCCCCTGCGTGAATATTCAAGGTTGCATATCCCAAATCCACCAGTTAAGAGGGGGCGACCATATTTTCGTTCAAGAATCAGAGCTGCGGAAAGTGGGCCTTGCAGCTGATACAACTGTCCTTGATCTTTTTAGTGTGAGCACATGTGCACAAAATGTTAAGAAAATTTACTCATTTATAGCTTTCAGTGTCTCTGTGTGTGAGTGTTTGTTTCATTTTTGCTCCTTTTCTCATGAATGGCTGGGAAAAGATGAGCCAAATATTTACTCCTCTTCTGTTTTTTAGTATTGCTTGTTGTGTCCCTTCAAGTCATTTCCAACCTATGATCATCCTAAGATGAATCTATCACAGGGTTTCTAGGCAAGATTTGTTCAGAGGGGGACCTTTGCTTTCCCCTTAGCAGGGACTCAAGCCTTGGTCTCCAGAGTTAAAGTTCGATACTCTAACCACTACATCATGCTAGCTCACAGCATTGTTTTAGCTGCTGCTAGAAGGTAATATTGGCGAGTTCCACACTGCCCAAATGTTCGTGCTCGGCACGTACTAGGGTTAGGAAGGGGTTCCTTTCCGGATGCCCCTAACCCTAGTACGTGCCAAGCACGTACAAAAATAGCGGCACCCATTCTACATGGGTGCCGCCATTTTAACGTAGCGGATGCTTAGCGTCCACACATTGCGGCGTGGAAATGACCTTTTTGCAGGTTCTTTTTGCTGCGCCAGGGAATTGCGCGGTTTGTCCGTTGCGGTTCCCTGACGCAGCAAACACCCTTTTGGCTGGTCTGTAAAGCGCCGTTCTTATACCTCTATAAACAATTTTTTGTGCTTTGGAGAATACACTCAGACTTTTCTGTTTGGGGGAACAGATTTAGAAAACTACAGTAATTTTCAGTTGCACATTATAAGTTGGCTATACTGAGTTTTGTTCTTACAGCTGTTGAAATACATATGTAATGCTTTTAGTTCTCTTTTACAGTATAGGGCATTTGGAAGATCTGAGGATTTGAATTTTCTCTTTTCATAATCACGTACTGTTCTAATGAGCTACTGTGCTATTGGCCATGTGTAGTTACTCTTCACACACAAACTTTAAAAATACTGTTTTTTTTTAATGTCTGATCCTGAAATTAGAAAGCCAGATAGTCCTAACTGATTATCGAGTTACCTTTATTAAATGGTTCATTTCTTGGATGAGCTGTCTTGCTAGCAACTAATTGTGCTTGGTCTTTGTACGACCTTTTATTTCAGTTCTTTGTTCATCTCCTATTCATGAAATGTGTGTTTCCAACAAACATGAATTTATAGCCAAGCGCTGGAAGCTCCTGGCTTTCACAGAGGAACAGAAAGATTATGGTAACCCATGGATATGTAGTCTCTTGAAAACCGCTGCCAGTGAGATATGCTTCGCTGGAGGAGGAACAATGACAACTAGACTGTGGCTAATTAACAATGTCCCTTAACATGGGTTTTGCTATAGAAACATGGCTAACCTATTTTTTGGAATACACATTTAACATTTTCACATGTCATGCATTTGGATGGTGCATTTTTGTTTTGCTGAGGTTTTTTTTCTTTTTCAAATCTTGGTTTAATTTTATTTTCTTCTTTTCTTTTACTATAGCAAAAGTCATCCTTTGCTGTGAATGTCCATTTTGATGTTTACGTAGTCAAATATTTAGTATTGACATTTAAAGTTCTGTAAAATATTGGTTAGACAATGGTGGCAAGAAATCTGAACTACAGTGATCACATGCATTTCTTAAAAAATGAACACTGGATTTGCATTATACAATGGAACCTTCTCGTCTGAGGTTCCACTCCCTAGATGGAAAAAACATGAATGATCATGCTCCATATTATTCAATGGACAGTGACATGGATCCACCTTCATCAGCACACCTGCATGCATGCACTCCCATTGAATAATATGGGATGTGGCAATCTGTGGGGAGTAAAATCTATGGATTGTTAGCCTGCTGATGCAGTGCGCAGACTGAATTTTAATAATACAGTCACAAAGGAAACCTGTGGAAATAGGGTTGGAGTCTTATAAAAATGCTTACCCTAGAACATAACACACACACACACCCTTGAGACAATCTGATAAATGAAAAGTTAGCCACAGCAAGATTACTTCATATTAGAGCAAGAATATAAAGTGGTTTAAAAGATATTTTGTGGAAAGCTATCTGTTGATATTTGGTAGCAACCATCCTTTTTCAAACTGGTGCTATCCAGATGTTTTGAAGAACAAAACTCCCATCAGGTCTATCCAACATTTTCAATGGTAAAGTAACATGTGAGTTGAATATGATACATCTGAAGGGTACCAGATTAAAACTTCCTTACACTTCAAACATAATTTACCCATATTTAGGAGTACACCTTAGCCCAAGGAGATGATTGTAAAAGAGGTGTACTGCATCTTTCTTTCTTTCTTTCTTTCTTTCTTTCTTTCTTTCTAAAGCTTCTTTGATTTACTCTTTTCTTTTCTCCAGGGCAAATCAAAGAGGAGGAAACTATTAATTCATCATCATCATCATAACCTTTATTAGGCATCTCAAAAACATAATACACAATTAAAATTATAACTAAAATTATTTACATAGATACTTTAAAATTCCTTCCTTATACAAGTTATTCTATGCACTACAGCTGTTCAAATTGTACCAAATTTTTGTTGCCTCCATTAGAAAATTTGACATCAATCGTGTAATCTGCTCATTACAATCCTCCAATAAATGCACTAGAGTTATATCCATTACACAGTAATTCATTTCCATCAGTTTCATTATCAATTTCTTTCTCGGTTTTTGATACAATGGGCAAAGAAAGACAATATGTTGTAGGGTATCTGGGGATGCTTCACAAAACCATAAACGGTTAGCAAATGGAATTTTCATATATCTCCCCTTAGTAACACAAGACGGATGGATGTTCAGTCTTGCAAAGAGGAAGGCTTTCCTCGCAGCCTGAAGGGACAATGATTGGAAATACTTTGGTATCTCAACAGGGGGGAATGCCAAATACAAAAGGGGAGCATACTCTGGGAGAGGTAGAATAAATTTTCTTATGTTCCCAACTCAAAAAACAATCTTTAATTGTCTTGAAGCACTCCTGCTCCGTCAATAGGAGTAGAGAGTCCAAATTTAAACCCTTTAGTTTTAGATTATCTTCAAAGGTTTTTGACCACTTAGTATAATAGTTATCAGATAGAAGAAACCAGATTAAACTAGATCTATTTGGTCTATAATGAATTAACTATTAATTAATGCACTACTTTATTGTGGGACTAGGAAAAAAAGACCAGACAATAAAACTGTTTGGCGTATGAATCTGGGTCTTCAGTATTGTGATTGTGAACAATATTTCCAATGCAGTAGTCAGCCTGCTGTATCCACACATTCTGTATTTATGGATTCAACCATCCATAGCTTGAAAATACTTTTTAAAAAATAAAGCGGAAAACATATCTTGATTTTGCCATTTTATATAAAAGACACAGTTTTACTACCCTTTTGCATATTATAGGGGGTCCTGGAATCAAACCCCAGTGGATACCAAGGACCCCCTGTATTTGTAATAATATATATGTTGTGCCCGTGGGAGAGTTAAAAATGGCACCATCGCTGCAGGAATACAACATTATTCTTGTCAGCAAAATGCAGCAGAACATACAGATTCATATATTTAAATTTGTGTTCATAATTAGACCCATGTTGTTTCAGATCAAATCAAATGCTGTTTTAATAGGCAATTACATTTTAGAGCTGGTTTAGGTTTTAAATATTTTTCTTTCAATTTAATGTGTGTGTGTGTGTGTGTGTGTGTGTAGACAGACAGAAAGACAGATATGTATATGTAATGTTATATATTTATTTTAAATAATTATACTTTGTTTTTCTTTTTCCAGTTGAAGTTTCTTTTTTCAGGATCTTTCTGAATAAAGCTGTCTTCTATCATTATTTTCCACAAAGATCTTTGGGAATATTCTTTGCTGTTCACAGGTAGATTAAATGCCAATCTCTTATCCAAAGTGAATTGAATATTTGATTATGATGAGGGCTCTATAATGTAATCCATTATCTCTCCCAGTCATAAGAAATAATACATAGTTGCCATTAATGGTTGACCTCTGTTGAGATATGTACCGTAACTGAATAATACCTTTCATGAATAGAGTGAACGATTAGAAGAGATAGAACTTAAGTATAGCAAAATGATGAGGAATCTACCAGATGTTATGAAAATAATTCTAACATCATTTGTTTTGGGCTAGGAATGGGAATCCTGTCTTTGATCCCCCTAGGGTAGTTTCTTTTCTTTTCTATAAAGACTTTGAAAGTCCATTACAACAAATATAAATAATTGTGCTGCATTTCTTTTTGATGGTGGCACAATTTCCCAGGTGAAAGCAATATAGTGCCATAAGGATAAAATTATATTCTTCACATTTAAGTTATACATCAACAAAATGACACACAGGGAGATAAAAGAAAGATATAAGTGTAGTAGTTAGGATGAGCCTGCTGAACTGAAGAGTTTTCGAAAGCCTCCATTATTCTTTCTGCCCACAGTTGTAAGCTTTGAAGTACAGTACCTAGAGTACACACACACACACACACACACACACACACACACACACCTTTTAATAGTATAGTAATAATAAAGAAGGATAAAAAAGAGAGGAAGAGAGGAAGAGATTGAGAGAGAGAGAGAACTAGTGTGCCTGATTTAATAGTAAGATATAGGACAACATTGTTTGTTAAAAATTCCAATTTCACAGTTGCCTGAAGGATCTTCAGAAACCAAAACCCAAAGAAAAGAAAATATAATAAAAGAAACCAACAGG
The DNA here is from genome assembly GCF_019175285.1 of Sceloporus undulatus. Lineage (NCBI taxonomy): Eukaryota > Metazoa > Chordata > Lepidosauria > Squamata > Phrynosomatidae > Sceloporus > Sceloporus undulatus. The sequence continues at coordinate 238,549,333 of NC_056523.1, forward strand.
GAGACTGTACAGTTAAGTAGACATGTGGTGGAAATTGACAGTCATCCAAAGAATGGAAGATTGTGTTCCTATAAAACATGTTTGGTTTCTAAAAGAACTCCCAGATTAGAAAGCTGAAGACTCAAGCAAGAAAACGGAATTGAAGACTTTCCCAAGAAGTATCAAATAGGCCTCCAAATGAACTTTTATGACTTCAGTTATAAAATGGAGGTTGAAAGCTCTGACAAGCATTCATTTCTATTTGAATTTCTTGCACTCAAGAGTGGAAATATCTCTATGAAATATAGGCTAGACACGGAAGTGAATGTCTCTCTCCATCACTAGTAGATGTATGTATCATGTTTTTGCTTATAGGAAAGTATCTGGAGTCTTCAGCAACAGCTATAGCAGAAAAATATAGCTCATGGACATAGCTCCTAGGTTCATTTTTAGACAGGGGTGGAAAAAACTCAGTGTAGACAATAGTGAGCTAGATATGCTCAAATGAGCCATTGGTATCTGCTGGGAACTTCTGTGGCTCTGGGGTCTCTTATGGATAACAAAATCCATGGATGATCAAGTCCCATACAATGGAGAAGGAAAATGGTGTCCCGTATATAAAATGACAAAATCAAGGTTTGCTATCTTGAGTTTATAATTTTTTAAAATATTTTCAGACTGTGGATGGTTGAATCCATGGATAAAGAATTGGTGGACACAGAGGGCCAGCTGAATTAGTATTCAAAAACACCCCAAAGACTTCACATTTAATAGGAAGGCATAGTTATACTGGATAGAGACGATGAAGGATAGTCAGTGTTTTGTGGAAGAATTGAACTCTGAATTAAAAAAATAGATAAGGGTTTCCATTACCCTCTTCTGACAAAGTAAATCAGCAGGATATTTTCTTTTTGTTCTATAGCAGTGGTCCCCAAACTGTGCTCTTTAAGGGATTTTGGACTTCAGCTCCCAGAATCCTGGACTATTGGCCAACATGGCTGAGGCTTCTGGGAGCTGAAGTCCAAAATCTCTTAAAGGGCAGTTTGGGGACTAGTGTTCTATAGCAAACTTTATATGAATACAATTGGCCCTCCCTATCCACGGATTTTTTATCCATGGATTCAAGCATCCACAGCTTGAAAATATCTCCCAAAAGTATAAATTTCAAATAGCAAAACTTGATTTCTCATTTTATATAAGGGACACCATTTTGCTCTGCCATGATATTTAACGGGGCTTGAACATCCACAGATTTTGTTATTCATGGGGAATCCTGGAACCAAACCCCAGTGGATATCAAGGTCCCACTATAGAAGGCTTATATATAGTGCACTCTTCCCATCCATAGGCGGTCTCAATTCAGCCCCATCCCCATGGATGGGGAAAATGCTGGCTGTCAAGCTCCTACTAGTCATTGGGTGGTGATATACTTATACTCGCATTGGTGCAGCTGTGTGGATGTGCCACTGTTGTCTAATAGGTGGTACAATGTGTGGGAGCACCAGTCCACAGGTGGCTAGTCTGCTGATGTAGTAGACTCACTGTACACTGAAGCCACCTTTGGAATTTAAGCAGGGTTACCCTTGGGCTGGGGAACCACCAAGGAATACCAGGTGCTGTAGACTATATTTCAGAGGAAGGAACTGACAAAACAACCTCTCCATAATTCTTATATAAGAAAACCTATGAAATTCACTTGGTTACCATAATTTGAAGGGTGACTCCCTCCCTCTCCCTCCCCCCCCCCAACTAGATTTTAGGCAAGATACAATCAATAAACAATTAAAGTTGATTTATTTATGTTTAAAGTATGTTTATGTATTTAAAACATTTATTTATTACTTCTCAGACCACTGGCATAAAGATACTAAGACCAAAGCATATAAAATCTCTTGGGAGTTTTAAAGTTCTTTATTATTCAGTGTATACTTGTTTGAAAACTGAATAATAGATTAACAAGAAAATATAATCTGAAATTGTGATAATGTCTTTTCACCGAGTTATCTAAAGTGAAAGCTTTTTCTGCAGATAATCTTTGACAGGTATTTCCCTTTTACTCTTTATTGCTTTAGAGAACAATTGCAAAATACTTTCTGTTCCATAGTTTACAATGTTGGTACAATGCAGTCCATCAGAATGCCAAAAGTATATAGTGATGGAGCATTCAAACGAATTGCTGTGTTCTGCTAAAGGATATATAAATACTACAGCAATGGGATGAATTATGCTTGGATTTTACCTTTTTTTTTTTTTGCATTTGGGACAATAGAATAATAATAACCAATACCAGCTGCTGTCATGCCATCCCGTGCACTTAAGGCTTTACTCTAAAAGCATGAATCTAATCATTACATATCTGTTACAGAAAGGTCTCTTCACTTCACATTTTCCCAAAAAGCACTATTCAGAAAGAATGCATATTTCTCCACTGGGAGGGAGACATTTGCAGTAGCAAAGGCGGGTTACAGACTGCGGAAAAGTGGCGGTCTTCTGCTGCTGCCGGTTGCAACATCCGGGAATCGCAGCAGCCAAATGGCACGGTTCCCGAACGCTGCAAAGAAGGAGCGCAAAAATCATGCTCCTTCCTGCGCCCCGGAAGAGACGTGCAAGTGCCAAAGCGCGCACTCGTGGTGTCATTTCTGGGGCGCGACATGCAGACGCAGTACATCCGCTACGTCAAGATGACAGCAGCCATGTGGAACGGCCGCTGCCATTTCGTACGGACTCAGTCCGTAATAGGGTTGGGGCGTCTGGAAGAGACACCCCTTTCTAACCCTAGTACGGACTGACTCCGTGCTAGGGTGCCCGTTTGTAACAGGCCAATGTATTTCATTATTATGTTGTATTAGTACCAATGGGCAGTTAAACAACTGTATTTGTGGTCACACTAATTTACTGTGTAAATATCTATTGTAATTCAGCAACTTTCAATTTAAAAAACTATGCTGATCTGTTTTAGGTGTTTTCTTCTTTCAATCCACAATCTTTTATAATTACATGATACAATTTTATTCATTTATTTCCTTGATAATGAAACATAGTAGTCTTCTCCTTATGCAGGACCTAAGCAGCCTATAGCACTTAAAAACAAGCCACAGTTAAAACATTATTTATACAAAAGTTTTTTAAAAGAAAAAAATATTAAATAACAGTGTAATTAAGAATAAGATTAAATTATATAAAAACAATGTTCATGACAAAAAAATAAACAAAATAAAAAACACTACCACACCACAAACACTTTCTGTCATGTAGACAATAAAAAGGACAACTGTCAGCCAATATAAAAGTCTTAGCCTGCTGGCAAAAAAGGGGGGCAACCAAATGTCCCGCAGGAGGGAATTTAAAATCTGAGAGCAGCCACTGAGAAAACTCTCTCCTAAGTTTTCACCAAATGTCCCTGTGATGGAGGTGGGACCAAGAGAAAACCTTTCCCTTGAATATCATAAAACTTGGGCAGGCTTATATAGTGAGATACAATCTTTCAGATAGTACAGCCTGAAGCTGTATATGGCTTTAAAGGTCACAATCAGTATTTTGAATTCTGCCTGGAATTGGATTGATAGCCAGTGAAACTGTTTCAACAGGGTTATGTGTTCCCTCTAGCCAGTCCTAGTCAAACAGTATGGCTGCAGCATTTTGGACTCACAGAAGTTTTCAAACAGTTTCCAAAGGAGTGAATTACAGATGTAGTCAAGGCATGTGTTACCGTTTCAAAATATGACATCTTAAGGAACAGGTGCAGCTGGTGCACTAGTTTTAATTGTGCAATCACATTACTGGTGACTGCTGAAATCTGGGCATCCAGGCTCAAGTCAGAGTCCAGGAGTATGCCCTAGCAGCAGACAAAGGCCCAGTACAGATTGCCTGTTTGCAGTGGTCTGGGGCCAATGCTAGGGTTCCAGAGCACGCAGCATCTGCATGCACCGGAACCCTAGTTCGTAAGGGTGGCACCATTGTTACGTAGCACCATCTACATGGCGTGAGTGTCAATGATGTGCCTGTGCCATGTCCAAATAGCGTGGTGCATGCGTAACATCACCACACCGCCCCAAGGTGCTTATGGTGGCTTGGCGGTGTTGCTGGAGCTCTAATACTGGACTTCTCCTGTCCCTTCTAAAGTTCTTTTCCTGGTCTGAAAGTCTGGATCCCTTAATCCTAAATGCTCATCCTGGCAGTTCTAAAACAACCTACTGCCTCAGCAGGCTTTGACTCACTCTCTGTCTATATCACTGGCTGCTCCTCCTTTTATACTCACTCCTGACAGCAACCCCCACCTTTTCCCAGCCTGATTCCTATTGCCTGTACCAAATGTTCTGCTCTGCCTGTGTTTCTCCACAGTTGCTATATCTGCTTCATAGATTTATGCCATTATAGTGTCTCAGTCTCTCTGATCTAGTGATTTTTATCTGTACTGTTGGGAAATTCACTTGGTTAGGGGCTTCTGTCTCTAAAGTATTGCAAAGAAAGTATTTGAAAGCTAGAGTGAAGGGTAAGGCTTTGGATAACAGCTATCTCTGGGCCAAGCATAAATAACATGTATATAATTAATATGTACAATAATTGTCAGATGGGGATGACCTAAGACAGTTTGCTGCCTGAGGCAAAGGCCAGAATAGCTTTGCTGCTCAGGAATAATGGCTTTGAATCTTTTCCTTCATAAACACATGCTGCTTGGCTCTGGGGCAGTTATCTCACTCTGCCTAATGGTAGGGCTGATCCTGTCAGTGCAAAGAACAAGTTTCCAGACTGGGATTGAATAAAATACATCTCTGAATATGAATTTACACATTAATTCAGCTACACATTCCTTACATTGAACAGCAGTATTCCCAACTGAACTAAGACATCAAATATTTAACTATATGCACAGCCAAATGTAATAAGAACATATCTATTCTCAATGGCACTATATGGGCAGTTTAGCTTTTGCATCCGTAAACTGAATACAGCCATTCCTCATTGAACAATAATGACCAACTGCTTCTATGGGAAATTTACAATGTATGGGCTTCAAAATATATGAAAGTTTAAATTATATAATGAGAATTGATCATAAATAAGAAAAAATGTAGAGTTTTGTCATTGAAATCATGCAGTATTTTAGAAATTATTTTTTCATATTTGATCACTATTTTCCTTATGCATTTCTTAATATTCTCTGTCTTGAAATGATGAAGAAACCAGGGCTATCTGAAGTTACAATTGACACAGATTGAAAATGAACATTTCATTCTACTTGTGTTCATACTCAATTGTTGAAAGATCACTTTAATTTGCCTACATTAAGGAAATATTAATAATATTGTTATTAAAATGCATATAATTTTTGTTCCTTAACAGCATAGTTTTGTATCCAGAGCAGGAGCCGGGTGGCAGCAGGTCGGGGCAGGCACCTGGATCCTGCAGGAGCTGCCTGCCTTCCTGATTCCTCCGCTTCTGCTGGCCTCCCAAAGCCCCCTGCGCCTGCTGCCCCTCGGCTCCTGGGGATCTCTCCCAGCCCACCCCACCATCTCTGCATTCCTCCTACTCCCCGGCCCTTCCCCACTCCATGGCGCTGTTGCCACTTGGCCTCCTCTTCCCTTCTTCTTCGTTCTTGTTCTCCCTCCTCCTCCTCTGCCAATGCTACCCACCTGCACAGGCTTGCCATCCATGTATGCTTAGGTCCGCGTATGGCACGTCCATGTATACGGAGGGCGGACTGTACTGTAAAAGCGCACAAATCATTCCAACTCTTTTAGAAGTACTAAAAATAGTTCAGATATAGATTTTCCAGTTTAGGGCTACATACTGTATTTTCTGGTTTATAAGACTACTTTTTAACCCAGGAAAATCTTCTCAAAAGTTGGATGTCATCTTATACACTGGGTGTCATCTTATAGGGCAGGTGCTGAAACTTTTGAGCTGGACTGGAGAATCTGTGGTTGCCACATATGGTGGGGGGAGCTCAAAAACGGTTGTGGCTGCATCCCCACTGTATGCGGCTACCGTATGAAAGCAGCAAGGGCGGCGCTGTACAAATACTGTAGAATAAAACCCACTCACCATGATTCATGAAAAGAAGTGACTTAACATGGTCCCAGTGATGAGGTGAGGGGGTGCCTCACCAGGAAGGTGTAAGTGAAGGGCAGAGCAAGCTGCAGGCTTTTGGGATGCCCAGGTATGGAAAAAAGAGCCGTGTTTGCATTACCGCTCTGATAGTCTTGGAGACAGGGAGGGCTAGGCAGGCAGGGAGAGCTGACCAATCCAAGCAGGCTTTGTATACAACAAGTTTTCCTGCTAAGTACCTGCATGTCATAAGCATTTCAATTAAAATTACCATATTGAAATCAAATCTGATGTGGTTTTTTAAAATATTTATTTGGTGTGCGTTGAAAGAGGGGTAGTGCATATGGAGCCCTAAGGTTTTCTTGGAGCACAGATTGGGAATCCTTGCCTTAATGTTTACTTTGTTCTTGTTAAAATGCTGAGAAGTTATTGTTATTAAAAATAAAAAAAGAAACTACTCGCAATGTTACTTTTGCCGTATTAATCCAAAACTCTGCCTACAGGTACGTTTAGTCACTGACTTGCTGTGAAACTACCTGTTCGCTTGCTCACCATATAGTGTTACAAGTGGAATTTTAAAAATCAATTCTGAAAACCATTGAGTAGAGATGTCCATTTCCATTTTTACTGCAGTTGGCTTTGTATAACAAAGGCTGACTCATACATATACGCTACTCTGAACAGAATAGCAAGTCTTGCCTCAAGTGATTTACACACTGTGGATAAAGGATTCATGATATATGTGGCCGAAGAACATAATGCTAATTATTTAAATGCAAGATTCTTTTGCTCATTCGCTGTGGGTGGCCCCTGTTAGTTTTTGGTTGTCATTAAGGGAATTTGTAGCACCGCTGAAGTCGGATATTTCATTCAAGAGTCTTAATAATTAAGAAAATGCTACAAGTTAGAAATGCACTTTTTTCTGACATGAATGCTGTATTCATTATTTCCCTTAATACTTTAATAAATATTTCTGCATACTGTATTCTTTGTAATGGATAGATTTACATTCTGCAAGTACAGATTTACAATGTGCCTGTGCCAAATGACAAGTAATGAAACAACATCAGCACTAATTGTTTTTATTCATAAAATTCCTAAAGTTACTTAAACACATGGTTCCTGGAGAAGTGACTTTTCCATCAACCAAATGTTCTATGCTTTTTTGAATTCGTTTATTTCAGCCCTTTGTAGTTTGTTTGGCTTGCAAAGCTGATTTTTGGGAACTGTTTTTGAGCAGTATAGTATAGAAACTTTTAGGAGGACAGCACTTTTTAAAGTTACAGTTTTTAGAATACACACACACACATATACACGGGAATATAAAAGTTAAGGGGGGGAGCTTTTTTTTAATTCTTTACTAGAAGCTGCCATAATGCATGTGCTCATGCAAAGCAGTCACATAGTTTAATTTTATTATTTTTAAAGGAAAGATTAATTTTGCACTTTCCATGCCTAGCTTCTGAGAATTACAGATTCATAGCTGGGCAGAGACTTTATGGAAAACAGTTAATCTCCACAGGATTTTATAATCACCCAGCACTCAAACATGCTTTCATGTAGAACTCCAGCAATAAGGATTCAGAGGTTCATGTTAGGGATTCAGTCATGCCATTATCCCATATTTAATTTGTAACAAATGACACTAAGCACAAATGGCAATGAATGAACCAGTCACAGCATGCATGAAAAGAGAACATACCAAGGACAAAGGGATATTCAGTAACAATTGTAACCATGCAGAAATTCTGGAGAGATTTTACCTTATTGCATTACTGTTCTCCACATGTTCCCCCTTTTTTACTCTTATGCATTATTATATCTTTCCCCCTTTTTTTTCCAAAAAAGAAATATTTGTTTACTTTCTGTTTGGTCAATTTAGAGGAAAATATATAATCTACCGTATATATAACCAGCAAATATCTAATCATTCATTGTGTGTTCTCTCACATTTTCTTAAGGCAATATTGAGCTACTTTGGCCTAGGAAAGACCACCCAAAAAGGGCCTTTTTTCCTCCAGAAGGAAGCCGCAGCCACCAAACCGCACGGCTTCATTCCAGAAGAAAAAGAAACCCACAAAAAGCAGGTTCTTTTTCTACCACGCCAGTTACATCCAAGTGTGCCAATGGCGCACTTATAACATAACTAGCACAGCATGATGTGCGGATGCTTTTTATCCTTTACGTCATAATGGCGGTGCCCAAGTACATGGGGCACTGCCATTATGGCGCTGCCAGTATGTGTTAGGGTTGGGGACTGTGTGGTTGCCATGTGGTCCCTAACCCTAGCTATGCCACCACTATGCCACAAAAGGGCCATCTGTCCCACGCCTTTCTCACAGTTAAAGTGGAGGCTTCAAAGAGAAATCCCATTCCATGCTGAATAAAAAAGCTGCCTGCTATATAAGTGTCAATTCTATATGACACAGGTGTGTGGACGTGGATATGGGTCACTGTGAATATTAAGTCATGCTGAAATGGGAAAAAAAATAATTTATTCTAACTATATCCTTCTCAAATATAGGATATATTTGTGATTTGAATGTATTATACAGTATTTAAAAAGTAAGCAGCAACTGAATTTGGGCCAGAGCTTGGCAGTTGAGCTTTTAGGCTGCATGCAGAAAATCTAGGTTTGTTCCTAGCATTTTCTGTGGGAGGAAAACATCTTTCAAGTAATAGTTGTTTGGGAGGGCTTTCTGATATTCTGTATAAAACTAGCTGATCATATTTAATATTTATTTTAATTAAATAATTGCATCTTAGCTTTTGCAAAATTTAAAGGAAAAGGCAGGAAAGAGTGAGCATCATTGGCTGGGTAGGAGAATAAGGCAAATTTGGACCATGGGAAGAGGTCACTGTGTTATAATATATTTCCATTTAAATGTGTAGTAATTAATATTTCTACATGTAAATTAACATTTTCTCTTTTATGCATATCTGTTTCCTCTTTTGTCCAATTTTTGGTGCTAATGTATTTCCTTTTTTTTTTTTTTTTGGCCCCTGCATAAGTGGCAAATCTGGTATTCTGACATCTTAATAAATAAACATGTTGTGATCTGAGTTTTTATAGGCTGCAGTCTCTTCTCAGATGCAGTTATTTTTCAAAGCTGGATCACTGAAAACCTCTTCCAGTGGGATTCTAAAAAAGCTACAGTGCATTTACATTTAATCAGAGTTCATGATGAAAACAGGATTTTTTTTGGCATGTAAGCGTTTTCATTTAGAGTGCTCAGAATGGTGATTTGTTTCTGCCTCGCACAGTCTACATGACAAATGATCTGTTCCAATCATACAATCAGTTGTATTTTTCCTTTTTAATGCCTGGTGAGAAAACTCCAAATTTGGCCACATACAAAAGTCATTTAGATTGTATGAGCTTGTTCTTTTTCCAAGAAAGGGAAGGGGGGGTCAGTAAGATTTGGGTGTGCAGACAAGATGAAAATACGTTTGTGTGTGTTCGAATTATATGACATTGCTTATCAACTGCTCCCAAATATATACTTTTATTCTAAGATCTCAACCAGGGGCAGTTAACTGGACAAGGGACGGTGACCAGTGTACCTCCTAATGCCCATCCAGCAGGGAGTTTCAGAATGCCTGCAGTGATGTGATGTCACTTCTAGCCACCATTTTGGCTAAGTTTTGATAAAAAAAATTCTCTTTTTAGCTGTTTTTGACAGGTTTGGGGGGATTTTCACAGTGTTGTCATTGTGTCCTTCACGTAATTTCTAATTTATGGTGACCCTAAGGTCACCATAATAGGGTTTCCTTGGCAAGATCTGTTCAGAGGAGATTTACTATTGTCTTCTGCTGAGGCTGTTCAGCACCCAAACCATTACACTCTGCTGGCTTTCACTTTTCATAGTTAGGGGGAGAAAAACACTGCATTGTAAGGTTTGGGGATAATAAAACTGCCTGAAAAGCAGCTCCTAGTTTATTTATTTATTTTTGTTGGGACTGAGGTCTGGAGAGGACTTCTGTGCATGGAGCTCTCAAGGGCTGCATGCAACCCACGGGCCACATTTTGCCCATCCCCAACCTAAACACAACTGCTACTTCAAACCAGAGTAGTTCCATTGTATCAGCTCTTGATTAGTAAGTCAACAGTTTAATAAATTCATTGATTCAATAGTTCTACTCTCCTTGCTCTCCTTCCACTCGTAAGTAAAACATTCCTATTCTGTCAGAATTTTAGAAATGTTCATTTTTTGTATTGTCTTCCGATTAAATTAAATGGTTTTAACTGTAAATTTATAATTTTCAACACATTTTTGAAAAATCTGTGTTGCCTTCAATAATTTGCAGTCCACTTTTGGTCCTGTTATTGGGGAAGAGGGGGAATATAAATGAACAACAACTAAAACAACACTTCCTAGTCTAGACAATGAACAGCAAAATATACACTTCCTCCTTTCTAGAAGAAGTCCTATACAGTCGGCCCTTCTTATACACTGATTTTTTATATATGGATTTAAGCATACACGGTTTGAAAATGTTCCAAAAAAGTATAAATTTACCTTGATTTTCCATTTTGTATAAGGGACACCATTTTGCTATGTCATTATATGTAATGGGACTTGAGCATACATGGATTTTGTTATACACGGAGGATCTTGGAACCAAACCCCAGCATATAACAAGGGTCCACTGTATATCCTAACTATACAAACAAAAGAAAATACAGTAGACAGCCAAGAGAAGAAAGAGAAGGGTACCTATAATTTGGGTTCCTGTTAATAAATGCTTTTGGTTCCTTCTTATTGCTGCTGCTGGGAAATTGGCTTAGTTAAAGATTGATTCTCGAGAGACTAATCAGGCTATCGCTATTACAATAGAAACAAAAATAAATTTTATATTTTACAGAGACTAAAGGCTTGTTTATAACATATAAATATACAGTAATGTCTTCTTCTGCTTACATGATGCACAAAGGTCACCCAAAGGACTGCCTTGGAGGTTGGTGGGCTCTCCTTCATTGGAAAATGAAGAGGTTTGATTACCGTCTTTAAGCAATGCAGTACTTTGGATGCCTGCCCTGGGCAGAGGTTGGACTGGATAGCCCTTCCGACTCTGTTATTCGTCATGTCTTAACATCCTAATTTTTAAGAGAATGTAGTCCCAGAGCATATGCAGATACAAGGAAAATTACAGGAGAAAAGCGTACACTGTGGATGCTACTCACTCAGGGATGTCTCTGAGTTACAGGGCTCTTTTTTTTCAGATTCTTCCAGCACATAAAATAAAAGCAGGTGCTGTGAGCTTTAGTTAACCTATCTAGTCAATTTGTATAGAGAAAAGGCTTAGGTCCAAAATACACTGCAGAAATTATCCAGCTTGAGACCACTTTAACTGCCCTGGCTCAGTGCTGGGGAATTCTGGGAACTGGGACACCAGAGCTCTCTAAATGTCTCACAAAACGATAGTTTCCAGAATTCCCTAGCATTAAGCCAAGACAATTAAAGTAGTCTCAAAATGGATTATTTCTGTGTGTTTTGGACCACAGACTCAAAGGCAGGAGGAGTAAAGTTTGGAAGAATGGAGCAATGGAAAGACAGGTGGGTGAAGATTTCACCTACTGAGGTCCCTTGGGAGACCTCTGGGTGGAGGTCTATGGCAAATGTTGTTCTTTAGTCAAGTAAAATGCAACTTCAGCTTTTACCTAGCAATAAGTATAACCTTACAAAGTTTCATTTGAGCTATTAATTTCAAGAAGGAACCACACTGAAGAAAAGATGTCTGCTTTGTCCCCCTCCCCCACAATTCCCTCTTTTAATTCTGTTTCTTCGTTGGTAGTTCTTCACAGTTAGGAAGGTAGAAATAGACAATGGAAAAGAAAGGTTCTGAATTCTTATGTTACTCAGTTACTGCAAGGATTTTAGACTGAAATAGAAGCAGTTAACATCCCTGCTTCCAAGCAACTGGCAATTGAGTTGCATGAACATTTTCCTGTATAGCTGGTGGTTTACCTCCTGTATTGTGTAGCCATGCCTTTTTAACTGAGTTAGATTATCAAAAACAAAAGTAACCCTTTTTTCTAAGGACATCTTTGTTATTTTGTGTTGCATCGCAGGGGGCTATAAAGCTTCATGGTATAAAGAACAGTTACTCCTGAAAGCCATGTTATCACCACATTCATCCTCTGGGGCAGCAATTCCCAAACTTTGGTCTTCCATGTATTTTGGACTTGAGTTCCTTGAAGTCTTAGCCAGCTTGACCAGCAGTCAGGAATTCTGGGAGCTGAAGTCCAAAACATCTGGATAACCAAAGTTTGGGGATCACTGCTCCAGATGAAAAAAGAGCTCTCAAAGTTGTTATCCAGATGTATAGATTCATATAAGTAATTCAATGAAGGGTGAATTCTTAGACACTGCTAATAAAGGTAGTGATTAGTAGAATTTGGACACCGTGATTTTTCTGTCATTCTGATGGCAGTAGCAACTGCTGTGAGATGCAGGTGTGGCAGTCTTACCTAAATGCTTCCAGTCAGTTGCAACCCTCTTTAAAAAGTTTCCCTTGATAATATCACTTTTGGGCATTTGTGGTGAGATAGCCATATCTGTGGCTACAAAAAATTTAAAGGATGTTGAAATAGGTGAGTAGTTTGATGTGGTTTCTTCTATCTGATTGCATAGCATTATAAGAAGTTGCTCACGGAGAAGGAAGTCTGGATTTAATACAGAGTGTACACTTAAACGGGGCATGTGGCTTCCTGTAAAATATATAAATTAACAAATGTTTACTTCTTACATAATTATGTTTTTAAAATACAGTATCTGAAGTAAATTATAGCCCTAATGATCACTTGTTGCTTTTTGCTGTTATGACTCTCTCTCTCCTTCCAAATTGCTCAGGAAGGCAGCACAACTTCCCCCATTTTATCATCCTAGCAATCCTGTGAAGTAGATAATGACCATGTCCACATGAGACAAATAGCATGTCCTCACCTATCCTCACTGTGATACTCCAGATAACATAGAGCCCAATCTCAGATTCTGGTGCAAACTGTCTGGAGGATGTATGGCCAGTTCAGCATGAAACCCATGGAAGACCACCCTTAACATGGATTTTAAAAACCTTTTGCTCTGGAACCCTCCAGAGAAGACCCAGAGCCCTCCAGAGCAGTGCCAGACCCACAATGATGCCCAAACACATGCCTTGTTTTTGGCCTCAGAGGAAATGACACATGCCAGTAGTGCCAGTGTTGGGTGGCACATCAGGACATGTATTAGAATAGCCACATGGCATCACTCTGGAATACCCAGGTATTGGAAGAACATCAGGATAGCTTTAGGGCTGTTTCCAAAGTATTTTGGCCCATGCAGAGATGTGTGTGCAGAGATAAAGGGGAAAATCATGTCCCAAATTTATTCCACAAATTCATGGCTGAATTGCTATACAAACTAGATCTTCCTAGTCTCAATTGGACTAACCACTGCACTGCAGTATGACAGATTCCACCTCATGACGCTAAAGTTGTAATCATTCTTCATTCCATAGTCTGCTTTGCTGTCAATATTTCTATTGTGTTAATTAAAAATGTGGACTGCCTTCCATTTTTCTTTGATCTTAAAGTATAAATCCAGATTTTACTTATACCTTTTCTTTTAAAAGGAGTAATTGGTGATGTTTTCTATAATTCAGAACTGTTGAAAATACTGAGAACATTTGCTGAATAATCCTCCCACAATAAAATAAAATAAAATAAAATAAAATAAAAACTATGCAGTGGTCATGTTTAGTTAAATCTTACTGAAATGTGTAGCTTTGTCACATTTCTAAATGTGCCATTATTTTGAGTTTGAAATAAATACTTTAGATATTAGAACTCTCAAGAATCCAGGTTATTTTTAAAATACTATTCTCCACAAGCATGTATAACGTTCAATCCTTTGGGGAGAATTAGTGTCCAATTCAGATTAATTTTTGCTTTAATTGTGCCTTTGGTGACAGATGATGAAAAGTCAATTATATAAACTACTTAAGGCTCATGCAGTTCAATTATCACGTTCACATTCTTACACAATTATTTTCAGTGTTCATTTAGAAAAGCTGAGCTAATTCTGAGTATATAGTATAAGTTAATATCAAAAAGGTTACTTCAAATATTTTCTGTCTGATGAATTTATTACTTTTTCATACAATAGTCTGGGTAATATTTGTTGGTCTAGTTGTTTTTAATTTCAACACCCAGAAGTCCTAATCCCTCATGGCCAAAGGGAAGTTATTGTGAGAGTTGGTAATGTTTTTTACAGTAATGTAAAAAAAAACCAACAACAACAACAACAACCAAGGGGTATGTTTTGTTTTGTTTTTAAATGAATTTTTGACATAATTGAAAATTTACATCATTGGTCTATTTTACATTGGAAGAAAAGGAGTTACACAATAAAGATTTCAGGAGAGAGTGCTTTCCCCTGGTTTCTTGAAAGAAAGAAAGAAAGAAAGAATTGAGAGTCAAGCATGAAACTGACACTTTCATCCATCCTCTGCAAATTTATAACACTGTATAATGTACTTTCAGGATTTCCTATGTCATGCTACAAGGTGACATATGGGTTTAACAGAGATGCATGTCTCTTTTAACAGAAAGAGATATATTTTGACTAATGCCTTCACCTTGTTTGAAAGAACCGTGGGTCTCTGTCTTCACTATATTCTTTATGCAGTTATCACCAAGGCTGAGATTCAGAGCTTGTTTAGTGTCCGAAAGTAACTGGCAGATCTGAATTGAATGTCCCAGTACATGCTGTATCTCCTGGATATATGCAGAAAATATATTTGGCTCAAGCATGCATCAAACAGTTGCCAAGCACTGTCTTGTACTGCATTGAGTGCCATCACAATTGTACAGTTCTTGATGTCCTTAGCTGATTACAGCAGGGCTCTGGAAATTGTGGTTGGCCTTCCACATGTAGCTGCTCTACTTTTCAACAGCTCTAGCCAATATGGCTAGTGGTAAATTAGAAAGAAAGTAAAATTTATCAACATTTGGGGGCTAAAAGTATTTCAACCCTGAGCCAATGTAATATTCACTTGACCTTTAGAATTGGATCCCAGATACCCAGTTTCAAGTTGTGTCTCTACCATGGACTCAGCTATACATGGATTAGCTGTAGTCTTCCATATGATGAAGCCCTCACTTGGCTTCTATGATCTCCCTAAAGCTCACCGTATGGAATGATGTTAATATGGAAATTCTCCATGCCAGTAGTTTTATCTGTTAAAGACTATGTTGCTGCTGATATGAAGTGCAATGGTGGTGAACTCTGTGGAGAACCCCTCATACTACCTTAATAACAGCCAGCATCATATTGTGTAGAAGTAGTCTGCCTGGCAAGTTTGGCAAGATACACTTTCTCACAGTCATTACTACATCTGTTACATAGGTAACAGTTAATTTATAGAGTTATAATTTATAGCGATTTCAAGTTTCCAAATTGAAAATAAGTATTCCCAGTATTGACGTGAGTACTAATTCTACTTCAAATTGTAATTGTTTCTGAGTATATAACCAAGAGATTATACACGTGTAAAATAGGTGAAATTGAAAAAAATATATATCAAATATGGCATAGAATTGACTGAGTACGAAAATAGTGGTAAAAATTATGGTTCAAAATAAATAAATTATTTATTTATTTAAATTATTTAAATTTAAATACCTATATGACATATTTATATTACAGTGAAAGATAAAGAGAACAACATTGCTAGGTTGGTTCATGTTCCATGTTTTAGATTTCCAGCAGTCAGTACAGCTTAGGACAGACTGCTTCCACTTTCTTTTTAATAAAAGAGTTCAGAAAATAAACATGGCAATACAGAAAATGTTTAATTCGATGTTTGCAAGACTTTTCTCTGAAGCATTCAGCTATTTCTTCGATTTTCATCTTGGCATTGGAAAGCACAACATTTTCATCTTGGCATTAGAAAGCACAACAGGGCTGTGTATTACAGTTTGAAAATGACAGGTCCATACAATGTTCATATTATTCAAACACACACATTAGAGTGTACTTCTAGTTTTTCTTAAATACTGAGAAGTCATTCTTTCTTATATTGCTTCTGTAGCTACTTAATAGGCTAAATTAGTTTAAATATATTTTAAATTTTAATGTTTTATATTCTTAACTTTTTAAAATGGTTTCATTGTATTTTAAACTTTGTATTTACATTTTAATGTTCTATATTGTTTTCAACTTGTACTGTTTTAAATTTTGTTAGCCGCCTTGACTCCCTATGCTGGAAGAAAGGCAGGATATAAAGAAATAAAATAGTAGTGGTGGTGGTGGTGGTGGTGAAGATGATGATGATGATGATGATGATGTAGTATTGGGAAAGAGATCATTCACTTATGAAAGGCAACAGCAAGACCTGATCCATAATGGATTATTTCATACATTACTATTCAGAAAAATATAAATATAATAATTTGAATTTGAATGTAGACTCAAACAAAAACCAGTAATGCTAATGATGTGCAGTTATTCATTCAGCAAAAGCTACTTAGAAAATGCTTGTGTGATAATAATTAGGGGAGAATAATTGTTCAGTTCTGTAGTTACTACATGTTATTTTAATGGAACATTTTGAATTAATAAACATTTCCATAGACTTGTTGTGACAGTAATAAGTATAATGTATCTTATCAGATAATTAACTTTCACAAACATAATAATAGGACTACTGGAGAGCAATGGCTCATTTATTTCTTTGCCTATTTCTTTAAAAACATTTTCTTAACAAAGTCATATAAACTCTAATTTGTCCATTTTAAATATATATTATTTTTTTCATCTATGTTCAGCAGAGTTGTTATCAGAAAATGAAATGGTCTTGTTAACAGCAAGGCTGGGCAGCAGAGTTTTTCTAAGAGTCATCCTCTAAAACAGTGATCCTTAAACTTTGCTCTAAGGGATTTTGGACTTCAGCTCCCAGAATCCCAGACTATTGATCAACACGGCAGAGGTTTCTGGGACCTGAAGTCCAAAATCTCTTAAAGAGCACAGTTTGGGGACCACTGCTCTAAGAGACCTGAAAAAGAACCCTGATCTGGCTGCCATGGATGTAGATAAGAGATTACAAATAAGAAACAGAGCGATGACCAAGAGTAGTTGGGTGCAGGGATCAAGGAGCAAGTTAAGAGGTCTTGTAGCAATCTGCTACAAATGACAAATGTACATATAGGAACAACTTATCACCCAAAGTTCCTCTATATTAGTGTAGATGAAGAAATTAAGATAATCCAGCTCAGATTTCTGTGCAAGTTTCCTAAGTGGGAAGAGAACCCACATATCATTTTTTCGTATATTGTTTTTGATCACCAAAGTGTCGATGCTGTGCACATTTTTAAAAAAATGGGGGGGGGGGGGGAGTGGACATGGATCAGGATTTACTCTTTCACCAAACAACTATTTGGCAGGATTTCAGGTTTTTGTGTTTGTTTTTTTAAACTGTGCTAACTACATGAAATCAGCTGTACTTTGGCAAATGAATATGGAGGAGAAAAAAACGTTTACTGGAAAGGATAGCATTGAAGAATTTCCACGATTGAACCGATATAGCCAGGGACCTTGGTATTGCTGTGTTTCTTTCTGTGTCTTTCTGCCATCCCTATGATCTACACATTCTTCTCTATAATATATCCTCAGGCCCATCAAAATAATTCTAGAGACCTTGAATCTTTTAGGTATCATAGATTTTAAATCTCCCATGGGTGCTTTTGGTAAATTATGGATATCACCATTTCCCCCCAAGGTTAAGTGGCGAACCACTGAACAATGATTGATTAGCAGCCCTCTTCCAGTGCCATCCAGAAGTTGCCAAAGATGAAAAGCCAAATGGACCAGATAACATTTGTGTACTACAGGCAGCTGTAACAATTGTTTGGGAAGTGTAGATGCACATAATTGTCTTATTTATTATTTCCATTCATGCCCGTGGATTAAGGAAGAATACTGTGGACTGAGCTCTGATCGTTAGGTAAATTCCCTGCCTAATAGGTAGAACAGATAGATACCTAATACTGTAGATAGAAATGTGTGTGGGGAGTTGTTGTGCCGTCTTCCAGATGTTGACTGTCTGCAGCTCCTAGACTGGCGAGGCAGTAGGTGAGGTGAGGAATGCCTGGAGCTGCAGTTCAGCAACATTTGGAGGGCCTTACAATTTCAACTGCTCTGAAGCACAATCCTTTCATGGGCAGGTGCACCACTTGGATACAGAGTGAACTACACAAATCACAATAATCCCCTGTTACATAAACCTTCCCTGACATTCTAATGGCTCCACCCAGACCACCCTTCTGTTGCTTGGGCAAGAAATCTGAGTTTGAAGTTCACATCAGAGGGGTGAGGAGGGGACAGGCATACATGGCCTGGATCAGTACCTCACCACATATTCAGTTATTAACATTTTGCTATGTTTATAGTGATCCTTCTTTTATGCACAGGTGTATGAGGAAGGCCCATGTTTGAAAAGTTTTAAGGGCATGGCTCCAGTGGAATGGAAGGCCTTTCAGCCCAGAAATGTATAAAGAAATAGTACACTTTTAATGGAAGAGCATGGAACAGTAAATAGTCCATTTAATTTTATAAAAGTGCTTCTGGGAACAACTTTGTATGACAAATGATACTTAAGAATTTCTATATTTAACTGTAAAGCGTAAGTACAGCATGTCATTTCATATGAAATGTGGGTTTGTTGCTGTCTGATATGAAGCTAAGTGCAGGTATTTTAAATACAGCCATCCATTTAGTGAGCCTACCATTTTCATGCCATATTGTTTGACTGACTGACTTGCCAGCCAAGGCGTTTATTACACTTCCTAGGGGGAAAAAGGCAAATGTCCTTCTAAACATTCTTTGTGATAATCGGTGGCAGGCTTAATGAAACTTAGTTACAGCTACTTGGTGTCTTATAGTACTCTTGTGGGGAAGGTAGGAAGTGTGTCAGATTATACCTATTCAATCAACTTGTGCAGCCAGGGGTAATTTTCCAGGCTGGTGCATGACAAATTATGCATACAACTTCTGTTATTGTTGGTAGCTTTACAATTAATCCTTGATTGTCATATTGTATATGTACTCCTGCAAGTATTGTGCCTTAACAATGGAATCTAAAAATAATTGGTCAAATCTTCAGTGGCTGAAAATTGGTTTTGCTTCGTTAGCATCTATGAAACTGAGGCACGTTGCATGAACCAAGAATCCATCTCAAAGTGGCTGACGAAAATAATTAATGAACTGGCCTTCTATTATAGATGAATTAACAGAAGCCTCAGAGGTATGATTTGTGCCAGTTTGTTAAGACTGGGATGGTGCCCAGTAAAAGAATTTGCTTTCAGAATTCAGAGACAAGGGGGATTAATGGAGTCCTCAAATGTGTACCTGACATACTTCTAAATAATACATTTCCCTCTGTCTACATTTGCCAGAAAGGTTTGGTGGTTTGTGGTGGATTTGGTGTAACGTTTCTTTGCACTGCAGGCATTTACTAAAAGCCCAAATGAATTCAATGTGAGGGCAATTGGTGGTTGCTGCCACTGTTCCAAAATTTGGATTTTACTCAGCATTCTGTTTGCATAACATACACTCCCTTTCCCCATGGTATCAATTTTATACAGAGAACCTGCATACTCTGATGTATGCAAGTCATTCTGAAGATGCCAGCCACAGATGCTGACAAAATGTCAGGAATAAAGTCTTCTAGAACATGGCCACATAGCCCGAAAAACCCACAAAAAACTATCACTTTTGTTTGTTTGTTTTGCAAATGGAGCTTAAAAACATGGAGCCACAGGCACATCCCTAGCTTTCCTTTCTTTTCTTTTTTTCTCATTTTTATCTACCTGCCTGCAGCACAATCCTAAACATTCTTACTCAGAATAAAACTTACTGTGTTTAGGATTGCACCTGTGACATCTTTGTTTGGGTGCCTCTACAATGTAGAAATAATACAGTTTGACACCACTTTAACAGCCATGGGTTCATCCTACAACATCTTGGGATTTGTAGTTTTACAAGGGACCGGCAGTGTGGCACAGGTAGCTAAATGCCTTGTAAAACTACAGATCCCAGGATTCCATTGAATGGAGCTGCTACACTTTAAAGGGTGTCAAACTGCATTATTTCTACAGTGTAGCTGCACCCTTTCCTCCTCTCTCTGCACTGAGAGAAAGTCATGCTAATATGAAAAAGAGGCAGAAGTTGTGTTATCACATGCTTTACAAAAAAGTGAAGCTAATTAAGATGTTAATCAGCCCATGACTGATTTTTTTCGACGTGGAAATGACTTTTGATGGATTCGAAATTTGTTTTGAAGGGGGGAAATACGGGATCTGATTTGTGGCTGCCAGAAACTCTTGCATACTTTTTCAAATCAACAAATATAATGCACACCTGCAAAGAATCATTATATTCAATATGATTTAAATTTCATTGTGTTTGTCTATGTTGTTATTTGCTTTCTCCACAAAACAGTTATATTTAACTCCATGATTTTTCTACACAAAATGCATGCAAATAAAAGCATGCTCGTCTAAGACTGTACGTATTACTGTCAAAATAGTATCTGTATTTTTATAGTATCTGTCCAGGTATGAATTGATTGATAAGAGTGTTGTGTTCAAAGGCATTAGAGGCAACAAAAAATGATAGTTTCTATTAGTCGGGGTTAGCATTCAGAAGTCAAGGAACGATGAATTAAGATGACATTTATTGGTGAAGCAAAAAAACATATTTTGCTGGCATAAAATATTTAAGAAAAGCACTTGGTGGAGCTGTTTTGTCTTCTGTGGCTTGCTGTACACATAAGCTCAAATCCACGTACAGCAAGCCTGCATGTGGCGCGGACACATGGTAATATCATGTCATCCGCATATCTTAGATTGTTTATGTTCCTTCCTCCTTTTCCTGAGTCTAACCCTGTTGTTTGTATGATTTTTTTTCTGTGTATAAGTTCAACATGTATGGCGATAGAATGCAGCCTTGTCTGACTCCTATGCCAATTGAAAACTTTTCTATATTCTGTTCTAAATAGTAGCTTTTTGTCCCAAATATAGATTTCTCATCAGGACTATCAAATGTAGTGGCACCTTCTTGTTTTTAGGAGCATTCCATAGCTTTTCACGATCTATGCAGTCAAAGGCTTTGCTATAGTCTATAAAGCACATGCTGATTTTCTTCTGGAATGCCTTGTGCTCCCTTAACCATTGTATATTTACAGTGTGGTCCCTAGTGCCTCTTCCTTATAGCTGTAATAGCTAAAATCAGTTAAAAAGAGAAATAACAAAAGAAAGAAAAGAAAACAAAAGTCATGCCAGGCAGGGAGGCAGGGTTAAGGGGGAGTCTGGGAAAGAGAGTCCATGCCACAGACAGCTTCTATAGCATTAATGGAAGGACAATGTGATAAACAAAGCCTCCGAACTGGTATGTATCCAGTTTCTTTTTAATAATACAACTTTACTTTCTTTCTCTAACATGATTGAGATGAGCACAGGGCTTGTATGATAAACTCCTAAGTGGACCCTTGCACATACTGCTTTGGAGGATCCCACTGCTTCGACTTAAAAGCTTTTTCTAAAGATCTTGATGTTGCCAGTGTATATGTGCCGAAAAAGTGTATGTATGTAGCATGTATGTTGTGTAATATTATAAAACAGAGCATTGTAAAATAAAACCCAGATATCGTCAAAGTTTACCTTGGAATATTTTTGAAAGCTGCCTGCAATGAAATAGAGGTTAACTACTGAAGTGAAACTATAAAAATGCAAATTCTAAATATTTATTGCTTAGCAAAGTTATTTTCCCATTTTTACAGAGCAAGCTTTTGATAGAGTGATGTGCAAAATTATTGAACCATTTGAAGTAGCTCCTCTAAAGCCAAATGGAGATATCTGGAGAAAGAGAAAACAATAATTGAGTTGAATGAATTATGTATGGTGAAGTAATTATTCTAAGTTATTCTGTCATTATATATGGTGCACTTCCTATTAGAAATGCTCCCAAAATACTTCCAAGGGATCATTGGCAAATGCTCATGTCATGTAACTCAAGCCCCTAAACATTTTAGCTGAAAATAAAACTACATTGCATTTATCGATTAACACTAAAAAAAAAAAAGTAATCTATTGCAAAGGTCTTATTAATTGCGTTGGTAGTACCAAGTAAAATACTATTTTTTTGTGGGAAGCATTTATGGTTTATTTATGATGAAGTTTTATTGTTGTTGTTGTTTCACTGTTTAACATGCTTTTACTGTCCCAAGTTAAATACACAAGTATCAATAAAGCAACAAAAATAGCCTAACATTACCGACAGAAGTTCATACCACTAATATAACATACAGCCTCACTACTGGAAGCAGAAGTGTGTTCTTACTTATAATGCAACTCACCCAAGAATTGCAGCAGATTTACACAAAGGAAAGTGAATTCCAACCTGCACTGTAGAAATAATATAGTTTGATACCGTATTAACTGCCATGGCTCAGTCCGATTGTATCCTGGGATTGCTAAACATCACAAAACTATAGATCCCAAATTTCCATAGCATTGAGCCATGACAGCTAAAGTGGTGTCAAACTTCATTATTTATGCAGATATTCCTTGGTAATGGAATATCATTTATGTTAGCTTTTGGTCTTGGGCATTCTTTTTCATAAGAGCCACTGTACATTGTGCGTAGAGCCTGGCTACAAAACTGTTGACCAATTTGGCATGCAAGGAGGGTGCTTGAGGACAAGCTTTACTATCAGGCCAACCAGTTAGCTATTGAACAACCACATTCACTGTTAACCTACAAAGTCATGCACATCTGGAGAGCAGCATACTCAGCACGTTGCCTTCAATGGATACAGGCCTTGGAGAGGCATTATTGGTTCTTTCACAACCAACAGAATGCTACCACCTATATTTCAAAAGTAGACTTTTCATTGGTGGTCTCCACCCTTTGGAATAACCCCAAAGCCCTGAAATGATTACATTTCAAGAAATATTCACATTTCACGTATTAGTTGTTCAGGAGTTTTCAATTATACTGTCTTTGTATTCTCTCTCTACATACATACACACACACACACACACACACACACACACACACACATATATATATATATTACTGTCTTTTATATTGCTTTTTATAAGCCTGATTCCTACTAGTAGTCCTAACTAAAATAGAGTTACTGAACCAGTGGGATTTTGACTCACTAATCAACAGGTGATTCAGTGAGTCTACTCTAGATGGGACTACCAATAGGATTCAGTGGTCCTGAACAGACAGGCCAAAATAAAGCTGCTTCGGATCACTTTGGAGGTATGCTGTTTAAAGGATGCATGTGTCCTAAGAGTCCGAAAGCTGCGCCAATACCATGCCCCTGTCCTAAGGTCTGGAGCACACCTTTGGCATGGCTTATGGCCTCTTAAGATGTGTGTGTCATTTAAACAGCATATTGAAGCAGCTTTATTTGGGCCTGTCTGTTCAGGCCCAGTCCCTTTTTTTACTGCAAAGTGCTTTGAGATTTTACTGTACTGAATGGTCTATTCTTATGTTAGTATTCTATTTTATTTATAATCTACTTTTTCCCCAAGAGGTTGAACTCAAGATGGCTTACACATTGAAATGAAAACATCATCCGTTCCTAACTAAATCCCCAGAGAACCTTAAAAGGAAGATGTGAAATGGCCGGCATCCATAGTTTTTTGTGGGGTTTTCGGGCTATGCGGCCATGTTCTAGAAGATGCCAGCCACAGATGCTGGTGAAACATTAGGAAGAAACTCTTCTAGAACATGGCCACATAGCCTGAAAACCCCACAAAAAACAACAGCTCTCCTGTTATGATCTCAGGATCAAAAGAATCTGGAACTTCTGAAACAGAGTTGGGCATTTGGTAGACTGCAGCTACTATCAGGCATAGCCAGCATGTGGCCACAAGTTACCTAGTCCTGCTCTAGAAGAACCTCTAAACATATAACTTCTATGTAGGCCAACAATAGACCTTAGCATCCACAGATTTGTGTCAACCATTCAAAAAAACTGTTTAAGCAAGAAACCTCATAACCATACCTCTAGGGCATGAATTCCACAAGTCACTTACATGTCAAGCATTATTTCCCTGTCCATTTATTTCTCTCATACAAGTGCTACTTTAATTTGTCTTCAGCATCAATCATATTACCACCCTCTCAACTGCTTACATGAATTGAAGCATTATGTGTTTTAAAGGATTTGATTTCATAGTTATATGCCTTACTGTTCATGAGGATATAAATATATACCACTTCAGAAGATAACTTCATGTATAGTGCGGATAAACTATTGCACATCTGAGGGCAAATTGGGTCATCAACCATTTGGTGTGCCAGCTCAGCTGTGGATTTTACTAAGTCTCAGCCAACTAGGGCATGTCAATCTTTCTGTCAGTAAAACTTCAATTTGAATGCTAGCTATGAAATTAATCTCTTCAAACCATTGGAGAAATTTTGTTACTTCACTAAGCATCTTGCTTTAATCTTGATTCATAACAGAGTTGTCATCGGCGTTAGAAGAAAAATGAAAGAAGTGCTTATGGACTTGACTGACTTGAGTGGATCTATGGTAAAAACATAGTAGTAACAGCAGCACTTGGCAAAATACTGGCTAATCATCTCTTATTAATTTAACTGCAGATGGTTGTACTCGACACTTAGGGTATAATTTTGATAAATTAGCTCTGAAATGTAAGAATGTACTTTTCTGAATGAAATAAGTTAAGTTAGTTATTAGACAATTCGCTGAATTCCATAACAGATGATGAAGCTTTGATGCTGCTTTGAGGGATTCTGAACAGGTCCTCAGTAGCTATCTCCTATCAACCAGGGCTCCACCCATCCATACCTCAACAGCAACATTGCTGCAAATGCCAGTCTCTCCCTTCCATGCCAGCAAGTGACAGAATTGGTCTATTGCAGTGCTGCCACTGATAAGCCCAGTAACAATATAGTCATGGTGATGTCCCTGCAAAGAGGAGGAAAGTGACAGTTATTCAACCTGATAGCATGAGAATGATTAACTGCACCAAGTAAGCCTATAGTAAGCCTATAACTGCCACATAGCTGCCGAGGAAGAACGGTGATGAACTTTGAAGGCAAAGCATCCTAATGTCTTGTGGGTCCTGCAGATAATGTGAGCTCAGTGTATCCATTATTCAAGATGATGATGCTGGGCCTGCATGAAGCAGCAGTACACGCTATGTAATATTGGGTTAGTAATTGAGGGACACGGTGGTTTAGAATGGGACACGGTGGCTAAGCAGTTAAGATGCTGACTCTGACAATCTCAAGGTCACCACTCTGGCAGTTCGAGGCCCAAGTGTTGCGTGACCCAGTGAGCTCCTGTCACTAGTCCCAGCTTCTGCCAACCTAGCAGTTTGAAAGCATGTAAAAGTGCAAGTAGATAAATAGTTACCACTTCAGTGGGATGGTAACAGTGTTCTGTGGAGCCATGCTGGCCCCATGACCACAGATTCGTCTTTGACAACGCTGGCTTCCTCAGCTTAGTAATGGAGATGAGCACTGCTCCCTACAATTGGACACGTCTAGACAAACCTGTCAAAGGGGAA
The DNA here is from genome assembly GCF_019175285.1 of Sceloporus undulatus. Lineage (NCBI taxonomy): Eukaryota > Metazoa > Chordata > Lepidosauria > Squamata > Phrynosomatidae > Sceloporus > Sceloporus undulatus. The sequence continues at coordinate 238,574,957 of NC_056523.1, forward strand.
ACCTTTACCTTTACCTTTAATTCAGGAGTACATATGTACATGCACACATCTTTTAAAATATGTTAGGTGATCTTTTCTTTTCCACCTAGTGTGGCCCTCTGTTTTTCTTTTATGCTGATATCTGTACAAAATTAGGTATGATTTTCAATTATGTATTACAAGTAGTTGATACAGTGAACAGCATATGGCAGTATGAACCTGATAGTTTGTGACTTCAAGTGCTCATATTATTATTGCAGATGTTTCTGTTTTATCTTGACTAAATTTGTATTTAATTTTATAGTGTTGGTCAAAATATTCTATATTGTTATTTTGCAAATTTTGCTAATATATAAGAATATGAGCAAGTGGATAAGAGGAAAATCAATTCATTTGAAATGTAGTGATAGAAAAGAGTTCTGAGGATACCATGGACAGCTAAAAAGACAAGCAAATGTGTACTTGAACAGATGAAGCCTTAACTCTTCTTGGAAGCCAATGTGATAAAGTTGAGGTTGTCATATTTTGGTCATGTCGTGAGAAAGCATGATTCATTGAAAGACAATAATGTTTGGAAAAGTGAAGGGATGTAGAAAAAGAGGAAAACAGCATGCTAGATCAATGGACTGTAATGAGGAAATAAAAGGTATGAATTTGCAGGATCTGAATAGAGCAGTAGAGGATAGGGAATCCTGGAGATGTCTTGTCCACAGGGGTTGAGTTGTGAGATCGACTTGAGGGTAGTTAACAACAACAACAACAAAGAGATATTAAAACTTCAAATATCTTTCTAAACAAGTAATCTTAACTAGTAGCTGTCTATCCCGCTTTGGTCCAATATTGCCATGATATGGTTGTAATTAATCATCTAGCTGTTTTGTTAGAGGCAAAAGTAATCTCAGTAGCTGAGAACAGCTTTTATCATCATAATTTTATTTGTATGCTACTTTTCCTTGACAAACTATATTCAAAGCAGCCTACAACACCACCATCATGTTGTTGCATAACTCTTCCAAAACTCAGTAACATTTGAAGGTAAAAAATTAAATAGATTAATTAAATTAAATAAAAAAATAAATAAAAATGAATAGTCGTAGAAAGAAGGCAAACATTTCAAGTATAATGTGAAGTCGAAGGCTTTAATGGCCTGCATCCATGATTTTTTGTGGTCTGAAGATGCCAGCCACAGATGCTGGTGAAACGTCAGGAAGAAAATCTTCTAGAACATGGCCACATAGCCTGAAAAAAAAACAAAAACACAAAAAAACCATTTCAAGTATAGTAATAAATATATACTTTCACCATCACTCTACATGATTGAAGGTAGTTTTGCTTCATGTATCTCTGCTTTAGTAATTTCTGTTTGAAAACTGGTTGATTTGGACAAGGGTTCCCAGATCTCAGGGCCTGGAACCTCTTCTCACATCCTTAGGGCAAGAACACTGTGTTGAAATTTATTCATATGTGTCTCCCTTCAACACTCGCCCCCCGGGCACACTCCCAGCAATGCTTCAGGCTTCTTTGTGGGTGATTATATGAAGTGGCTCATGAAACTACAACTTCCACATTGTGATGTGCTATCTGTATCTAATTCAATAATCATGCTTCATCTTCATTGCAGTAGATCAATACAGAAAGTCATCTCTTGCCAAAACTGGCTCAGAAGTGGCAATGTCACTGTTATAACTGCCTGCAAACACTATCCCCTTTAACCATTTGCGTTCCTCTCTCATGCCGAATGACAGCCTGTGTCTGAAGCTCCCATTCTCATTCCCACAGTTAGGTCCAGCACCTTCTAATAATGATAGGAACAAAACTAAAGCTAACAATAATAGCAATAACATCACGGCAGAGGGAACCTGTATAGGAGATCCTAACACATATGATCTTAAAAGCAGTGTTTGCATAGTTTTTAAAACCGAGCTGGGGAAGGTTTCTTCCTCTCTCTCCCCTGTTTAATATAGAGCTTTCAAAATGCAATCTACAACCAGAGGAATGTGTTCTCATTTGCTGGAGTTGGTTTTTGCATGAGCTCTGGAATTACGTGCTCTGAGCAACTGAGGTAGATGCTGAATATATCACACTTACTGACTTCTCTAGCGTCCACCCAGTGTGACACCAACAGGGGGCATGGCTGTGTCTCAGGGCTGGGATGCTCCTGCTTTTGCAAATCTAATGTGAACATTTTCAGCTATCTTCACTGGTTAAAAGTCTAATTATAGCCCCAGTTCAGAGTTTTGCCTTAATGGGTTGGGACTAAGTGCCTTATCACATTTCCAAAGAAAGATGAGAGGCAGCAAGATAGAAACAGCTCTATGCTTACCATCCTGTATGCCTACAAATCACTTATGTGAGATGATCATAAATATGTGACTTTTGTCCTGCTGGAAATATTTATGACCAGCTCCCGCTGTAGGGAGAACGGAAGTACTATGACATCGTGCAGGAAGGTAAGCATAAAGCTGCTTCTATCTCGCTCCCTTTCATCTTTCTTTTGAAATGTGATAAGGCTCTAAGTTGCCACCTCACCTCACACATCCTTATCTGAATTCTGAGAGCATCTTTGGAGGCCTTTGTCTGGGAGCCTTATGAACAAAGACACAGAGGATAACTACTGGGAACAGGCCATTTTTTTAAGTGGTGGCACCATAAATGTGGCATGTTGTTCCCGGAGAGGTTTGACTAGCCTCTTTTTTAAACACTCTTTTTGGCGGGATATAGACCGCCGCTTTGCGGCGGTCTCCCGCTGGCGCCATTTGCTCCGTGAGGGAGCCGCAGCAGCCAAACTGCGTGGCTCCCGCACGGAGCAAAAAAGAAGCTCCATTTTGGAGCTTCTTTTTGCGGCGCCTTTATGATGTCGCGAGGCGCCGCTGGCGCATTTGCGACGTCATAGGCTTTGCGACACGTCTGGACGCTATGTGTCCAGTACATAAACATGGCGGCCCCCATGTGGAAGGGGCGCCGCCATGTTGTACATATTCTATACATACTAGGGTTAGGGGGGTGCGGAAGAATACGTACTATATGGCGGTCTATATCCCGCCTTTGATACTAAGTGGAGACCCTTTTATTTTCCCATGCTTTTAAATCAGTATAGTTTAAATCAACTTAAGTTTTGGTCTGCTCTGCCTTGTAGTTTTAGCGAGGCTGTATATCTTGATTATTTATTGAGTGATTGATTTTTCTTTTACTGGCCTTCAGAATTTTGCAATTTTCTAGTGCCTTCTAGGGCAATTTGCAAAAAACTATACTCTTGTATTTCCTAGTGATATGTAGCTTTTTATTTATTGTAGATTGATATTATAGCATTTTAATGTGTTATTGTCATAACTGGCCCAGAGAATGCTGTTCCAGGGCAGTGTACATAAATCGCAAATGGGGGGAAAGGTTCAGTTCTTCCATTTCTTCCTCCAGTTTGGATACTGGACATGTGTTAACATTTTTAGTCCTATAACTGTGTAGAATTGGCTGTTTTAAAATAAATAGCAATTCTGAAATAATTTCAGTAATATGAATGGCTCAGGCCAGTTAGCTTTTTTCCATGAGAAATGTGATAAAGTCTGATTTATAAAATTAAACACATACATATAAATTTAAAACGTGTGTCTAACTTTCTTCATGAAAAATAACAGTTTTCCCCCTCCCTTTTCTCTTTGAGTAAGAATTGTATTCACTGATTCATTCATTTTTGCCTTATCCTAGCCCATAAAAATTACATTTATTTCTCTGATTCTGGAAAAGAAGAGGAGAAATTACTTCCCTTTCCTATTTTTAAAACAAAAATCCATCCAGTATATGACCAGCAAGTCAACATAGTTCTGCACTTACATAAGTCTAAATGGATATGACACATAGTAGTTACAAAGCTTCAGTTGCCTTTTCAAAGGTACTGTCTGAACAAAAGTTCAATAAAGAATTTCAGGATATATATTTTTTAAAAAAGATACATCACTAATGGATGCTCAAATGCTCAAAGAGTAATTGAAAATTAACCCTGCACACTCTCCCTTTCCTCTAAGAGGAAGGACTTCTCTGACATGCATTCAACCTATCTGGCATTTTAAGACCCATCACTTCTCCTTACATGCTGAAAAGCAGCTTCAGATTTCAGTTACCAAATAATTCATATGCAGTCAGCAGACATTAAAATTTGAAAATGGAGCAGCAGAGAAGAGAGAGAGAGAGCTTTGAAGCAGAATTTTCTTTCATTAAATTAGTAAATATGACAAGGTTATGTAATGTTCCAGGGGGGATGAAGTGGTGCACGTCACTAACCTTTTAGATTCAAGAGGCTTTATGCTTTTTCATTTGCTGCTGGATGAAGGCTTAACACTGGATTAACTGGCAAGTTCCTTTTTTTTAATTCAGGTAGATTAAGTCCTATCCAGATTTTGTATATAATTATTTATCATATGCAATATAAAAATAAGTCCTGTGTACATACCAGCATCTCTTATTGTGATAGTTCTGTATATATATGGTGTGTGTTTACATTTTCATTACTTTGGGTCACAAGTTATCATGCTCAGATCAAAAATTATATGCATTAGTAAATTCAAGGGCTACCTTTTGCTTATTTACTCTGTTACCTTACACTGCTGCATTTGTTCATTAATATGTCCTTAAATATTTGAAAACAATGAGATATACAAACAGATTACCAAGAAGAATATGTCAAGTTTAAAACTTTGTTCAGCATCTAATAACCATTTGATAAGCTAAAATTAGTACATATGTATCTTCAAATGAGGTGAAAAGAAATCACTTGCTTGTTCCAGAATATTGACTGCTGCTAAAGACAAAAGATCAGCCACCTGAGGCCACTTCACCAGCCCTCTTTTTTCTGCCCAGTTGGCAACAATAATTCAGTTTCTCAGTTAGAAGTGTTTCCTGTCTCTGTTCTCTGAGAGCCCTTTAAGTGGAGATGCCAGGGATTGAATCTGAAGCCATCTGTTTGCAAAGCATATGTTCTACAGCTAAGCTATGACTCCTCCTCAAACAAAGGTTCAAGTCATCAGGGGTCACTGACTGGTTACTGGATTCAAGTGCCTTCTTTCTTACATTTAGAAAGGCCTTTCTATTTAGAGAGAGTTCAAAAGCAAACCAATTTACTAAACCAATTTAAGGGATACTTCAGTAATGTTTTACCTTGATGCAGTTCCACTGATTATGGATATAGGCTGTATCCACCCTGCAGAAGTGGTTTGACACCACTTTAACTGCCATGGCTCAATGCTATGGAATTCTGGGAATGGCAAAGCTCTGGTGCCACAAGAAACTACCATTCCCAGAATTTCATAGCATTGAGCCATGGCAGTTAAAGTGGTGTCAAACCAGATTATTTCTGTAGTGTGGATGCAGAGCTGAATATGTCTTCCACAAACTTCTTAAATTGTCTTGTTTTATGCCTATGGAAGAGCCCAAGCTGGTAATATTGGCTCCTTTCCACACATACTGTGAATCCATCCCATTATATACAATTTCATGATTTGGATTTATAACCACACATTGCAGAATGTTGAGACTGTGTACATCTAGGTGCATGCTGGACATTTTAATTACATATATTTTGGCCTTGCAAATTTTCCCAGCAGGACTGACTCTTACTGTTCTTGAAACCATGGTCCCAGAATACTATTATGGTGCTTTGCCCCTCTTACTAGCAGTCTCCCCTTCCAGAAACTATGAGATATGAGAGCGTATGCAATATAGGGAAGCACATACAATATCCTTCTGTATCTCAAAGTGGAGGTCCTAGTTGCATGAACACAATTCTGAAGAAGGCCCTGGGATAGTAGCTCACTGTTTCAATTTTTTGTTTGTTCTTCTTCATCACTCAGAAGTGCCACAAATTCTGAGCAACAGATACATAACTGCTTGGAAATAAGAATGCGTAAATATCATTATAAAAAATGACCCACAATTTAGCTTGATTCTCACTCCTCTCTTCAAAAATATTGAAGTTATGAAAGTATCACAGCTTGCATATCCCAACAGTTCATCATAAAGTCATCTTGAATTATTCTGAAGTTGCCAAGAACAATTTCTGCAGCAAACAATGCAAATAGATAGCAAGTTCTATGCATCATAAAAACACTGCTAAACAACATTAATTAAAAGCTCTTTTTACAGGTTTTCACAAAAGTTCTTTGTATAGGAAAGGTCTGTTGTTTGCCAATTAAGCAATATAAACTATGAATTAGTATGTGTGTGGAAGAATGTTAGTTGGCAAATAAATGTCTACTGCTGTCTGGCCTAGTGGAATTTTTCCCATGTCCCTGAGTCTCAGATAATGTGTCTCTAAAAAAGCATGCATAATTGCAAATGAAATGAGTTTGTAATGTTTACAGAGCCTAGAGTTGCACATTATGACTTGTTACTTGAACATGATTTATTCGGTTGGGAAATGTAACCCACCATTCGTACGTCTGGATCCTTACTTATCAGACTGTCACCAAATCACAGTTTCTGGAACAAAATATTCTACATGATTATCACCCATTTAATCAGATATTCTGCATTTCTGAGTACTAGAACAGAAGGATTTAAACAAAGTTTGGCTCAGTTCATTGAAACTACAGGAAATGATTTTAGCTGGCTGGCAATCTAAATGTCTTGTGTGAGAATATTTTGGTTTCTACAAGACAAGGTAACTAGGAATGAATATTTTCTTTGCTGTATTAATGTGTTTCTGTGGAAACAGTGACATTGACACAGGACTGCTGAACAGTGTGACAGTCTACTCAAAGCTTATTTTAAGAAAATCCCCTTTAGGATTTGATTTTTTTCTAAGAGGTCTCACATTTACAGGCCATGCCTGTAAATGTGAGTTTGGAAATTTTGTATAGCTGATATATACAGACATTGAGATTTGATAAATCCTCATTGAGTATGAATAAATATGATTTATTTGAAGTTGGTGGATTTACACCTGCTCACTTTATGAACTATAGAGTAATTCTAAGTTTCTGTATTTACCATAACCTAAACAGACGTCTTGCAAGTACTGAAGATTGAGCTCCCAGTAAGAAAGACAATCACCCTGAGTGCTCTGTATGGATAATTTAGGGCTGGTAACAGATTTGTGCGGAATATATTAAAGATGCCACCACAGTTTATGAAATACCAAAGTAGAGCCAGTGTGGTGTTGCAGTTTTAGAGTTGGACTATAATTCTGTAGGCCAGAGTTTGAATTCCCTGCTTGGCCATTGGGCAACCTTGAGCAAGTCACACATTCTCAGCCTCAGTGGAAGGCAAACACAAACTCCTTCTGAACAAATCTTATCAAGACAACTCCATAATAGGGTTGCCTTAGGGTCACCAGGCATAGATGAAGGCACACAACAACTAGAACAATTAGCTGTTGACAAAGAGAAGAATTATTTATTCTTATTTACAAATCCTTACATACTGCTTTATCACACTAGGGGGCAAACAGGATTTAAACAAGAGTTAAAGGAGAGTTAAACAGGAAATGCCTGGTGTTTATCACATGACATTTCCTGTTTAACTCTCATTTAACTCTCATTTAAATCCTGTTTGCCTCCTAGTGTGATAAAGCAGATAGTAAACTACTCTCACCATAAGTCCACTAACCTATTATTATTGGATAAGCAGCTACAAGAAGTGCTGACAGAACATGTCCTCAAAACTGATATACCATCTTCTTGTTTTGATCATGTGTTTCAAAAATCAGTGCAACCAGCACAAGCATTTATGAACACTAGTTGACAACTGGGCAACATAGGTGCATGGTGATTCAGCATGTCATTTTTAGACCTGTTACAGACTGCCAAAATAAAGCTGCTTTGGGTCTCTTTGGAGGTATGTTGTTTAAATGATGCATGCACCCTAAGAATCCGGAAGCTGCACCAAAGCTGCACTCCAGTGCTTAGGAATGGAGTGTGGCTTTGGCACGACCTCCGGACTCTTAGGACCCATGCATCATTTAAATAGCATACCTCCAAAGAGACCCGAAGCAGCTTTATTTTGGCAGTCTGTAACAGGCCTTAGTGTCATATATACAACAGTGTGTAACAATGTCTAAGCCATTAAATGATATGACTGTTTATACATCTCAGGAAAATGCTTGAAGAACCTTTGTTTAAGAATTTGTTTTGAAGATTTTATGAAATCATACCTCACTTGCTTGCCCTTTTAGAAATAAAAGCTAATTAACTTCTTGCACAAGCCAATTTGCAGGTACATTGTAAGCACAGGTTAGAATTAAGGAGCAGTAATTGCTTATAATGATGATCAGCATAACTGATGTGATAAATTATGATTAATGAGTAAATTAGCAGTGAATGCTGTAAATGAGTCTGCTAGGAAAAATCTTTTTAAAAGAAATGAAGGGCAACCATTTCTATCAAATATGTCATATATGCTTAGTGGTTGATTCAATGTCAACAGAAATAAAAAAACCTTCATACAACAACCAGTTGTTGTATTCTCTCTCTCTCTCCCTCTCTCTCTCTGGAACACCTCTTAATTGAGGACATTATCACATGAGGCTTGAAACGTGGAATTAGAGCAGGATTGTAGCGTTTGTGGCCATACCTTATTTCATGATGCTCCGGGAGCTGGTCTGTGGTCTATTTGTTACTGGAGCACACCTTTGGGCAAAACCTCTCAATGCCTCCCAGTAACGCTGCTTTTCCATGCATATGTGATAAGTTCCTCCTGAAGCATTTTTGATATGCAGGCAGTCATGTGGCACAATTGGGTGTGATTCTGATCCTCTTTTTGGAGTTGCTGCTAATCTTTTGGGCTAGCCACTTCTGGCTGTCTTTTATACATAAATTATTTTTACTAAAAATAATTCAAACAAGATTTTAATGTTTAGGGCTGCGTGAATCCGTTTCAATAGTATTTCCTTTCTAAAAAAGCAAAAATACATTTAATCTCATTTCAATAAATTTGCAAATCTCTTTGCTAAATATCTTCACAGATATGAAAATGAATATGCATTTTTGTAAATAGTTTTATCCCCTATGTTTTCCTAAGCATTTTCCCTCCACATATTTTCTCATTTCACGTTGCGCCACAGGGAAAATTACATTGTGAAATTTTATATTCCAAAAAATGAAACAGAATTGAATCCTGGTGTGCATATTAGCTCAGTCAGTATGAATTAACATTTCCCATTAAAATGCAAACCAAATTGCTCCTCTATGTTAATTAATATTTAGTTCTCTTGCTGTTGTTAATTATTCCAATTGCTGCTGCTTTTAATGACACATTTAATAACTTGTGTTTTTAATGTACTACTTATCTTGTACTGTATTCTTCGTTTCTTAATGTGCTGCCAGTACTTACTGAGCAAAAAAGTTGGTGAAAGTATTAAACAATGCACAATTGTGTAATTAATGATGTAGTTCCTAAATATCTCAGGCCTCACTGATGTTCACCTTTGACTGAAAAAGAATTACCAGTAGCCTCAAGAGGTTTAAGCCAGTATGCATTGTTTTGCTATGGAATAAAAATGTTGTTGGATGTCAAGGGAAAATCTTCCATGAGAAAATATCCATGTATATCAGTTGAGGGGTTTACAACAAATTACAGGATTGTGAGAGAGGAAGTTTCTTCCCCCACACCACTCTCCCTAGCAATCCATCAAATTGTTCCAATAATTCCTTTATGACTATGGGGATGGGACCTTTTGCTTGACTGCTGTGATGGGGCAGGACTGAGTGGGGAGAGGGAGAATGTGGGAAATGGAATGAGGATGCATTATGTGAGTGCAGCATGTTGTCTCTATGGCATATATATTTAAATCTGCACTTCATCATATTTACATTGTTGGAACCCAGTTATAAAATGCACAGAAGTGCTAAATCTGTTGGAGAATTAAGTGCCAATATGCACATTAGTCTAAGACAGGGATGGGGCAAATACAGTATGTGGGCTACATGTGTCTCCCCCCTCCCCCCACAAGTACAGCACTGTTCCAATTTTTGAGGAGAATATTTAAAACTGCTCCAGATATGGCATATTTCTATTCTTGGAGGCATCTGAAAATCCTTAGAAACCTCTACTATCATATGCTTTGAAAATCTGCTGAAAAGATTGAAAAGAAAAACTGGAAGTCATTTATGGGGTTTTGTTTTCAGTTGCATAGCAGCTGATTTTGGGGTTTTAGGGGTGTGGATTTTTTGTTTGGCCTAAGGCTACTGAGGTGTGGGATACTGCAAAGTTTGTTGCTCTCTCGCATGCTGTTTAATATCTCTGGGGTGTTTTGGACACAAAATTTGATCCATATGCAGCCCCAACGCATTTGTGTGATCCTTAGTACATTCCACTTTTATTGATTTATTGATTTTACTCAAACGGCTCTCTCCAATAACTACGGAATATGGGGATGGGGACTATATCATCAGTGAGATTCTTGCATTGTACAAAGATCTCCTTTGGCCCAAAACAGCCTGGAGCATCAGAATGAAATTGCTCTTTATACCCTCTAGAGGGTGTATGGGACGTTTTCAGTAAATAAAGACGCAAATACTATTTTAGGACTGGGAATGCCAGTCTGGTAAGGAATGTTTGCAGCTGTTGGATCTCAGGAAGGTGTCTGTTCCTTATCTATAGGAAGCTACTGGATGAAGTCAGCAGGACATTTGGAACTGTAACATCAGAATGCTGATGATACTTGATATTGTCATAATAGTCAGGTGGGATTGTGTTGGACTGATATATGGATTTTTAAATGTATTTTTGTACACTTGAAAATAGAGTTGCATACTGCCAAGTCAAAGAAGGACACTGTTTGCCATTTTTATAGAATGTTATGCATTCATTATTTCACCCAGCTGGATGTTCAACCTGGTCAACTCAGGGGCATATGCTGTGCGTTTAATCTACTGGAAGCAAATTCTGTCTCTCTTCGTTTGGCAGAATATATTGTAGTGGAATTTTCCCACACTGATATGATATATTGCTTAATGAACTATGCCAAACATATTTGTGTTGTGTTTTGCACTTCAGTGTTCAGAGAAGGTTCAAAGCATGTGCCAATTCTCACCCAGCTGATTTCTCCTGTTAATCAGCACAACAGTACTGTAGTGTGCAGACAGTGCATACCATCTCCCTTCTTTGTACATGGGATGAATGCTTATAAATGACCAGCACCGAGTGGAATAATAGTTTGCATTCAGTGTAATTAAAACCTTCTATCAGGAAAGAAACAATTGTGTATGTTAATTTGTGGTTGTAAGGGTAATGACTTTATGGTAATTGTTTTTTATTGGGCCATCTATAGCTGAAGGCATATGCAAGCTTTAGATTTCCCTAGAACTCTGACAAGTCAGTTGGTGGCTTATTCTTGCTGTGTAAACCAGAGGATTTCAGTTAACACCATTGCTGTTTCTATAAACAGGTGATCATTAACAGTGCATCTATGCTGTAGAGATAATTATAGTTTGACAGCACTTTAAGTGCTGTAGCTGCATCCTGTGAAATCCTGGGATTTGTAGTTTTACAAGGTCTTTAGTCTTCTCTACCAAAGCTAGCTCTAGTGCCTCACAAAAATACAAATCTCAGGATTCCACAGGATGAAGTCATGGCAGTTAAAGTGGTATCAATGTACCATTTTTACGATGTAAATAAACCCTAAATTAGCCTATTTTCATGAGCAGCATAATGACTGAACAACCCATATGGACTTGTCCCCACACCATTCATCAGCTAATATATTGCAAGCTATGATTCACAGAAGAGAACAGCAAGATGTCTATTGTTGACTGGCATAGACTTAAGCTAGTGTTGAAGGAAAATTAAGAAGCAGCTAGTTTTCTTGTCAGAAGGAAAGTGTCTGTCAACCAGATAACAGAAGCTTTTCTTTTGTTCATCATACCACATTAAGAAATGCATAACAGAACATAACCAGTATTTAAAGGGATCTTGTAGCACGTTTGAGACTAACTGAAAGAAAGAAGTTGGAAGCATGAGCTTTCTTTCATAGATGTGAGTCTACTTCCTCATGCATCTGAGGAAGTAGACTCAAGTGTATGAAAGCTCCAGCTACAGACCCTCTTGCTTATTGCTTTTCTAGACTATCACAGCTATGTCTTTGAATTCTGGAACATAACCAGTTCTGAAGATGCTCTGAATAGGGGTAACTCCAATCAATATGTCTAATTATTGCCCCTTCTTTTACAGAGCAAGGAAGCATACTAGCTTTGTTTCAGAGGCAAAATTGGACTTTTCTGTATACAACATACTGTGAGGACACTTGTGACTCGAATGGAACATTGACCATTTTTATACCAGCGCTTACCATAGGGTAAGCACTGGTAAAATGCTGGCAAAACGTTTAGGAAGCATGTGTGTATGAAAGCCTGACGCTCCCTAAATGTCAGGGAATTGTCCCCTCACCTCCAGCATCCCTGAATCGTTTGGAGAGCAGCCATTTCCCTTTAACGGAAACTTTGCATTAATAGGAAATGGCTGCTTCCCGAACATTCAGGGACACTGGAGGCGACGGGACAATTCTCTGACATTTAGGAAGCGCATTAGGCTTTCAGACACACACACTTCCTAAACGTTTTACTGGCATTTTCTTAGTGGCAAAAGCACTGGTATGAAAATCTTCATTGAAAAAGGATGCAGACTATTGATTCCACAGAAACTTGTGACCTAAGTTATTAACTTACAGATTTGGAAGTCCATGGATATACCCCATATAGAACGATATACAGTGGACCCTTGTTATACGTTGGAGTTTAGTCCCAAGATCCCCCATGGATAACAAAATCCATGTATGCTCAAGTCCCATTAAATATAATGACATAGCAAAATGGTGTCCCTGATAAAAAATGGAAAATCAAGGTTTGATATTTGAAATTTATACTTTTTTTGAACATTTTCAAACCGTTTATGCTTGTATCAGTGTATAAAAAATCTGCGTATAAGAAGGGCCGACTGTATAGACGGAGGATCTTGTTGAACTCATCTTAAGGTCAAAAACAGTGCAATATTTATTTATTCGTTTATTTAATTCATTTCTATCCCACCGTTTCCCTTTTATATCACACTTTAATGGGATTTAAGGCAGCTTGCTATTTATTAAAAAATACAGATTAACAGCTACATAAACATGACAATAAAAAGTATAAACATAGATATTTTTTTTAAAAGTTAATTTCTACAGTTAAAGCTGTTAAAATAAGACTATATAGAAACCAATGGCACAGAAGTGTATATATAAATATACAGCACAGCACATTATTAAAAACCTATCCAAGTCCATTTCTAAAAGCATGATGGAATGAGTCTTTTTTGCCCTAGAAATGGAAGGAGGTTGAGTAAGGAGCCATCCTAGCCTCCCTAGGGAGGCAATTCCAATGTCTAGGAACAGCTACCAAGAAGGCCTTATCTCCTTTTCCCTACTAAACAAGCCTGAAAACATAGTGAGAAGAGAGAAGGGCCCCTCCTGAAGGCCTTAAAGTTCTGACGGCTCCTTATAGGGATTTTTGGTCCTTCAAATAGACCATAGTTGTATAGGTATAGCTATATTTTTAAGTCATCACCTATATGTGGAATGGGAGGGAATTAGACAAAAAAAATTAAATAAGTGCTCCCCCTTTTTTGGAAAAATTTAAATATTAGTCTAGATCAATTAAAAGCTCTAGGAACTCTTTAGCTGTCTTTCCTTGCCCCCTACTCCCATCCACCTTGTTCTGCTGTGTATGTAAGTATGAGTGAACTGTATGTTATTAAGTTAGATATAGTTAGAAATATGTATGTACCATAGTTCTGTAAGGAAGGGTTGGAAATGAACATTTCAGAAAGGTATGGGTTGGTCAATTATTAACCCATTGAAATAAAAACTAACCCAAACTCAATTATTTTTAAAAAAACAGCAACACCGTCGTGATACATAACATAATAAATGTTCATTTTAGTTAAGATGAAACACTTACTCCTACAGTTTTCATGATTATCTGTTGCAAAGGTCTGAAAGAATTTCTAAACTATCAAACACAGGGGAAAGAGTGTTTGAACTAATGAGAGAGAATAATGGCTTAAATCATATACTCTCTGCAGGCCCAGCTGCCTTTACATATCACACGGCACATTTAATACATATATAACATCAAAGTTATCAAGACTGATTTTCTTAGAATGCAAATAAAAAGTTGAATTCTGAGCTGCTGTAAGATGCTACTGCTGTGCGATACATTGCTTTTCAGAGTTTTACTAGCTGTGTGCTCACCTTTAAATGATACTAAGCTTAATTTGTTAGCTGTTGTCATTAGAGCCTGTGTGTTTTTCAGGTGTGTAGGTTCTTAGAAGATAAAATTGATTCAAGGAGCAGGTCAGATTTCCAAACATATTTGAAAAGCTGGTTGCCTAGTTGTGCTAATTATGTCAGATACGATTTCTTGTGGGTTTTTAACTATAGAAGGAACACTCTTGCCTCTAAAATTGTTTGAATATTTTGCTGTTCAGTACAGATGGAATGAATATTTTCAAACATTTAAAAATGAGTTTAAAACATGCCTTTCAGATATTGGAAAATCCTGATAAGAATCCTGAACTGACAAGAATTTTCCAGGTTCTGGATTTATTCTGCACAATTCTCATGTGATTACCCTATACAGAAAACAACATTTTCTGCACAGGAAATAATGTTTTTGAATGGAAAGATTTTCAGTACAGAGACAAAAAAAAAAAATGTTTTCTGTGCAAAATAACCACATACAAATTTTATGCAGAATAAGTCCTGACCTGGAAATAAGCTTCCAAAATAATCTCTTCTTGATGCCTTTGTTTCAGTGGGAAGAAAATTGCTAAAATTATGTTATTTCCTTCAAGGAAAAAATAACCAGTGACAAATTACATCCCTACTGGGTTGGTATGTACATTATCCAGAAATCATATTAAATAATAATAAAGTATTTTTTTCATTTCTAACCCAAACTCCTGAACTCTGTTAACAATTCATATGATTTAAAGACAATTTTCACATTAACGGAAATATTTACTTTTCACAAAGTGTTAGAAATTACAGTACAAGAAAGTAAGGGATAGCAAATCAGTCTGTTTCTGGTCCACACCAAGTTCTTCTGTGTTTAAGTTCATTCTATGCTTTTTTCTCCAATACACCAACAAGAAAAATTGTGAAAAGCCATATTTAACTATTTAGCCTGGATGTAGCCTATCATTTCCCTAGAATTGAGCCAGCTCTCCACATTCGTGAATTATTTATGCACAGATTAAACCATTCATATCATGAAAATATTTTACACACACACACACACACAGTGCGCCTGCATCATACGCAGCTTTCAACATATGCTGAAAGCCGCGCGGGGAGGAAGGAGCGGTACGTCCCATAGGGACAAATGGGGTGTGTGCCCATAGTGTGCATGCGTGCGTGCTGCCGCACCGGCATGCCACCGCGTGCACAAGCCCCATTCATTTTAATGCTAGCATAGGCAGTATTTGTTTTACTTGGGGAAGTCCGGAACAGATCCCCCACGTAAACAAAGGGTGAACTGTATTGCAAAAAGCAAATTTTGATTTTGCCATTTTATATAAGGGACACCATTTTACTATTCTTATATGTATAGGGGCTGGAGAAGACAAGCATTGCGTTTTTCCTTTGCTGCAGTCCCATACTGGCTCCATGCTGTTTATATGCCAATGTAATGATGCTCACTTTTTGCCTTCAGCCAGAGTATCCCAGCTTCTTTTAGCTCTGGTTTTTAACCCCAGAGCATGGCTTTGGCGGGATACAGACGGGCAGGGGAAGACATCTTGGAGGTGTATTCTGCTGAATACGGAGCCTCCAGGACCGCCCGCCCCGGGGGCGTGGCTAAGGTGTATGGGGCTTCCACATGGGGGGCAGTGAAGACGCCTCACCTGGGGCCGTTTCTGACCCGCAGTTTCCATACCGCCAATTCGCAGGATCTGCAAAGAGAGAGGCAGCTCCTCACGGGTGACCAAAAATGGGGCTTTTTTTTTTTCTTTTGCCGGCTGGTGGATGCGCAGCTGCGCAGCTGCGGCATTCAGCACAGGCGGCAGAAAGCCTATGTGCACATTTAAAGCACCCAAGCCTCTTTAAACTTTACCCCCCGCCCTGCCCAAGAACAATGGTGGTCTCCTGCCAGCTGGTGATCAGCTGGTGTTGGCATCCTTGTCCGCTTGCACGTTGCCAGTGTCACCAGCATCATGGATGCCTCCTCTCCTTTGGTCCCCGCGCTCTTGCTGAATCTGCAATGCACAGCCACAGCTGTCGCCGCTGCCACCGCTGTCCCCCTACCATCCCCCATCACCTCCCTTGTACATATGTAAATATTTAAAGTTTTAGCGTTTTTTTATTGTTAGGTGAAAATGGCGCAGGAATGTGTGTAGGGGTTCACTTTAAATTCCAAACTTTCCACAATTCTAGCAGCGCATGTGTACATGTTGCTCTAAGGTTAGGGTTAGGGTTAGGGTTAGGAGTCTTAAAATGCGCTGCAGCTGTGCTGCAGCTTCCACACCTGCATGGCATCTGACGCTGCAATTAAAGCCTGACTGCAAACTGCGCATGTTCCAGGACCCCGACTCATTATGCGACGCAGCAGACACGGAGCTTTTAAATGGGCAACTTAAATTAGCGGCGTAGCAATTCTGGCGTACCGGTGCAGCAGCTTATAGATGGAGCTGCGCAGCTGCGCACTATATAGAAAAGAAGCAGGGAAAAGTGGCACCTTTTTAATGCCGCTTCTTCCTGCTTGGGGCGTGCGGGCGGCGTGTTCATGGCGGCATTCAGGTAAGGGCCGTCTGAAGGCTATACCTTCATGACGTCATGAACACACCCCTTTTTGCCCGTCTGTATCCCGCCTTTGTTTCCCTTTCCATCAGCTTTCACCTTGTGTACTGTCTAAATGCCCCATCTTAAAAGCGACTAGAAGTTGGTTTACTTTGCGTATTTGTTTCACCCCTCTGATTCCTCCTATCAGGATTTCCTTACATTTGAGAAACCCATGTTCAACTATTTTTGAATATATATTTTAATATTCATTCCATCCTTAGCCTAGGCCAGTAATTCTTAATATTATCCTGGTTTGTTCCTTAAATTTACTAAACGTGTTAGTTTCTGGGTGAGCTTTGTCAGAATGAGAACAGCCTGTCCTCCAAAGTCTGAGCTGCAAAAAGGAGAAGTTCTTTTTCTGCTTACCTACCCTCCTCCCCCTTATATTTTATATGTCCCAGAAACAGTTATCTCCCAAAGCACATTCAGACTTTTATGATGAACAATAGTGTTAATACCTGCTGTAGGTCAATAAGTAGGAGTTTAGTGGCAAAGATACTGAGAGTCCAGTTCTGTTTTCCCAGCATGGGATTTGTTTTTAGCTGCATCATAAATAAAGCTATTTTGACTCACAGAACAATTTGTATTGTTGGTAAGTTGTAAGCAAAGCAATTACAAATTCTTATCTCAATCACCTGCAATCTGCTTTATTTTAAGGGTGAGTGAGGTACAGGAGGGTGAAGAGAATGATTTGGCCAATCCCGCTTCTCTTCAATGGCCAGGAGTTTGAGAATCCTTTGAACAATTAAGGAAATTAAAGCTGCATCTGCCGTACAGTAATAATCCTGTTTGACACTACTTTACCTACCATGGCTCAATGTTATGGAATTCTGGGAATCCCATAGCACTGAGCCATGTCAGTTAAAATGATGGCAAACTGGATTATTTCTGCACTGCTGATTTAGCCTAACTCAGCAAACTGCAAATGCGATTATCATGGAAGCTTACAAGGTTAAAACGTGGCTAAATCATTCTCAAAGCGCACAAGTGTGATAGCCAATCATGCTTGTCATCCATGATTTAATCATCGTTGAGGTGTCCTGCTCCTCTCCTGTCATCAAAGCATTCATGGAGCAGCCATTTTTCAACAATGGGAACTTCCGTTATCATTATTGGAGAAATGGCTGCTCCACAAATGCTTTGATAACAGGAGAGAGTGAGATGCCCCAATGATGATTAAATTACAGGAGGCAAGTGTGATTAGCTATCATACCTGTGCGCTTTGGGAATGATTTAGCCACATTTTAGCCACAGTAAGGCTCCATGTGATAATTGCCATAGAGCTGGAACAAACCAGCAAGTTAATCTGCCTTCTGCATGGCTTGGGAGCACAGTGTTTACATGCCACACACTCCCAAGCCGGCTGGAAGCCATCTGGCCATTTACACTTGGGCGGCTTCATGACACTCCAACAGCTCAGTGTTTAAATGCTGTATGCCACCAGAGCATCATGAAGCCAGCTTCCAGCCAGGGCATGGGCACAAAGTCAGCTTTTTGCCATCCCAAAGAGAGGCAGTACTTTGCCACACCTTTTTTGGGCAGCTTCAAGATGGATTGGGGGCGTGGCATGCAGATGCCATGGCCATAATCCACCTTCGGAAGGGGTGGCTTCAAGCCGCCCCTTCTGCCACTCTATTTCAGCCCATAGTGAATTTACTGACCCTGAATACTCATTTCAATGCCTTTTGTAGCCTCGCTCAAATGCATTGGATATACAGTATGAAGGCTGATCAGTTCTGCAAGAGGACAAGATTGCAGCAGCTGTGCTCAAGGATTCTTCAGCTAATACATCTGCATGTCCTAGTTAGATTTCAGCACATTGGTGTATGACAAATGTCAGAGGGCCTATTTGGCCTCAGGGTAACAGAGCCCGTGTTAATTCAGGTTCTGATTATTGGATTTTTTTGACACACAAATCTCTTTAAATTATTAAACATCTTGGAAGATTTTCTGCTATTAGTTTTCCATAAATGAGTATATTCGTGTGCAGGGGAAAAAATTACTTTCCTTGTGCTTTATGTAAGAGGAGATGACCTCTCTTCTTCCTATTTCTCAAATAATATTCCTGCTGTTTTTGTATGTTTTATAAGACTGAGCAGATCTGCTTTTTTTTTGTATTTTTATCCACAAATTCATTGTATTAATTGGCTATTTACTAAAAACAAAAAAACCACAAAAAACTACACATTTTCATGTAAGTTCGTTGTGAGAGCTTGACCTGAAAAATAAGGTAGAAATGTAGTCAATAAATAACTCGAAGTGGGGAAATAGCAGGCAGTGGACATTTTAACTTCATGCACCTTCTAAGCAACTTCTCCATCCCAATTGGCTTCAGGAGATTTTTAGGGCTACCAGACTACTGTTACATGCAAACATACTTAATGTACGGTTTGGTTTTAGGCCTTTGTATCTGATAAAATACTTGTACATTCCATTGCCTTGTTTAGACTTTCTTCTGTTCTTCATCTGTCAAAACTGATTTCATGAAACCATTTTTAGCCTTCTCATCAGCCCAAAAAGTTTCACAGCTCAGATGGCAGATCAATAGTAGTAATAATAATAATAATAATACCCCCCAAGATAGTTGCAGCTCTTAAGATCACAATATAAAAAGTGAGTGTAAAAGACATCCGAAGAAGAAATAATTATAGAATTAAAAATCCTGAGATAATTAAAAAATATATATCTGCTCTTGAAATGTAACAGAGTGAGCATCTTTGTGGGGCTGAGGGACAGGCTGTCATCCCAAGCACCCACTGTGAGCAGTAGAATGAAAAATAATGCCCCAAAATATGAGAAAATATGACGATTGGCACACTTTTTTTCCACCCTGGAGGTCAGCCCATTCTCCAATACTTCTGGTGGCCTCCAAGAGTAGCAAAACACAAAACATTACCTGCCCTCCCTTAAAAAAAACTCAAATTTCTGATGTAGGAGAAATTTGGGGCAACATAGAAATGCCTGTCACAGCTGGAGTTGACAATATTATTGAAAAGACCAAGTCCAAAACAATCACCCACCATATCTCAGCATGTGAGTGTTCTTCGAGTGTACCCCTGATAATGGCCCTATCTTCTGGAGGAATATAGAAGAAAAATCACTCCTTCTGATAGTATGAACCAAAGCAATGGACAAGTTCATATACTTTCCCATGTCCATCTCTGGTTGCATGGGGTGGCAGTTGCATGGGCTGGCAGTTTTAGGTAGGAACTAATAAAGGGAAAGTGGCAGTTGTAGGTGAATGACCTAGAATGACTGCCCCTCACATCATGTATCAGCCCACCGCTCTGTCCTTGCTATATTTTTATTGTGCTTTTAATAGATATTTTAATTGTAACTTGTTTAATCCTGTTTTAAGGGGGGGGGGAATTTGGGACATAAATTTGTAAATGTAGATTTTAACGTGTTTAACGTCTTGCCACAGAAAAGCAGGATATAAATAAAAGTTTTATTATTTTTATTTTATTATTTATTTAATGTGGAGGGAGAAGTCCTATAACTCTCACCTTTTCTCAAAGCTGATGAAGTTTTCTTATTCCATAAGGCCTTCAGTTTCAGCCTGGTGTGGTGGCTGTACAGTCGGCCCTTCTTATACACGGATTTTTTATACACGGATTTAAGCATAAACAGTTTGAAAATGTTCCAAAAAAGTATAAATTTACCTTGATGTTCCATTTTTTTTATTAGGGACACCATTTTGCTATGTCATTATACTTAATGGGACTTGAGCATACACGGATTTTGTTATCTTGGAACCAAACCCCAGCGTATAACAAGGATCCACTGTAGTTACCGGAGAGGTGAAGCAAGGGACATCTCTTAACAAAGCTTATGGAGTGGCCCAGTTCTCTTCCCTTTTAATGTTTAATTTAGGATGGGTAACTGTGAAAGGTTAGGGGTCTGCATCAAGGGGTCTGTCTTATTTATTTATTTATTTATCCTGTATTGCTCCCCAATGCTCCCTTCTCTGAGCCATTTTAGGCCTAGGAAAGATTCACTTTAGCCCCCCCCCCCATTTTAAAAGAATGCAGCCTGGAAGTTGACTTCTAGGTTACTTTCCTTTTGGGGGAAAAGGGCTCAAAACATGGTGAACTTGTCCTCAGCCCAGGTAGGAATGGGTGTGAATCATTTTATAAGATCAGTTTAGAATGGCTATCAGGGAGGGGTGCCCACAAAAAGAGTTTTTTGGGGGAAATGGTGCTTGCAGACCACACTTCTCCCTTCACAGGATTAAATTATCAGACATGGCCTAAACTACTGCATTATCTTCTCTTATATTTTTGTTATTAACATAAAGTAAGTCAGAAGTGAAAATGCATATTTTTTTTAAAAAAAATCATGTAATTATTTTTTAAAAACGTTTTGAGGAATGTATGTATTTTTTTATTTGAGCAAGAAAAAAATCCAAAAAAATTATTGGAATCATTTTGCAAATAAAATTGGTTTTTCTTTTTAAAGTATCAGTATTGAAACATATGCATGTTATTCCCCCTCTTTACATGGATGTGTAATGATTAACCTTTTCAAAATCCTTCCATAAAAAATCATTCATCTACATTTGTAGAAATAATGTGTCTTGATCCTACATATGTGTAAATTGTTATACATATGTGAGCTAAAAAGCCACCCACCTCTGATTTATGTATAATGTGAAAATGATCGAGTGTAATGACCTACAAGTAACTAGCATGCTAATTTCTAGCTGAAAATTCTTTCTAGGGATATTGAAATAAGTCTAGGTTTTGTTTTTGGTTTTTTGTACCAGCTTGCATTTCCTTTTAAATGTCACTCTAAGAGTTAATATTGTTTGTGGCAAAACAAAAGATTTCTGTTTTATTATTTTTGACAGCTTGACACATCATGTTGGATATTTCTTGCTTAGATTTATTTTGCTGTTTTCTTTTTTAGCACCACCAAAGTTTACAAGAACACCCGTTGACCAGACAGGGGTCTCTGGGGGAGTCGCATCCTTCATCTGCCAAGCTACGGGAGACCCAAGGCCTAAAATTGTCTGGAACAAAAAGGGCAAGAAAGTCAGCAATCAGAGATTTGAGGTATTAGGTCCATTGTTCTGTTCCTCTGAAAAACATTTACTTTAATATCACTTGATTATTCCCTACTGTTTCTGAACAATGATAATTTTAAAATGGCAGTGCTGATTATCACAGTGGCCTATCAGAACAAAAAAGATTAATGTCACTCAGATTTCTCCCCAAAGAGGAGTTTAATTCTATTCATAAGGCTCATCCATACAAACCACTGACCAGAAGGGGACTACGATGTGCTGTGAATGTTTTAATTTTCTTGCTTTGTATTCTCTGTGTTCCACCAGAGCGTGCTGGTTACGCTCTACATATCAATGACCTTTGGGGCAAGAAGCAGAAATGCATATGCACAGTATTGTCAGTGGTGAATACTATGTAAAAGCCTGCTAGAATTTGAACTACAATTTTTGGGGAAATGAATGAAGTTGCTTTTTTTTTCAACCATAGTCAAGGACTACCTTTACTCAGGAGAGAGAAGGATGCCTGAGTCTTATGTTGAAGAGAAGCCTTTTAAATCAGTATAAAGAAAATAATGCAGTAATAATACAGGTTGATTCTCCCTTATCTGTAATTCTGAAATTGGACATATTCCAAAATCCAAAATGGTCCACATGAGTAGCTGAGATAGTGACATCTTGCTTTCTGATAGTTCAGTGTACACAAACTTTGCTTCATGCACAAAATTATTAAAAACATTGTGCACAAAATTACCTTCAGACTGTGTGTGTGTGTGTGTGTGTGTATGTATGTATAAACATAAATGACATTCATGTTTAGATGTGGGTCCCATTTCCAAGATAACTCACTATGTATATGCAAATATCAAGAATCTGGAAAAAAAGGTAAAACATTTATGGTCCCAAGGATAAGGGAGATTCAACCTGTATAAGCAATAGCTGTTAAATATGGCATTGGTAGTCCCCTGCTGCATTCTTACCTGCTTCTCCTGTTCATATTGCTCAGTGTACTAAAGTTGTGTGCTCCTCACCTGCCTCCTCTTGTGAGGGCCCTGTGTATATTGATAGCATTTCATATGTAAATTTACTTTATTACTTGCACTATTTAACCCCCTGGTAGTTTCAGGCTAATGTGAAAAAATGAATAGATATGCCAGATTGTGAATGAAGTTATTGATTAATTGATAGTAAATGGTAGGTTGTAACATCCCACTCAGTAATACACTCTTGTGGCATTAAAAATAAAGGTGGAGAACTGTGTAATTATGGTGCCATGCTGCAATAATTCTGTGTTGTGCGTTCCTTTCCCCCCTTTGCATGGAAATTCTTCTTAAAAATGTTTTATAGGTCTTGCTGGGAGCATCTCTTCTGTCCCATTAGGGGTTAGATAAAGCTATAGATCATAATGGAGTTTATTTTTCTTGAATAAAAACAAACAAATAAATATATCTATTTCCAACCCCCCCCCCCCCAATGCATCTTCTAAAAAAATAAAAAGGTCATAATCAATGTTTGTTAGAGAGCCAGTGATTTGAGCATTGGACTACAATTTTGGAAACCAGGGTTACAATCCCTGCTTGGCCATGGATGGCCTTGGGAAAATCACACCCTCCAGTCTTGGAGGGAGGCAAAGGCAAGCTCCCTCCAAACAAATCTTGCCATGAAAACTTCATAATAGGTTTGCCTTAGGTTTGTCTTAATTTGGAAATGACTTGAAGGCATACAACAACATCAACAACAACAGTAGTTCTTCTGTGGTTTTTTTTCTTTAAAACATTTCCTGACATGCAAATATGCTTGCTCACAAAATGAACCTCTTTGTGAAACCCACATGTTTTCTAATCTAGATAGTTTAAATTTAAGTTCACTGATAGATGTTAAAATATTTTATATAAACAAACGTTGCCAGGAATAACAAGTGTACTTGTTATATTGTATTATTTCAATTTTCATTAAATATACAGTCGGCTCTTCTTATACACGGATTTCATATATACAGATTCAAGCATCCACAGTTTGAAAATGTTCCAAAAAAGTATACATTTCAAATATCAAACCTTGATTTTTCCATTTTTTATAAGGGACACCATTTTGCTATGTCATTATATTTAATGGGACTTGAGCATCCAGGGACTTTGTTATACACAAGGGATCTTGGAACCACACCCCAGCGTATAACAAGGGTACACTGTAATATTGCCATGTAATACAGCAATATTATTACAGTATATATTATATCAATGAAATTCACATACATGATGGATATGGTCAATGAATAGTATTAACTGGAAAGAATAAATAAAAATCCTGTTTTGTTTGCAATTAATTAATTTAAACTTAATTAAACTTAATTAAAGTATCAAATTATAAATTCCAATTTAAAAGTTCAGCCTCGCTCCATCTGGTTGCCTCTCCGTCTCTACCTTCCTTCTGTGCTTAGTGTGCGTCCTTTCCTCATCATCCTGTACTGTTCTTGTCCACCATTAAACTGTATTCCTTGCCATTTTCCCCTTTGTGTCTTTCCAAAAATCCTTTCTCATCCATGTTAAACCGAACTTATATCAGCAGTTAATTATGACAGTTTTATTTTGACAGTCTCTATTCGTTCAGTTTAATCATTATCAGTTCTTCTTTATCAAAACTTTATTCCTTAAGTTCTCTTCAGTTTTTGAACTGGTCCTTGTCTCTTGTCTTCTCCACTCTTTAATATGCCCACTTTCCCTTTCCACACAGCTCTATTAATTAACACCAAATCCGTCACCACAGGTCTACTTGTCTCTCCCTTACCTCCAGTGGAGAGTTACACTGGAAGAACTTTTTATCTATGCACCAACTTGTTTCTATTCCTTAGTCCAAAGAGAGTTTCTAAACACTTAAAATCAGCTCTCAAATGCAGCTGTGGATTGCTTGTAATCTACAGTAAGCGCCATGTCATTCCTCTCAAGGTACTTCTCCCTTGGGAATCTCTGAAGCTGGGCATTGATTCCAATCCCCATGAGCCCACCCAAGTCCCCTTTATTGGGGAGGGGGGCATTTTTAACCAATTCAATTTTAAATTTATTTGGCTAAAACGCTGTGTTTGGATCTGTTTGCCACCAGCTTCTGTGACAAGAGTCTGATCACTCCACCATTGTCCCGGAAGTCCCTCCAAATCCTGAATCTTCAAAGCTGTAGTCCAGGACTCAAACTGTCATGCTATCTCTCTAGGAGGTTGTACCACTTGGCTTTATAAACCAATTTCAAATTTATGGGCAAATGAAAGGGTACTGGTTAATCAGTAAAGGGTCCACAGGTGTAAAACTTTATAATAGAATACCGAAGTTTGGATCATTAGTGCCATAATATTTTTGTATATGAATGTGAAAACTGGGCAGTGACAGAAACTGACAGGAAGTATATAAACTTATTTGAAATGTGCCACTGGATAAGGAATAGTTCTACAGATATCATGGACCAGCAAAAAGGCAGATAAATGAGTTCAAGAACAAATCAGGCCAAAATTCTCACTGGAAGCCAAAATGACTAAACTGAAGCCATTATAGTTTGGGAACATCATGAGATATGTCTCATTAGAAGAGAAGGTAAAGGTTGGTTAAGTTGAAGACAGTAGGAGAAAAAAGGAAGCCCACATTAAAGGTGGATTGAATCAGTCAAGGAAGCCACAGCTCTAGATGTGTAAGATCTAACTATTAATAACAACATTTCTTGGTGGTCACCAGAATTCATATGATCAACAGAAGTCAAAGCTGACTTGATAACAAGATATAAAAACAATTGGCCCTCAGTATCCATGATCTTGTCATCCACAGATTCAAGCATCCGTGGACAGCAAGCCTGCGTTGCTCCCACAGCCCCCCATCCAGTGCTGGTGTGTGCACATGGCCGCACTGCCATTAAGTCCTTTGACCCTAACGTGGTCAAGTGCACGCACCGCCATTGAAGTTCCATTTTTCCATTGTTCTTAATGGTGGCATGGCCATGTGTGCACACCACCATTGGGGACAGCGGAAATTGAGCATTTGAGAATTTTGGTATCCGTGGTGGGTCCGGAATGGATCCCTCTCAGATACCAAGGGCTGACTGTATCTTAATATAGGTATCTTGTATAAGTAAGTATTTTACCATTTGCTGCAGTATTAGTGGTTCTACAAACACCTTTTCAACTGAATATACAGTAACCCTGAAGTGTATGGAAAGGGACTGTATCTTAGTGGTAGCAAAGACAGGGGGCAGGCCTGTAGCTAGGCCTTTAGGGTCCTGGGGCAGAAAGTAGGGCTCGGTAGGGCAGAGTGTTCACATGCTCCCGAGTTCTACCGTGCACCGTGGGTGCCATCTTGGCGCACCACCATTTGGGGGGGCCTTTGGCTGGGGCCCCCAGGGTGGTGCCCCGGTTGCCCCAGCCTAGCTACAGGCCTGACAGAGGGTGGTTCATAAGTATGTGGAATTTGGAATCCATGCCAATTTTCTAATTTTAAGGAAGCTATCCACTGTGCTGAATCTTTGAGAGCGCTTTTAAAGTTTGGATTAAAACTTTGAGTGAATTTGCCACATAATTGAAATTGGAACCATCAGCTATCACTGAGTGGTAGTAGTAGCATCACCAGGCTTTGTGACTCACAGTGTGGGGGGCTGCCAAGGGGGATGCAGTGGCGGCTTGCCCGGTCTTCCCTTCCCACTCCCTTGATCACTTGCTGCCTCTCCTTGGCCAGACAGGGAAGCGGTCACCAGGCAGTGGCCTCCGTTGCCTTCCCCACTTGTCACAC
Organism: Sceloporus undulatus; assembly: GCF_019175285.1. Classification (NCBI taxonomy): domain Eukaryota; kingdom Metazoa; phylum Chordata; class Lepidosauria; order Squamata; family Phrynosomatidae; genus Sceloporus; species Sceloporus undulatus. The sequence continues at coordinate 238,601,499 of NC_056523.1, forward strand.
ATCTGCCTGCTTGCCTGCTTGCCCAGGGCTGCCCGGGATGTGCTCACCCCTCTGCTGCCACTGCCTTGCTTTCCACCTCAGGGAAGCTCGCTCACCTCTTCCTTGCTCTCACTGCTTCCTCCGCTTCCTCCTTGGGGAGAGAACCAAGGCAGCTGGGAGACCTAGTGGCACCACTGAGTGATGGGACACATGTTTTGAATGCAGATATTCCACAATTTAGTGCCCAACATTGCCATGTGTTTTGAAAGGAATCCTGCTTGAAACCCTAGAAAGCTACTACCAGTCAGTGGCAACAATACTAGACTAGATGGACCAGTGGTCTGACTCATTATAAGGAGCTTCGTCTGAAATTGTGCATGTAAAGCTACTTTTTGTGTAGATGCTCCGCATACATTTGAATCTGGTTTTGTATCACTTTTCCATTTACTGTGTTGTGCATGAAATTCTATCTGTGTATTTTGTAGGTGTTGTGTAAATATAATACTGCACATGGTTTTCAATGAAAACTCATTTTCTTTTCAATTTAACTCTGCCCATTTGATTTTGTGGGACGATATTTTAGTTTTTCATAAATTGATGATGATGATGATGATGATGATGATGATGATGATGATGATACTATGGCTACTATTACTATGCTTGCAATTATATTGTCATTATTTATTTATTGCTGTTACTAATTCTAAATCGGAATTGATTGTTATGTATGTTTTTAGAAGTTTAAAATTTATTTATTTATTTATTTATTTATTTATTTATTTATTTTGGAATACCTGCATTTTTATATACATACATAATGAGTTATCTTGGAGATGGGACCCAAATCTAAACCCAAAAAATTAGTTATGTTTTATATGTCCCTTATACACATAGCCTGAAGGTAATTTTATAAAATGGTTTAATAATTTTATGCATGAAACAAAGTTCATATTTATTGAACCATCAGATAGTACACTTGTCACTATCTCAGTGACCCAAGAAAACAGTTTTGGTTTTTGGAATATTTTGCAGATAAGGGAGACTTGGCCTTTACCTTATATTAGATGTGAAGAGTAATATGGAGGAAAGAGGGTGGGGAACCTGTGCATGGATATGTATGTGAGACATGTAATAATGTAATCGATATCTAATAGCCAACAGTAACCTAGGATATGTTATCTTACACCTTCCTGATCATCAGCCTGACTCTTACACAATCTGGAAGAACTAGTTGTATCACAAACACTATGACCACAAATTCTGGAAGTTCTGTACAGAGGTTAGCAAGCCTCAACTCCAGCCTGTCACCTGTGTTTCCATAGACCAGAGATATCGGAATGTGAATCCCTAGGAATAGCTTTCCTAGAGCCCTATTTTCCTGAATAATTTTACAGCAGCAGTTTTACATTCCACAATGTCTGTCTGCCAGTACAGGCAATAACTTCGCTTGTAGAGGGTGTGGTGGTTCGGCATGCACCGAGTGACACCCCAGAAGGGGGTGACACTTGGTGAGGCCCTCCCCATATACTCCTCCCTGTGCTGTCCCCCCACACACTCCTAATCTCCTGTGCCATCCCGTATTCTCCCACACAAACCCCCACCCCTGTGCTCTCCCTGTATCCCCGCACACATACTGCCCCCATGCCATCCTGTCCTTTTACTCATCAGGAAAAGTACAGGACAGCGAAGGAGGAGATGTGCACACTGCCCCCAGAAGCCCTGCTTCAAGGAGTACAGGCAAGACACTAACTGGAAACTGATATGGGATGCTGGTGTCCTAGACAATAGTACCCTGGCCCTATAAAGATGAAAGCCTTCAGTTTAGTTGGAACTTTGTTGGAGCTGGTCACTGTCCACGTTCAGATTCTGGTTTGCCCTTTGTGGGCTGTCAAGATCCTATCCTAGTTTAGCTCAAGATTGCTGGAAGTACAAGTTATTAGAAGGGCAGGATAATTTGTGATTAATAATAATTATATAAAGTATTTCAGCATTGCTGCCCAGCCCACAAGGGCTCCTGAGGCAATGAACAAATAAAACTCAATTAAAACAATACAAAGAGAAAAAACATTTTTAAAACACATTAAAATACTGTTTTAAAATTCCTAAAAGCAGACTAAAAATAATGCTAGAATCCAGTTTTTAAAAGTTTAAAACATCAATTCCAAACACTGACTGCCATCAGAAGAGCACTATTTTGGTTGCCCACTAGAAGCTTTAAAAGTGTTGGGGCCAGCCTACCTTCCTTGGCCAGGGAGTTCCATAGTCAAAACACTGCTACAGAGAAAGCCCTATTAAATGTACCCACCAAACTAACTTCCTGAGAGATTGGGACACACAACACTACCGGACCTACTCTGAAGATCTAAAATTTCTGCCAGGCTCATATGAGAGGAGGAAATTTTTCTGAGATTTCCTTGAAACACCTTGAATTGAGCTTGGAAGCAAATTGGAAACCTCTGCAGTTCTTGCAGGACAGGTGTTATATGGTCTATAAATTATACTCCTGACATGAGTCTGGCTGCCGAATTTTGCACTAATTGCAGCTTCTGCATGCTTTTCAAGGGCAGCCCTATGTAGAGTGCATGACAATACTCTAATTGGGAGGTAATGAAATCATGAACCTGTGGCTGCATCTGTCTTCCTTAAGAAAGAGTGCAGCTAGTGCACCAGCTGAAACTGAGCAAAGATGCTCTTGACCACCACAGCAACCTGGGGTTCCAGGTGCAGCTCTGGGTACAAGAACACCCTCCAAGCTATGAACCTTCAGAACAGACTTCAGTCCAGTCACTGGTTTTGTTTTCTGCTTGGTTTTCTGAAGAGCTCAGGGAAATGAAGCCTGTGCTTTGTATCCATTCTAAAGGATGCTTTGGAGCAACTGTGATAATTCCCTGGGCTATTCCCTATTCCACAGATTAACCAGCGCACCAGCAGAATCACGAACTCTAGCAGCTGGACCCCCCCCCCCCGGACATCCAAGAATCTTTCTGGATCCTTTAGGCTCTGTGGGTGGACCATTGTAATGATTCATCGCTCCTGCAGAAGTTTGGAGTCCAGCAAACCAAAGCTCCTAAGCCAACTTTTGCTAGAAATCGGGTGGTGAACAGGGGCCAAACTAGTGACATCCCTAGGGTTGGCGTCACCCAATGCAGTCACTCATTATGTCACCTCCTCCCATTTCATCCATAGAATGAATCCACAGAATCCTTAGTAATGCTTTGTTGCACTAATGTTACTCATAAATTGTAGTTCCCATAATATTTTTCAAAAATTACTTTAAAAATAAAATTACATTCAGTGATATATGGGAATTATGGTTTATGCATACACATTAGTACAAAAACATTATTATGGATTCTGAATGGTGTGGTATGGGAGGATGTCAATGGAGGGTGACACAACGAGTTATTGCACTAGATGACACCAAACCCAGTGATGCCACCAGTAGGTGGAAGTAGTTATTATGTTCATGGCCAGGAGAAAATGAGGAAGGCTCTTCAAACAGATTCTCCTTGTCAGGATTCTTGGACAGTCAAGAAAGCCCCTTTTTCATCCCTCCCCCTAAGTCTTCAAATATTTCTCTTCCTACCATCATGTAATTTCTTATGCTTTTCAGGAATGTAAATTTTCCTCGCCCTGCTGCTCCAGCCTCTACCTTTAAATATGTGTAACCTTAAAGCATTAAAAGTGTGTAATGTTTTTAGTGCTAAAAAGCATTGGCCAATTAGTACTGTGCTAATTCAGCATTAAATTAAGCACTGTTTGTATATACACTAAATGGTCTAAAAGCTCAGAATTGTTTTCAGCTGAGCCAGAAGGGGAAAGGTCTCAGCTCTGTCAAATTCTTTAGCTACAAGGTGCCTCTGTGGTCAGACTTACAGAGCTAGAGATCAACAAATCTTTTGGGAGTTTTGCCTACATCTTCTTCTTTTTTTAAATACAGGCTATTTTTGCACACAGAAATATAACTTTAAGCCACAAAGTGGGAAAAAGAGGTCTGATAATCCTTAAGAAAAAAAATAAGTTAATGCCAGGATCCATCAGCATTCTCACGGTTTGTGCCTGCTCATGCAGTTGCATTTTCCATGTTTCTGTAGAAGATTTGTAAAGACAGTGCTTTTCTCCTAACATAGAATGTTATATTATTGGTGCTAGAGGCCTGGCATAGACAGGGGATAGGTTGGTGTTGCAGTGCTCCCGAAGCGCAAATAAATTTCCTGGGTGTGATAGTTGATCTAGCCTCAGAGTCTGCAGTTTTTCTAGCTTGCAGCTGCCAGCTGGCCAAAGATGTGTGGCACAGCATAATTTGGATTTAATGTTTTTCAGTGGCCTGGAAACAACTCCTTCAGTCATTGTGAATGAAACACTACTGCCATGGCTAGATCATCATTACCATGTCATGGCATCATTGCCCTATTATGTCCTTGTCAAAGTCATTAACAATTAGACTAACCCATAACTATAAACTTGTTAGTGTAAGGTCACTTGGGTTTTAAAACTCTGCATTAATTTTTTCCCATTAACTTTTTGCACTGAAGGCCACCTAAAATACAATAAGCACTACCTGTAAGGACTAGTAAAAAAACAGTTTTCTAATTTTTAGTGTGCTCTTTTAAGCTTATAAAATATCTTACACTGGCTTTTAGAGTAGCTATATTCTTTCAGGATTAGCTGAGAGGTAGGGATTTGTAACAACACCTGTGACAGCTATTGTTTCCTTCAATAGGTAATAGAGTTTGATGATGGATCTGGATCAGTTCTCAGAATACAACCACTTCGGACTCCACGGGATGAAGCTATTTATGAATGTGTTGCTTCTAACAGTGTTGGTGAAATAAGTGTGTCCACAAGACTCACTGTGTTGCGTGGTAAGTTGCATCCATTTGGAATTTAGTTTCTTTAAAAAAAACATTGTTTGCTATTGCTTCTTACGCTTGGTAAAGAAAGTCATTTGAAAGGTACAGTATTGATAATTAGGTATTTGGATTGTGGGAAATCTAATGAGTAAATCATGCTGATACCATCTGTTGTATTTGTGTGTACAGACCGAATTTTGTTACTGTTTTCCCTCCTATGCCGGGTATTTGTTCTAATTGTTGGCTGAGTGTTTCTTATATGATGGTATGTTGTGTGGGGGGGGGGGGGGGGGGCTGGTGATGCTAAAACCATGAATGCTGTCTTGATGAGTCTGTGAACCTTTTGAATTGGCTTTTAAAAATATTAGAAATGCTGCTGAGATCCAACAGGGGCACAACTTGGGAATTTTAAAATGAGAGGGTTTCAGCTAAAAGCATGTTATAGTTTTGCAGATGTAGTGGGTTTTCAGAGTGCTGGTCTTGGCATTTTATGCTGTCTGATGGGTATTTATATCAAAGGTAACCCAAGCAAGTTGACACTGACCTTGGCAAAATGATATGAACAGAATTTATTTACATAATGATGAGCTTCAGCTAAACACGTTAGTGAACACGAGCAGGCTTCAGCAATAGGCATGCTTGTCATCTTGTTCTGATTCCTTGTATTTCTTGAGCATTCATAGCTAGTGAATCTTATTTTAAAGTCAAATTCAGTGCTCTCACCATATATGAGATCTATTTCATCCCTCACAGGTGTCACTCCTGTGAACCACTGGTGAGAACTCGCTGTAATAAAACAAAAACAAAACCCAGAAAATAGATGGCCTTATGCATCTAATTTCCAGTCTTCTAGAGACAAAGAGATTTACTTCTCCATTACCTGTATCGTTGTCTGACATTGTATTTCTGTACCAAGGTTGATACTCGGTGATATCCAAGGAGTCTTATGTTCTTGGAATATATCAGTGAATGAGAATTTAGAAGCTGATTTTTAGGGTTCTGTGTTTTTCTCCTTTAATTTAGAAAGCATTTTGGCTAGTAGAGATTTACTTTGTAATTCAGTTTCATTGTTGTAAGACTGGTTTGATTACTGTGTGGTGGTCTTTACCATGACAAAACATAATTTTACTTAATTTTCTGTATATACAATGTTATTACAAACATTGGTTACTCATAATTGATTCCTTTGCCTCAGTAAATGGAGGAGCAGATTCAGGTGATTGCTCATGCTTTTTTTTTAAAAAAAATGTGGAGGTGGCAGTGATATGGGCAGAAAATTGTGTCTTTTGCACCACAAACCTGCAGTTTGTAGAATTCAGATGTTGTTTTTTAAGTAACCTTTTAGTTACCTTTGAAAAATGGGACAGTAAATAGATACTGTATACAGGTTGAGTATCTCTTATCTGAAAAGCTTGGGACCAGAAGTATTCAGTATTTCAGTTTTTTTCCCCAGATTTTAGAATATATGTGTTTACATATACTTAATGAGACATAATAAGGCTAGGATCTGTAAAATGGCAGGAGGCATGGATGCCCGCCATTTTATAGATCCTTGCATCTCTCTCCAGCTGTGTTTCTCTCCAGCCTCACAAATACAGTGCAGGTACATACTGTACTATTTGTGTTGTAGCTGAACATATTTTGAATTTTGGAGTACTTCACATTTTGGAATTGCAGATAACGGATACTCAACCTATATACACACACAACACACACATAATTATAAAGTAAATACTTACCTTATCAGGGACTTTCAATTATAAGTGTAACTGCTTCCTTTCAACACGATTAGTTCCCGTGCTCTGTATAAAAATCAGTTTGGTATGTACCGAGATCTGAAAGCTTTAAACAATTAGGAAAGATGCTATAGTGGAGGAGAGTAGTGACCATGTTACTGGGAGAGATGTATTTTCTTACAGTATCCTAAGGCTTGCAGAGAACAAAAGTATACTCTACAAACTGAATGAAGAAAAGAAACTAGGCTGTTTGAAAAAAAGGAACTGGGCTATGGGAGGAATGGATGAACTAAGAGTAGACCATGCATTGAAAAAAAAAAGACCTGTGCTATTGTTCATAGGCCTTTGACTAGTTTACAAGACATGTTAGGTTTCCCCTACACTAGTAAATCTGCAAAAGTACATTCTTGGAAGTTACTAGAAATTCCATAGCTCAGCATTCTGCTTTTCTGTTCAATATAGCCAGTGTTCATAATCTATAACCCTCCACCAATTCTTGGTTATATCATCTTGGCTACCCATTAGACTCGGTGCTGTTTTGAAGAATATACTTTAATGTATGCAATGCAAAAATTACACATTTTCATAGTCTGTAACCAGAGAATCTTAGACTACATGCACAGCAAGTTGAAGCTTTCTTACTGTAGAACTATGCTATCAATTTTGGTCCCACAATATGTTGCCAGATAGAGTGTTTTCTTTCTTTGAAGAAAAAAAGGAGGATTGAGAGGATATAAGTATATAAATCTGAACTGTCTTTTAACAAGAAAGCTAATTTTAATAGATAAATTTAACAGGAAGGGCTAGTGAATATATTTTTCTTTCTTTTAGATTTTTTGATGCTAATGTTTTTGTAGCAGAGATCACAAGTTTAATATGAATATGGATAATATGAATGATAGCTTTTGCTTGCTAAGTAGTTGATTATCTCATAGTTCCTTCAATAACTCAGTGAAGTGCTATGCAGAAGGGTGACAACCTGTCCATTATTTTGCACTGCATAGTTTATGGATCTCTAATGTAATGAGATGGGTGTTATTAAAACAACTTCATCTTGTACGAAGAATGGGAACACAAGTAAAAGAGAGAGGAGGCATACAGTGGGGCAAAAAAGTATTTATTCAGCCACCAATAGTGCAAGTTCTCCCACTTAAAAAGATGAGAGAGGCCTGTAATTTGTGCTGTGCATGTATTTGTATAAATAAAAATCCACACTACAAATAATACTGAGGAGGAACCAAAGGTAATCAGCTGTCTGTCATATCTTTAAAAATTGAAACGATTACTCACAGCTTCATCAAATAGAAACTAATGAAATACAACAAATGAACACCAAATAGAATTTGCATCTGTAATTAATTTGTTTTATTCTGTATTAATTTTAACAGTTAAAATGAATAGAACAAGTTGAATAGTTTATTATTGCATTGCCATTCAAGAGGAATATAAATCTCTATATTCCAATAAAGGCAATAGTGCTAACTGAGAGGTGCTGTGTTACTCCTAACAGCAGTGTATTTACTATGTAAGTGTCATGGGTAATTCTCATTGCATCCCATTGTGGGAGAAAGGCAGGATATACATCTTGGAAATAAATCCTGGAAATAAATTGCTGTTCAGCTTTACCATAATTGAACATGTTAGAAATAAATTTCAATCTGTTGAAAGGTCAGATTTTCAAACAGCGAAACAAACAGATTTCCCCAAAGTTAGCAATAATATAGAGGATAAAGACAAAAATATGTTCATGTTTGTACATTTGATTGATACTTACATTAATAACTTTTATTTATACCTTAGTGATTTTGAATTTGTACTGTTCCAACACACTCTGCCATTGAAAAACTTTTGAAAATTTCAGATTGCAATGTAGTGGCTAGTTCACAAGCAGGATGGGAGTAACATAGAGCCTTTCTGTTCATGTTTCCCAGCAGTTAGTACTGAAAGCTGCACAGGCTCTGATACTAAAAGTAACATATAACCACCATGACTAGAAGTCATCAAAAACTTTATTCTCCATGCATTTTTTTCACATTTCCTTTTAAAGTTATCTCAGTTAGCAGCCTTCGCTACATTTGGTGGTGGCAAGGTGCACAATTCAGCTATTCAGTTTGAGAGGAAGTGCTTCCTTTTATCAACCTTGATTGCAGATAAAGACTCTCTCATCTGTTTGTCTCTTTGGATAGATGTTGTCCATTTATCTAGAAGCAGGAAGAATGCTTTCTTGATAGCCTTATTCCTGAAAAACTCGTCTTGCCTTCTCTTTACAAATTTTTCATCTAATGAACAATATTTTCATTTTTAAGAAAGCCTGTTTAGTTTTTTATTCTGCCACTCTCCTGAATGTTTTCCCCCCAAATCTGAATTGTTAGCACATCCTGCATACCTCACACTGTATTTTGGATCTCCATGTTTTCATATTTCATATCTGGAGCCAGAATGTTCTCAAAAGGTCATGATGACTCTCTTGGAACACTAGGTGAGATTCCTATGAGAAAGGAGCGAAGACCTGAGTACATGTGGATGACCCAGGTAAATATACAATCAAGGCTTAATGGGTGTTCTAACTGCTCCTTCCTTCTTGCAAATCCTCTCCAGTTCCTCTTGCAGCAAGAGACAAAGGAGGTCTCATTGCACCAAAGTAGTAAGCCAATTCTCTCTGCTGTGCTTCCTGCCAAAATAAATGTATTATTAATGTCTCTGTCCATTCACCCTGGAGTTGTCCTGATCCAATCAGGACACCCTAATGTTAAATCCTTTAAAAAGTCTCAAATCCCATTGTCGATTCCTGGGAAAGGACACCAAGTCTTTGTTACCTTACAAGATAGCACAACTCCATAGGCTAGTTTTCAGGTAAATATTGGTCTCAAAAACTTAGTCTCTGTGCACATAGTGTGCATACAGTTGTCCCTGGCTATGTTCTGTGTCACTTTCAGAGCTCTGTCTGAGCAACTCCTGCTTTCTGTGGTCTACTCCTGCCTTCTAAAAAATACCTCAAACTCCACAATCCTGTTTCCATATTTCTATTTTGGTTAGCTTTTGGATGCTGTATGCTTGAATTGCTATTGTATTCGCGTGTGCTTGCACTCTGCATTTTTCTTAATAAAATCCTCTGAATTCTCCAAACATGAAGTTGTCCTGAGTTATTAATGGTATACAAGATGTCAATGATCCTAAAGGTTACCAAGCTTCTTGCAAAGCTGACTTCGCCAACATTTAAAGTCACACTGACATACTTGGTGAGGACCTCTCTACAGTCCCCCACCTTTCTTTGGGTAACAGTCTTGAGTTTTATTTTAGTGTATTCTGCTGTTGGTTTTAATAAAGACTTTCATCAGTTTTTTTGTTCATTTTAAATTATTGGTATTTTTCACTATTTCTCAAATTTTTTCTTTACGTTTCCAAGTGATAGCTGCTAGAAAAAATGAAGCATAAATTTGTTATCATAATTAATAATTGTGATCTGCTGCTGTAACTTTTATTAGCCAGTTTGATTCCATGTTCTGACTGTTTAATTTCAGTTGTGAGTAATTATTGATTTTTTATGAGTGTGAAAAATATATGCACATTTGTTGCTGTTAAGATTCATGTATGAACCCAAGCAACCTTGATGATATTAAGCTGTTCAGAAGTTTTCTGAAAGGCATAAATACTTACTGATGGACGAAAAGGAACTTAGAGCTGTTTAAAGCTTGGTAATATTTAGTAATTACTGCCGCAGTTATTCATGTAGGAGGAAAACAATCTGTTTCTCCAGATCTGAAAGGTATTCAGATTCTGGTTCAGTTGATTAATCCATCAGATACTAGTTTCATTAAGTACAACAAAAATGGTCAAAGTATAGTATAAACCTCTTACCATGGAATGATGAAACCACTAATAATGGTGACCCATTGAAATGAATGACTTCCAGCTGATGTTTACCTTAACGTTGCACTGGGGGACTTAGAGATTCTTAGAGAGAAAACCTATCTAGGTATTTCTAGGTCCTTCAGCACAACACTATGATCGACTTCCATGAGAAGCATACCAGAGAATTGCTCTGGAGGACCTCGGAAATGACTAGAGGGAACTTTTTTCCTGGATGTGGGTAAATGAAATTGATTCCAGTTTCAGGGATACGGAGGTCTTACTGGAGGTCCCTGGGGCTGCATACTCTGCCATCTTTGCTTCCCTCAGCCCCTCCAGACTCCCCAAGACATTGTTTATCCGGCTTCTAGAAACAGTGAATTGCCAGCCCAGTGAAACAACCATTCCTTAACTGGCAACACATTTTATTTGTAATATTTAAACTGAAGACAATCCTTCCCAATTATGCCTCTTTCTATAAAGCTTTCTTTAGATATATGTTAAAAGCTACAGGTGCCAAGTCATTGGCAATCCATTCCCCAAAACCTCAGGGGCAAAGCCTGTGATTGGGGCAGGTCTTTGTGGTGTCACACATCCAGAACAGGCAAAGGTTGGTCTACTGTCTAGGACTACTACTGATGTTGACTGTAGAAATTGGTATGATGGCAGTGTGGGTAAATGGGCCCACAACTGCAATGAAGTCTAGCTAAACAGATAATATGACAATCCAGACCCAAGAGAAAAACAACAAGCACTTACTAGCTAGAGCAAGTGCCATCATATCCACTAGGTCTTACCTGTGTTGGTAACAGAGTTTCTGTAATGATCACTACTAGTCCCCAGAAACTAGTCCCCACCCCCAAGCTTAGTGTTACTAGGTTTGTATAGCAAGATGACACACATTTTATGTTGCTGGCATGCTATCTTGCCCCAAATAGTGCACCTGGTCGAAGTGTATGCAATGTCAGCTCTCTTCCCAGACTTGACCTTTGGGTGCACCACCAGTATTGCACAAGCACAACTTACAGATTTCTGGACACTGTGCCATAGACTCTTAGAGCCAACTGGAAACAGGTGCCCAGGTTTTAAAGCCCCTTCCCTCACAAAACAAATGTTTTTCTTCCTGCCTAAAGAAGCACAGCAGTTCTCTCTGACTTCAGTCAATGCCCTGAGAAAGGGCAATAATAATTATAGGCAGGAAGGAATCTGTCAAACCAGGAAACATCCTTTTCATGCAGATTTTTCTGAGATGCACACTGTCTTCTATGTTGCACTGGTACTAGTTCCAGGAAATGTGAAGTGTTCACTGACAGACAGGTGGATGAGTTCTGCACAGTCTTCTGCACTTATTACTGTTAGGGCATTTCTTAGCAGATCATGGTTCTCTTATATATTTAGACTACCAAATGTGAACAGTTATTTTCAGATGTACAGATCTGGAATTCCAACCACCCAAAGGATATACAGTAATGGGTATATCAAAGCGAGAAATTGATTTGCCCTTTCATGGTAAGAGACTAAAATATAATAAAATAGCAATGACTAAAGGAATCTGTTGAAAACTCTTTTTAATGGACAACATGGTGTTTTTATATGTAGTGCTCAGTCTCACTATGATAGATTTTATTTCATGTAATGCAATGACTATTCTAAACTGACATCAAAGGGAGCAGCTGACTTATTATTCTTCCATTAATCTTGGGTTGCCAAAATGCATTAATAAAGTCAATATTCACCAGTTAAATCACAAATGGAATTTCCTTACCTTCCTTCACAAATGGATAAATCATCTTGTGCAAAGGTTTCACTGTGACTTAAATTATTCTATTAAAATGATTTACTATCAAGCTACTATATTCGGCTTGCTAAGTTATGAATTGTTGCCAGGTAATAGTAGCATGTCCACATTTTTATTTTCAGAGCTTCTTGTGTTTGCATAATGAAGAAAGGTGTCAGATCAATGACTCTCTCTTAACACACACACACACACACACACACACACACACACACACACACACAAAATCAATCTCCGTTGTTGCATTTGTTTGTAATTTTAGACACTTGCCTGGATCCAAAGTCTTGCTTGAGCTGTTTTCCAGTCTATTAGACTGAGTCTCTCTTTATCAGATTTCTGGGAGAATTGTTTTATTTTGGATTGGAGCCATTGATTTCATTTGTTTTTCTGTAATCTATGTGTGTGCATGTGTGTGTGTACCTGAAATAAAATAAAAAACCCTTTTTCTGTAATATAAATAAAATAAACCCGAAAAAGAGACTAAAAATAACAATTGTAGTAGAACACACATTCCAACTGTTTAGATCAGATGCTGGCAAAGTGCAGGCCATCAAATGTTTTTGCATTGCAACTCCCAGCATTCTTCCACATTGCCTAGGCTGGTAAAGGCTGATGAGAACTGCAGTTTAACAACATCTGGACAACTGCACTCTGCTCATCCCTGATCTAGATAATTCAGATGATAATTTACTTGTTTGTGTGTTTTTAAAATAAATTGGTGTTTTCAATTATGAGTTGTGCTTTATTAACCACAAAGTTGCAATGTTTCCTTCTTTGCAAGCAGCTGATGGTACACTTGGTGACACGCAAAATAAGTCTTGCATTTCATTTTGGTTTATCGATATTCCTTGATTTTGTTATCCCATGATTAATGGTGCAGTTGCAGCTGAAAATGCATTTTAGATACAAAATAGATTTGGTATGCTCCTTGTGTGATCAGGCTAATAAGTTATCGGTCTGTGAAATGCTTAGCCAGAATAAGGCTGATGTTATCAGTCCCCCACCTGTTTTCATGCATTAAAGTGTGCCCTGTTAAACTAGCCACAGAATTTACAAGATTTAACAAGGGCTAGGTCAGAGAGGTAGCTGACTTTCCCAGTTGCACAGAGTGACATGTGCATGTGCAGTGATGACAGGATCCTTTCATCTCTTGTGTGCAAACAAATGTGCTCCGAGTTGTAGTATGTTATGATGAATGGTTCCTAATTGTTGCATTTTGAGAAGGAGGCATTTCTTTCAAATTTTGTTTACCTTTCCCGCCTTTCGGTCTACCAGTAAGCATTTGATCACTAACATGTTCTTTCGGAAGCTAACATGTTTTTCTCTCCATAATACAAAGCTTTATGGGGAATAGCTCTTAAAACAGAATTCTAAACACTGGTTCATTTTAACCTTTGATGCTGAAAATTAGTATAGGAAGCAACCCCAATTAGCAATTCTAACATCAAAGGGTACAAAATGCTGCTTTCTACTCCCAGTGCCCATATCTAACTCCCACTCATTTTAAGGGAAGCAAAGAACATTCCTTTGAGTCCTTTATCAGATAAATGAGCTGTTAAATATGATCAGCCACATTTCCAGCATGTGCCTACCAGGACCTTCTTTAATATGGCAAACTAGCAGTTTCAGTTCCCTGCTCTGTTGGCTAATAAGACTCTAAAATGCAGCTGCTAATAGCAGATGCATAATACAGATTTGTATCATCTGTTGAGCTTTTTAAACTATAAAGATTGTTGGAATGTTTTTTTCCCATCTCCCCTTTTTTACTGCCTTTCTTTGTAATTTGTGTGTGTGTTTGTGCCTGTGTGTATGCACCTTCAGGTCATCTGTTGATTTATGTTGACCTCATGAATTTCATAGGGTATTTTTGGGTGAGGAATTCTCAAAAGTGTTTTTCCCAGTTGCTTTCTAAAGCACCTGGTATTACATAGACACAAACACCCAGACACAATGTTCTCTGCTTCACACAACCCATGGACACCAAAACCCATTGATGCTCAAGTACCATAAAATAAAGTGGCATAGTAAGATGGTGTCCCTTTTATAAAATGGCAAAATCAAGGTTTGCTGTTTGGAGTGTGTGTGTGTGTGTATTCAAAAACATTTTCAAGCCCTGGATGCTTGGATCAATGGATAAAAGAATCCATGGATATGGAGGGCTACCTCTTCCTCTCTGTGTGTGTAATTATTATTTTTATTAGGTTTTCCAAATATATAAAACATAAAGCTAACACTAAGAATAGAATACTGTATTGGAAAATATATGGAGAAAAAAGATACAAAAAGAATCAGAGGTGAGAAAAAATAGAAGAAAAGTAGAAAGAAAAATATATTAAAATGCCTTTCAGTTTTCTCCATAGTGGTTATATACAGGGTATTTATACAGTATTACTCTAAACTAAAATAAAAATGTTCAGTGCTTTTCTAATACAGTAAATCATCAACTGCTTTTCTATAAAGTATAATTACTAATAACCAAGCTCAAAGTTCACATAATCCTAAACAAATTCCATACAAGAAAAAGTATTAGTAAATTTTCTTGATAACCTATGACAAATTATTAGTTTGTAATATTCTAACCCTAGCCTACACCAAAGTATATCACTTTGCCTTTACCTATTAATTAAACTAAACAAATTATCTTCTTTCTTCTCTCAAACACCATCATCTTAAATAACACCTTTTAATAACAGAAGTTAGTTTATTCACATTTTCCTCTCCCCTCTCTATGCACTTCACTCTAATATTCATGTCTCCTAAATATTTAAGTCACCCCTATATTTTGCCCCCCTCCCCAAAATATTTCCATAAAACCTCCTGTCTTAACTATCATGTTCTTCAGACTAACACAGCTTCAACCCAACAGAGCCCATATCTTCAACCAAATTAGATAAATCCTATTTCCTCCAGTCTACCCACTTAAATCTCACCCTTGGATTTCTATCAGAGTCCCAAATTTGAATACTTCGGGCATCATTCAGACCCTCCCATATAACCTGATTGGGAGACAGCCCTCCATAATGAATATAGATTTTAAAAAGCCTTCAGATTTTTCTCCTCCAAGTCCCACCCCCCCCCATCTGTCACCTTCCTCTTCATATTCAGTATTATTATTCTTGTTTGGATCTCCCACACTATGCCCAATAATCTTCCTGGAATAAATCTCCAAGGTCTCTGCTGGGTCTTCATTATTGTCCCATTCTGACTGTGAGGTTCCCCCAAAATCTGTGGCTTCACCCTCCAATTTGGCTTCTTTATCTTCATCTTCCTTCTGAAGTAGAATAGGATATTCAGCTTCATTCTCTAAATCACTGTCTTCCACCTTGTCATTTGTTAACTTTAGATCCACACTAACTTACCTAATGCAGTCTCCCACTGAAGCAACTGTTATTAAGTATCAATGGAACCACCCAGTGTTTAATTTCCTCTGATCCCAATCCAAAAAAGCTTGACTTTGTCATGACAAACCACAAACCCTTCTGTCCAGCTTTACCTGCAAAGTGTATGGAAAAACAGAGCAACGTTCAGTTTTATAAAGTTATTTTCATCAAGTTCTATATCCTTAGTGATTCAGAAGGTTTATTCTTTTCTCTCCTTTTACAGGTAGTTTTATAAGACTCTCTGCACTCAGTCCCTAGAACTCACATAGCTAAAACAAAAGAAAAGAAGGGGGAAACCCCAACTCTCATAGTAATCCAAAAGCCATAAACTCACCAAAGCATCTATTAATTATTCGTTTGAAGATTCCTTCTACTTTTTAAATCCAAATATTAGTACAGATATACTTAGAAAAGGAAGTTCAGTTGCAGCTTAATGTCCATTTGGCTGATGGACAGTGGGAAGAGCTGTTGAATTTGTCCCTCAGTCCCCCTACCTTGGTCCCAGTCATCTATTATAACTCCATGGAGCTCTGGGATTTTTTTCAGGGGGGGGGAGTTTACAGATCTTTGTGGGTAAATTCTTTATTCCCCCTTTCTCAGGGGGAAAAACACAGGACGAAATTTGTCTCCAAACCTGTGCCTATTGCTGCTGCCACCTTCTCCTCCATACAACTGTGTGGAATAGTCTCATTGAGATATGTTCTGTAGCTGGACGTCTAGCACCTGGTATTCATTGATGGTCTCCCATTCAAGTACTAACCAGAGCTGATCCTGTTTAGGTTCCAAGATTTGGTGCTTTTATGGGAAACTTAAATAATATTTTTTAAAATCTTAAAAAAAAAGAATCTGGAACTTGTTGCTGTTGTTGTTGTTGACTTCTATAACTCCTAAGAGGGCCTGGAGGTATCCTTGTTTGGATCCAGCCATAGAGGCATAGGTGGATGGGTCATTGCTACTGTCCACTCTCAACAAGCCATTAAATAGCCATGCCATTAAATGTACTTCCCTTTCCAGGAACCAAGTGAGAGAGGAAAGGTTAGGAGAGAGATTCCACTTGGGTGAAACTTTACGCTCTGTCTACCCATGCAAGATCTCAGCCAACACTTGATTAGTGAGGATAGCAATGAGCTGAAAAAGTAGTTTGGTAAGTGTGCCCACATTGACATATATAACACAATTTTCTATAAGGTATAAGCCTTCATAGACTTGAGTTTAGCAGTGTCTCTCTCATGTGGTTGGTTACTAGTCTCCTTTCAAGCATATACAGAATAGGGCCATCACAATTTAAACTCAGCATCTTCAGATACTGCTCTCTATGCCCCAAAAGATTATCTTTTTCCTAGCCCAATTGATGAGTCTAAGATTTATACCTCTAGATGACATATAAAACGATGTTAGTCTGAGATACATATATATATATATTCTACCACCTCATGGCAAAATTCGGAAGATGTTTGCAAATACCCTCATTTTAATTATTTCCCAAACTTAACATATGAGTTTTGATACTACAGCTGCATAAAGGATAATGTAGGCAAAAATAGGAGTCGTGCATGAACAGTCATATATTTATACTTTGCCTTAAAAAAAACAACCCATGGAGGATTTTAAGAATAACTTTGAGGGTTCACTGGGAAAAAGGCAAGAATTTCTTCAAGGCATCTTTGCCACATGGTCTGAAAGAGACATGGATGATGTGTAGACATTTTCCCTGGACCATGTCCATAATCTGTGCTGTTCCCAGTTGAGTTTTACTCAGCACTAGTTACAAGATCTTAAATAAGACACTGGTTATGGCTATTTTAGTCATTAATGTTCTAAACCTTAGAGCCCAAAATAGCTACAATCCAAATAGGCATGAATGTCAACACAGGACATCATTTGGTTGTTGCTTCTTTCCTCCCCGAAGCGATCTTGTCTCTCTAGTGGACATAAAATAGTGTGACTGCCACTTGGCATAGGATCAATGAACATAATGAAACTGTCACTTAATGTAAGTTTTACTCCCTTGCTGCTCAACAGACACTCTTCCCCTCCCATCCTTTGCTCTTCATGTATTGAGCAAAGGTTAGATTGAAGAACTCTTCACAATTTTGCTGCTCTAATGTGAAACATAAGGGGAGATTGATTCCTATGAGGCTTTCACTTGTTTATGCAGTGCATAATAGGAGGTCTAAAAGTATTATTTCATATCGTAGTCAGGGTGAGCTCTGAGATGGCTAAATTAATCACCTGTGCTTTTAAAAAAATCTGTATTAATATAAACTAATGAGTGAGGCATAAAGTATTTTTCTTCAATGGCCAAAAGCAATCTTTTGCTTCAAAGAATGTCAGTTAAAAGTAGTAATACCTCATACCTGCTTCACCGGAATCAAAGAAAGACAACCTTGGTTCACATTACTAAACAGTGTAAAGACAGAACTATTACTGTGAAGACATTCTAATTAGGATACACATACCAATTGGAAATCTTCCTTTTCCTGGGTTGACATACTTCTTGGGAGTAGTTATATCCAAATCATATGGAGAGGTGTGGAAAGCCAAAGGAAATGTATCCTTAGCTTCAGGAATGACTGTGCATTCATTTATTCCTTCAATTTATATCTCACACATCTTGTGGAAGAGCTATTTGTGGGTCATATATGGTTTCTCCCTCTTGTCTCCCTAACAACTGTGACTGAGTAGGGATTTGAACCCATATCACACCACACTAGCCAGATACATGTGTCAGATACCTGACATTTAACTGTCTACCAGAAGAGGTTCTCTTTGGTGTTACTAAAATGTACTAAAATACCCTTTCACACATGTGTAGATCTAACATACACACTGAGTATAATGTATTGTATGTACTAACGGAGCTTGCATTTCCTCCTTTTGTTTAATGTCATCTTCAAACAGATCAGATATGCAGAAGAAGACTGGGGCAACTTTTTTAAAAAACCAAAGTGACACAGCAAACTTCTCAACCACAATCTTTTCTATTTTCCCCAGCGTGTGTTCTGTGATTTCCCTCTCCTGTCGATGAGCTTGTGATGTTGTCTGTAAAATATCAGTGTTTTGTCTGTAAATTTTGTTTTTTCATAGATTCGTTCTTTAGCATTTGCCTGCACTCATTTTCAGAACATTTTAGGGTGAGAAGATGGGTAGCAATAAAAGAACAAAATACCTTTTCTCTGTATTTTTCAGCTAATCTTTGCATGTGCCATGGTACAATTGTTTCTGAGAGGTTCTTCTTTGAAGAGCACAATTCTCATTGATGTGTTATTCATTAAACATGAAAAGGGACTGGTAGTTCTGAGGAGCAAGGCATTTTGGCTTGTCTGAACCTTCTAATGCCAGCAGTGCCCAGATTTCCCACCTGCTATCCAAATGGCCTAATTGCTATTCCAGCATGCCAGCGTGAGACCATGGATAAAGATCAGTATCATTTTTATTTTATTTTTTGCTTTTCTGAAATGTCAGTATGATCACATAATGCTTTTTTCCAAATGAACCATCAGTGTTGGCACTGGATCCTGAGTTTATTGTGATACTGAATAATAATTTCAGGTTCACATTACAATACAGTGCTTCCAGTACAAAGATAGGATTCTGTTGTCATATCAGAAGTGGAGAATAGACACCTACTAATATTATATGTGATTTTGCAGTTGTAAAAGTCCTTTAATCATATCACAAACCTTATGTATTTGTGCAGTAATGCCGACTATGCATTTAGGAGGAAAATCTCATTTAAAAGATTTCGGTATAAGACAAGAAAATCCTCTTGCCTTGCAATTACGCTCCTAGCTGTCTGTAGAGAAACTTGGAAAGTAATTACCTGGACTTGGAAGAAATCTAATAGAGCTCCTCTATTTCTGTAGAATTTATCACAGAGCTGTTACTCATACTATGGTGTAATCTCAATAAAGAATAACAGCAGGTTACAACTTCTCACCCTCCCCTTTGATAACCTTGGTGCACTTACCCTGACTGCTTTCAGGCCTTCTCCTTTCCTGAAGGAGGAGATGAATTGTAATTCATATTGCATATAATTCTATTTCAGGAACAGATATTCCTATGGCAATTATGAAGTATTTAAAAATACAAAATATTTAAAATAACATAACTGTGTTTTATAATTTGCAATTAAAAGAGTGGGATTTAAAAATTAGCTGTTCCATTCACTGGATTTGCCTATAAGTACGCACCATTGAACTCAGTGGAACTTGTTGTTTGTTGCTGACTCTGACTTATGGTGACTCTAAGATGACCTATCATTGGGCTTTTTTTGCAAGAATTATTCAGAGGAAATCTGCCATAGACTTCTTCTAAGGCTGAGAGCATGGGACCTGCCTAGTGGGTATCTGTGGCTGAGTGGATATTTGAACCATGTTTTTCCAGCATTCAAACCACTATGCCACACTGACTTTCTTAGTAGGGCCTTCTTCTTCTGTCTAAAGATACTTAAGCTTGTACTGTGAGATGGCATTCTTATGCTCACATATTTGGGAGTAAACCATATTGAACAGAAAGGGACTTAATCAGAGTAAACGTGCACAGAATAATGCTATAAATCATAGAAAATTAAACTTAATTATGCAATAGGAATGGAAAAATATTTGCAACTATTCATTCCTATGTTGAAAAACAATGGAATTCCTGATAGTTTGGAAACCCTTTCAGGAAGAATAATAAGGAAGAATAAAGAACAATGAGAATTTTTCACAAATTCACTGATATCTTAATCATGTTCCACTGGAATTATTATTCTGCAGAGAAAAACACATAGGATTTTTAAAAAACCCTCTGTTTTCTGCACAGCAAAACTATTTTGTTTGCAGGGGGGGACACATTTTTGCACAAAAAACATTCATTATCTTCTCCATATAAAAATTAATATGCAACACCTCAGGATGGTCAAATATAGGAAGAATGCTACAGAGGAATATTTGTTTTATTGTGGAAACAATTATTTTAATTATTTGTTCACACATTCATGAATGAAATAGTTTATGATTTACATCCCTGTGATGTAACCTTTCTTAAAATGTTTCAGTATTTAGGTTGAGAAACTGTGACTGAAACAGAAAAGTAAGTGAAGTAAAAATGAAGCAGAAAAGGTTGACAGGTGAAACAAGGGCTTGGGTTCCTAACCCTGTAATGGTTGTGGAAAAGAGGAGCCAGTGTGGTGTGATGAAAGCCAGTGTTGACTGAGCATTGGTCTACAACTCTGGAGACCAGGATTTGAATCCCTTCTTGGACATGGAAACCCACTGGGTGACTTTGCTCAAGTAACATTCTCTCGGACTTAGAGGAAAGCGATGAGAAACCCTGCCAAGAAAATCTTGGGAGGGTCATCCTACATCAGAAATGACGTGAAGGCAGACAACAACAGAAGAAAGAAAATGCTAGTTGTTAAATGACCATGCTAGTTGT
The DNA here is from genome assembly GCF_019175285.1 of Sceloporus undulatus. NCBI lineage: Eukaryota > Metazoa > Chordata > Lepidosauria > Squamata > Phrynosomatidae > Sceloporus > Sceloporus undulatus. The sequence goes on from NC_056523.1 coordinate 238,622,512, forward strand.
TATACAACCAACAGTTGCTGAAATCCCCTCTTTTACACAGCTCTTGTCCCATATTTTATTTGGCAATCCTAGTTTATAGTGTCATACTTTCTTTACAATAACATTTACTAGCAGAATTACAGGAATGCCTATTAGTTATATATGCCCAGTTTCCATAAGACAACAAACAGTCCCACTTAACAAGTTATTTATGTTACCATAGCCTGCTGCTGTTGTTTCCCCTATATATTTATTGCACTTATATCCACTGCTTCCTACAGAGAGCTCAGGGAAACTTTGAGGGTCACCTTATATTGGTGCTTTGCTTCAGCAATATAAATATGTCATATGTTCTCAGGTCACGTGTGCATGAGAAAACATATGCAAGCTAGAGATGGTAGAAGTAAATTTGGTTTAATGCACTGGAGTGTACTCACAACAGAGTTTTCATGCCAGCATAGAGTGTGCATTTGAAAGGGGGAAGATACTTTTAAATGGATTTGTGCTTGCAGTTTGTTTCAGTCACTATACCTATAATCTTCTTGTAAGTGTTGCATAGGGTGACTGGATTATAACTTGAATGAGCAGACTTCTGACTCATAGGAAAGTCACATACAGAAAAATTATATCAGCTGCTACTCATAAAGTCAACCTCATAATGACAACACGCCCCCAAGGTAATTGCTATTGCTATTTTCAAATTACAGACCTTCAGTTTACTTATTAAGGTTTGATATTTGCATTTCTGTGTAATAAAATAAATATTTATTTGATGTGTTTTAAATGAGTGTGGCCCTCATTTCTATGAAATTTAGTGATCTAAGCATGGGTTTGTAAGAGCAAAATGAGAACTATATGTTTGTCCGTTGCAAATACTTTTGAAAATATATTATTTTGCCCCCTTCCCAAATTTATTTTAATGCCTTTTTTAACATTAAAAAACCCCTCCAGCCTAGCCTCTATTCCTTGATTTGTATGCTTCTAGGAGAATAAATCTGAAAAGCTTCTCTTTAAATAAATATTTTAATTTTGTATAAATTGGTAGGTTTGTAATATGGCAGAGGAGATATGCAGATTTACATGTTATTCACAGTGTGGATTGTAGGCTGGATGCTGATCACATTACTCCAGTAGGCTAGTGAAATAAATTACATAACAAGAAGAGGTTTAATCTTAAAGAATTTTGTACAAAGATTAGGTTTTCCAATTATTCCATGAATGCTGAAGGCACATATTAAATATTCTGAATTGGAGCAGAACTCATAATTGTGGGAACGAAACTATCCATAACAAATTGTTGGCACCGAGTCCTCCTCTATGTCCTGAATAAACTTCTTGCATTTGTTATTTTAGCCTATTAAATGGCAGGATAGGAAGCAATAGTTCTGCAAAGGCAGTACAAGGTGATGTAGTGTTTATGCTTCTCAGCTGAGGATTTGCAAAAGCTTGCCTTCTCAACTAGATGAGATTAGAAGATTTTAAATCATTTTTGCATTTGGAAATTCTTTCACAAACAAAATTACAAGATTTTTTCCAATTATTTTAAAAAGCAAAGTACCCTGGTTTTATTTGCACCAAAAATCTGTGCAATTGAGGGGGAGGGGGGAACCAGATGCTGAAATGCAGAAAAAATGAGAAGTTGGAAAATTCAAGATCAAGTCCTTTTCTTTCTGAGGATGATAAAATATATGAATACTCTTCACATCTCTGTGAACTCACAATTCAGAATACCCTACAACTACTGTTTTGACAGCCAGGGGAAAATCATATAGCTTGTGCCATAGTATATACTGTGGTTTCCAGACAGCAAATTTTCCTGAATTGGAAAACCAGTCAGCTTCCACATGTTTTGTCAAGAGAAAAATGTGGTATCTTAGCCTGAGTGAGTTAAACAAATAATGGTTGGGCCCCAGGTGGGGGGAGGTGGAAAAAGTTAAGCTGAAAAGCCTGTGAAAACAAATACCAGTAGTTAAGACCATGCATTTATAACATTCATAGACACTGTAAATATCAAATGTCAAATAATGAAATAACATGAACAGCTCTGCTCTGAAATCCCACTAGTCATCTTAATGTCTGCTCCTACTACAGCACATTATTTCCAGTTAAGTGTTTTCCTGTAGATTGAAGCCAGCAGCCAAAAGAGCTTGGGCATAGTTGAACAGGCGCTGCTTTGGGTCACTTTGGAGGTATGTTGTTTAAATGATGCATGCATCCTAAGAGTCTGGAAGCTGCACCAAAGCCACACTCTAGTCCTAAGGACTGGAGTGTGGCTTTGGTGTGGCTTCTGGACTCTTAGGACTCCTGCATCATTTAAACAGCACACCTCCAAAGTGACCGAAGCAGCTTTATTTTGGCCTGTCTGTATGGGGCCATAGTTAAGCCCAGCCAACTCTTATAGTACAGTAGAATACTGCTAGATTTCAGCAGCCAAGGGCTCTCCAATCTTCCCTCCAATAAACAAAGCTACGGCCAACCTTGGTGACACAAACTCTCATATTTGGTGGCACAAAGATTCTCAGCTTTATGCCACCAAATATGAGAGTTTGTGTCACCAAGGTTGGCTGTAGCTTTGTTTATTGATGGGAGGGCTGGAAAGCCCATCACTGATTAGAGGGCTTTGCCAGTAAAGGAGGAGGAGGAGGAGCAGGAGGAGGAAGAGAGAAAAAAGAAAGAAAGAAAGAGCAAGCAAGCAGGACAGGGACATTTGTGGTCAATGGGCTTAACATTTTCCACCTCTTACATTACAGCTTTAAAGCATGTTGTGTGATGTTATGGCATTTCCTCAAAAAAGAAGTATTTAAATATCTAGTGATGGTGATATCTTCAGATTTATTTGAGTGATGATGCAGTTAATCAGCTAAGTGCTCTTTCTGTTTATAACACATTTACACTATGACACAGTAATACAAATGAACAGTTTGGACTCAATTTGATTTCACTCTTTGTAGTAATTGTTCTGCTTGTTATATGTAAGACTTTTACTCACAAGACTCAAGTCAAGTCTCAAGTATCTATCTTCAAATCTCGAGTCAAGTCTCAGGTCCTTGCAAGATACTTTGAAGTTAAGACTCAAGTGGAGTCTCAACTCTGGGAGCTAATATTAAAAGAAGAAAAAAAAGGAGGTGGTGGTGGTTGTGTGTGTGTGTGTGTGTGTGTGTGTGTTTCTGATGGAGATGTAAGATGGAAAAGAGGGATCCAGGTTGCTGAAGTAGCTCAGTGGCACCAAGGGGACTATGTGTGAAAAAATGTGTGATTATTTAATTTGATTTGGGGAAGAAGAAAAGGATATGACAACAAATGGGAAAACTAAATTAGAGGTTCAGCTTGAAGCGGGAGTTGAGGTCTGCTCTCAGCCTGTGAGAAACATTTCCCATGGGCTGAGGAGTCTTTTATAAAATGAGTTAGCCTTTTAAAAACTAGAAATAAACTGGAAGTAACTTCAGTATTTTAAGATATACAGATGACAGCATATTGTTAGCGGAAAATAGAAAATATGCGGAATGGGAATTGATGAATGTTTAAGAATGATAGTACTAAAGCAGGGTTTTAGTTGAATATATAGAAAAGTTAAAAAATGAAAACAGACAATTTATATACATTTATAAAGCAGGTGATGAAAAATTAAAATTATTAAAGATATTTATACCTTGGCTTGGTCATTAATTAATATGGAGACTGCAGTCATTTGAATGAATATAGTCATTAATTAAAATGTGGACTGAAATGTGGAAATGAGGGGAATTACAGTGGACCTTTGTTATACACTGAGGTTTGGTTCCAAGATCCCCCTGGATAACAGAATCCATGGATGCTAAAGTCCCATTAAATATAATGACGTAGCAAAATGGTGTCCCTTATAAAAAATGGATAATCAAGCTTTGATATTTGAAATTTATACTTTTTTTGAACATTTTCAAACCGTGGATGCTTGAATCCATGTATAAAAATTCCATGTATAAGAAGGACCGACTGTATATATAGAACGTGGGCAATCGATAAGACAAATAAATTGCCCCAGGAACAAATCAAGTGTGAACTCCCACTGGAAGCCAAAATGATTAACTGAGTCTATCACAGTTGGGCATATAATGAGATAACATACATATAATACAGCCCATCCTCCCCAACCGCAGGCTTGCCAGCCACAGATTTAAGCATCCACGGATGGTAAGCCCCATTGCTGCTAATGGCCATGCATGCACAAAACCATAGCAGAGTAGCTGCACATTCACTGCCATTGACAAACACAGGAATTGAGGTCCTGCAGTTTTTTCATCCATGAGGGGAGAGTGGAGCCCCATGGATAAAAACTGCACTGTACTTAGTTACATCAGAGACAGTATGAAAACAGAAAGACCTCACTTTATAAGAGAATTGACCCAATCAAGAAACTATAACCCTGAATTTGGAAGACCTAGTAACAGGGTTCTTGGAAGTTTCTGTTGCTGATAGCATCAGCACAAGTAGAAGCTGACTAGATGGCACATAGCAATGACAAACAGGAGAATAAAGATTTGTGTTATCTGATGTGTGTCATTTTTGTTTTTTTACTTGGATGGTGTGATGGTATGTGTGCAGAGCGTTTGGCAAATAAAGAGCAAACATTGGTGAGGAGTATGCAGTTCTTGTATGGATGGATATTAGCTGAGAGAATGCAACACGGGTGAAATTGTACAGTGTAAGGATGAAAAAAGCAGGTACAGATCAGTAACAGTGCAGAGAGATATTTACGAGTTAGCAGAAAGTATGTTTAAGTACCTACATCTGTGTTTAAATATTGCTGATGTAAGGCTGAATTCTTTTGATAGCCCCAAGTTGAGACTAACATTTATGTAGCATTGTTTCACCATCCAGAAGTTGATTCAGTGGCATACTCTACCTAGGACTAATCAGTACGATTTTAATGTATGAGAAGAGGCCGAGCAGTTAAATACCAATTATTTAACTATAATTAAGTACCAAATAAGTGTGCCAGTGAATTTTTGCTTGGTTAATAAATTAACTATAATTAATAAAGCAACATTTGTAGATCATCACGATCATAGTACTTTTTGTTTGCTGCCACAGAAATTAGTTTGATAGAGCCTAAGAACTAAATACCACATACATTGCTAATGCTGAGTATTGGATGTTGTAAAGATTTTGGTGGAGAGTGGGAAGGTTTTTGTGTTGGCTCAAAATGGTGAACCATAAGCTAGTAACCAAGTAGAAGACTGAGGAAATGACAAGGTCGTGGTACGTGGTACTTGCTAAGACTAAGGACATTTTCACATGGAGGAGGCAAGCGACATTAAAACATGGTAATAGTACGATCGGGGGAAAGATTATCACACCCGCACATGCTTCTCCCATTCGTGTCCTCTGCATAAACTGTAATGGATGCTTCATTCGTTAATAACGGAAGTACAGAAGTAAGATAGGGCTATTCATCCAAACCAGTTTGGTGCTCTGTAGATATGCTTCTCCTTTTTCTAAAGATCAGTTTACATAAGTATGTTTGTAGAACCAGAGCTGCTGCTCCACTGCAGAATTAATGCAGTTCAACACCTCTTCAATTGCCATGGCTCCAGCCTTTGGAGTCCTGGGATTTGTAGTTTGTGATGCTACCAGATCTCTTTGATAGAGAAGGATAAATAGCTCAGAAAACTATAAATCTCAGACTTTCATCATATTTAGCCATGGCAATTAAAGTGGTGTGAGCCAGGACTCACAGGGTAAAATATTTTGTTTTCTTAGGTTGCCTTATTCTGAGTTTCTCTGCAACCTGCACAGTAACTGTGTTTACAAGGAACAGGGAGGAAAATGGACTGCTGTCCGTTAACACTGTCTTAAATTGCAATTAAGACTTACTAGCTTTACAGAAGAACTGCTCCTGGTAGATGTAGAAACTGTTACGTCTATATAGCTGCCTGTATTTTTGGACTGTCTTGGGAGTGCTGCCTTGGAGGCTGTTACAGTGAGTGCCTATGCTTCAAAATATGCACACCTTTACCATTACTTAACATGGATTATTTGTTTCTTAATAACCTTTATCCAAAGACTTACCTTTACCCTTTGTGTTTTCTGCGCAGTAAGATGAAGAGAGATTCTACTCATTCATTAAAAGCAGAACTTATTTCAAAGTATTATATTTAAAGAACATAATCCTGAGTGATCAGAATTTGTAATTCGTAAATTTATATTATCCATCCGTATCAGATCCAGTATGGTGCACACAGTGATTTTAGCAACTTCCTAAGATAAAAATAATGGAACTTCGGTGAAAATTACTTACTGCTTTGTAGAAGTTGCCCTGTCCATTACAGTGATGGATTTTTGACAGTGTCTGTCACCCCAAGTTTGCTTACCATTAATCTCTAATAAATAACTGGAAATAAAACAACTTTCCCCAAGTTATTTATTTTGGTGCTGATATACTGTATACCACATATGACATTTGGGTGCATTACTGGCTTATAAAAGGATAAGAAGGTTCCATACTCTTTTCCTTCCCAAACCAAAGAGATAGGAGAGATTCTGGCAGAGATAAATCTTTGTTATAGCAAAACAGAGAGAGAGAGAGAGAGAGAGAGATGGTAAGAAGGAGAAAGAGCTAATATATCTTGGGTTATTGCTTCCCCTGGAAAAGTTAAAACCTATCTGTGAAATATGCACCAATGCAGAGATGCTAGACAATAAATAGAAGTTTTATGGACTGTGTGACAAACATATATATTTTTAAAATGTATGTGAAAGGAAGAGTAGAGGAAAATTTAGACTGTTCTTAAGCTTGCACGATGGGTGAAGTTTTCACTAAATTTGTTAGAAATGCAAAGAGGAAATGAAAAACTGCATCATGTTTGTGCTTTGACAATATCAGACAGATGAAGCAAAAATGATTTCATAATATTTCATTTAAGATTGTGAAAGAATTATCTTGCAGCAATACATTTCCATGTCACTTTACTGGGCAATTTTGAGGAAATGTTAGTGTGTGAAGAGAAAAGATGATACATAGTTTTAAAATTATTGGGAAAATATAGATTATAGGCAAAATAATATGTGTGCACATGGTCACATTTTACTGGCTATTAGGAACAGGGAACCATCCAGTCTTGGTTTCATATCCTCATTTGCCACGGTCAGTTAAATCAGTTTCCTGGTTTCAATTGTCACAGGAAGCTTGTTTAATCAGACAGAACATCCTTCTTGAAACTGGGCATACAAGACAAGAAGGGAGTGAGAGAAGGTAGTCCATAGGAATACCATTTATTCCTAGGCTGACAAACAATGTTTTGTTTTGTTTTTTAGACAGACATCATACATTTAGAACCAGAACTATATGTAAATTGTGTTAAAAAATAACATACACACACACACAATGCCAGTACTGATACTTTGATGTTATGATCAACATTCTGTATGCAATTCCAAATTTTACTTGCAAACAAGATGTAAAGCAAGAAACAGATAGATAAAATGAGCTTTTAAAAGTTTTTGGTCTAATCTGAAATTAAGGGTACAGTCAAGGTTCACGTTCATTATAAAGGTTCAGGTTCATTCAGTCTGAAATTCCATGCACTTCACTCCATGCATCTGAGAAAGTAGCCCAAGTTTGTGAAAGCTTCTGCTACAACTTCTTTGGCAGAGTTAGGCCTAGAATAGACAGGCTAGGAAAGCATGGGCTGAGCTCATGCTATCCTTGGCCAGGTGTTCATCTGGGTTGGTCCATGGGTGGGCATGTGGAAAGGTGGATGTTTACATGCCAGTCCCCACACCAACCCATGGACCCACTATTGGCACATGCTCCGTACCTTTCAGCACTTTTCTTCTGACTCGGAAGCCCCCCATCACCATATCTGTCACAGAAATGGGATGCCTGGCTGCACCCACATGGCCAGATGCCCTGTTTTCACACCCAGTTGGAGGTTTCCTAGTGGGAGTGATGGCACTAAAATGAACTGAGACTGTGGGGGCCATTTAAACAGCCAAGGTTTGCTGCAGAGTTTTCAGGGAACTCCGCAGCAAACCAAGTGTTAAATTGACCCACATTAAGAGACTGTTTACCCTAGGATCCATGAGATCCACTAGGTCCGTGTCTGGTCTGCCAGGATCTGGCCCAGTTTTGGTCCCAGGCTTTCGGCTTGTGACATCCAAACCTAGGTCTTTTGTGCAAGATTCTAGCAAAATGGAAACTTAAAGCAAAATCCAGACGACTATAGCATTCTATTAGCTAACTAGACATTGATATGTATACCTCTCTTGAGATAAAAAGAGAAGGAAAGTTTCAATTTTTCAAGAATCTAAACATTGCAGTTGATGATGATAACTTCTATTAGACAAGTTGAATGTATTTAACATTTCTCAGAGCTCATATAGGACACATGTTCTCTTTTCACTGATCAACTGCTGTATCCCTTCTCTTCCATGAAAAGGAAAGAAATTGACTTTCCCTTGCAAATACACTTCTCACAACAAATTAACACAATTAGGGCTGAAACAGACTGGCCCAAAAGAGTGGTGTGACACTGCCGCTGAAAGAGCTGGGTGGGTGTCATAGCAACTGCATGCCGTGGGCCCACCCTGGCTTTTTTCTGGCGCAAAAGAGGTGGCAAAATGCTGCTCCTTTTTGTGCCGGAAAAAGGGCATATTTTCTGCCATGGCAGCGCCTTTTGAACTCTCCTATGGCATGTGGCATATGAACGCCGGAGTGCTGTAATGCTGCCTGCCATCTGGTAAGAAGGGCAGCATGACACTGGCTTTGGGGCAGTGTCAAAGCCCGAAGCTGCTGGCAAAAGGAGGAGTAAAAAACCGCTCCTGCCAATGGCCCATTCAAGACTGTGGTGGTGGTTTGTTTCGGGAGTGTACTGTTCAGTTGTCGCATTCCCAGCCTGATCAGGGCCTGATTGCAGCTGGAATGGCTGGGGGCTGATCTAGTTCACTCTGTAGTTTCTTTTCCAGAATGCCAAAATCCAAAATAATAATTGGTGGTTGTGATAGTGACGCATGTGCTTTTGGATGGTTCAGTATGCACAAACTTTGTTTCATGCATAAAATTATTTAAAAATATTGTATAAAATTACCTTTAGGCTATCTGTATAGGTGTATATGAAACACAAATGAATTTTGTTTTTAGACCTGGATCTCATTGTGTACATATTTGCAAAGGCAGGTAATCCAGAATAAAAAATAAATATAAAATCCAAAACTCTTGCGGTCCCAAACATTTTGAGTAAGGGAGATTCCAGGTTTTGGAGGGCCTTCAGCACAATGCCATCTGTCAGTCTTTCTCCCGTGATACATATAAATCCTTTACCTCATCACTATTGCCTATCCCTATGACTTTACCCATCCTTTGAAACCAGTACACCAGCTCCTGGAAGCACATAAAGAGAAATGCCTTTTAAAAAAAAAAAGATGTTTCTGCTTCCCTTGCTGTTTATTTCCTTGGCAAGGACAAATGTAAGGAGGGAAACACTGCCAGGGTTTGAGATGGATTTCTCCGCTGAAGCAAGGCCACAGCAAATGCTTGACAATACCAGTCCCTATCAGTGGTCCTTAATGGCAGCCCATAATCTGAGTATAGTATGGTGGAGAAGGGTGCAATGGACCATGGACCTCAGCTGGTGGTCCTGAGGTGCAAACACCCAGGTGAGATTGAAAGGCAATGTAATTCTGTTCCACCCATTTTTATTGTGCTTAAACACTTAGTCACGGTCCTCTTTATTGAAGCAATGATAAGATAAATAATTCCCAGTAAATGTTTGGTATATTTTGCTTTGTTCCATCTACTTCATTTTATTCTGAACTCTCTCACTAATTTAAAATGTTTTCCTAACTTCCTGCACTGCCCATCTTTTTCAGCTGCTTAGTCTTACACCTGATTCCAATTAAAACATGTCAGGTTTTGCCCCAGTGCCATTTTGCCCACAGTTGTTATTTTCCTAATCCCAGTATCTTCATGTTGGATTTGGCAGCATTGTGCATTGTCCACAAAATGAGCAAATGGAACTGTGCCATAAACATTCATGGTGTGATTAACAGATATGCACACAAATGCCTTCAAGGCTCTGAGAATCCTGTGAGTCTGATACTTTTTATTTTTTTTCTGGAGAAATACTAACCTATTGGGAACCCTTTAATCTTGGCTTTAGGACAGCAGCATGGTTGTCCTAGTATGTGGCATAGTACATTTCATGGTGTGCAGACCATAATGAAAATTTCTAAATATATGTTGACTTTCTACTGTCTGTTTCAGAATAATAATTAACAAAACACTGAGTGGAAGAAACAGAGCTGCTGTTAGGATTTATAGCTTTCTGAGCAGCTGCTTGTCATTTTTCCCCCTCTGTATTTCTGAGAGGACAGTCTGGCCAGGTGTCCAAAGCATTTAGTCCCTTTGGCTTCCCAGTTGCAATGTTGCTTGCAAAAATCAAAGTTGGTTCTTCACAGATTGAAAGCATCAACTGTTTATCGGTGATTATTTTCAAAGATTTTGAAATTGAGATAATTCCAAATTTTCCATACAAGGAAAATAATATCAGTACAATATTAATGAGCTTAAAACCAATGAAGAAGCAACATCAGACTGCTCACTTGGAGGACAAAATGACAATGGGCATCATTATGGAACAAGTAATAAGGTATGCAGATCAAAATAATTAACGCATTGAAAGCAAATATAAAACCATAAAGAATTACCATAGAGCATTTACACTAATATACTTGAAGACATTTTCCTTTTCTGTCAGTGTCTTAATGTAATAATGTCATTTGCTGTAAAGCTTTACATTGCTACTTTCCATTCTTCTTCCTCTGCACCATGCCAAAAAAACAAACCACTATCTTTAGTTTGGCCCTAATACAAAGCTACCCATATCTAATTTGTTAATTTATTTGCATGGCTGGGGAGAGCAAAATCAAAAATAATAGGCAATGTTTTCCTATCATTCTTGGGCTACATTTTCCCATTATCTTCCATCCATTCCATTTTAGAGAGTAGTCCACTAACTTCTCCACTTACATTCCAACCAGTCTTTGGATCTGGGAAATAATTAAGAAGAGAACCTGGGAAACATGTATCTGTGAAATGAACTGTGTCCATATTTCTTTTCTTTTCTTTTCTTTTCTTTTATTTTATTTATATCCTCCTTTCTCCCATATGGAACCCAAAGGGGCTTACACTGTGGGTGAAAACAATTCATGATCTGCAGTAACATGAACTGCAGTACAATTTTTAAAAAAATAAATAAACAAAAACCTACTTAAAAACATTAATTTAGAACAGATAAAAATACATTACAGTGAATCCTTGTTATTGACTGGGGTTTGGTTCCAGGAACCCCTTTGGATACTAAAATCTGTGGATACTTGAGGACCTACTGTAAAACCTCTTAGACAATATGAATAAGCACACCCATTAGACAACCCCAAACAATTAAAAGCTGAATATCTGTTTAAAGAAGAAGACCATTGCTTGCTGATGAAATGAGAGCAGATGGGGCCAATACCCTGGGGAAAAGAGTTCAATGTCCTCTCCCTAGTCCCCTCTAGATGTATCTGTAATAGTGATGGGAACAAGCAACAACCCTCACCCAAAGATCTTAAAACATGGTTAAGCATATTCAGACTGAATTATGTTCTTTCAGATAAGCTGTATATGGCTTTATAGGTCATAAAGAGCACTTTGGCATCTGCCCCAGAATAGACTGGAGCCAGTGAAGCTGTTTTAGCAAGGAAATTATCTAATCTCTATAACCAGCTCCCTATAACCAGTTCGCAAATGCATATGCTCTGTGTCTGTGTCTGTGCCTTCAAGTCACTTATTGACTTACGGCAACCCCATGAATTTCATAGCTTTTCTTAGGCAATGGCTACTCAGAGGTGGTTTTGCCAGTTTCTTCCTCTGAAATATAGCCTACAGCACTGGTACAGTCGACCCTCTGTATCCACAGATTCTTTATCCATGGATTCAAGCATCCACAGCATGAAAATATTTTTTTAAAATATAAATTCTAAAAGCAGCGCTTGATTTTGTCATTTTATATAAGAAACACCATTTTACTATCTATTGTGTGTAATGGGACTTGAACATCCATGAATTTTGTTATCCATGGGAGGGTCTTGAAACCAAACCCCAGCAGACACCTAGGGCCCAGTGTATTTGTTGGTGGTCTACCATCCAAGTACTAACCAGGGCTGACGCTGCTTATCAGGTGGGAACTGGTACCTTTAAGTATTTAGGCCCTTAGAAAAGCATATACTAGAAATTTCTTATTCCCAGTTAGTCTCAGATATATTACTCAATACTTTTTGAATGCTAAAAAAAGGCTGACATGACTATCTCTTTGAATATTCAGAATACATTAGAAATTCTTGCTTATCTTTATGTGTGAATACAGTCAATGTATTCTAAGTTTGAAAACTAGGTGTTAAGATTATTATGATCTGGATGCAGCCTTGATATATCTTAACTGCCATGTTAATTTGTGCATGATAATTGTCTTCCATATTTTCTCTATCTATTCTGTACAAGAGATTAGTCCCTGACTGCTCCATTTACATACTGTCTTTGCACATAAGGAAAGGTTAATAAGAGATCCTTGCAAGCTCAAAATGCGTTATTTGTACTGGAGAACCAAGACCATTTCCAAAAATGCTGGGCAGTTAGATATTCACACCATAAATATAAAAGTGTCCTTTTTGACATGCCATATCCAACCCATAAGCTTATTCTGTGGGAGGATTCTATATATTCTATTTGGAATGCTAATCTCACTGGTTACATTTGGGCAGTTTAATGTTTATGAAACCGTGGCTTATGAAACCGCATATGAGTACCATGGCTCTTTCCTCAGCACTCTCCTGCTGTTTCCTCCTATCATCACATGCCAGCTTTGGATTAGACATCCTGGCTTGCATCAAGCCAGAGTTTTCCTTTAGGTCAAAACAAGATACAAGATAATGAGCTAGGATCTGATTTTGAACAGAGGCCTCTAGATTTTCCTTCACTGCTCTTACATTGCATATGAGTGCACATTCCTTTGCAAATACTTCAGTGCATGACATCTTATGTGCATCCAGTTCCAAATGTTCAATTTACACTTCATTACTTTCAAGGGAATAGGTGTTCCAATTCCAATTCTGCTCCAATTCAGCAATATATATGTCTCATTCATAATGAATAAATATTTGTCTGCTTGGCAGCAGGGAAAATACTATTCTGCTTCTGAATGTTTCTGCATGTCATTAGAAAGGGTTAATAAATCAATCAATCTGCCGATTCATCCATCCATTCCCAAACCTGTTTTATTTGGGAACCTTATTTATGAAACCCCTGCTCATTTTAACTTATCACTAAAACTCAGTCTGTATTGAGTCAAAGACACAATCAAAGACAATCTTTCTGACTGGATCATTAGAAAAAGTATCCTCTACATGTGCTTGAACATGGAGAGGATACTTGAACAGACTCAGTGAGTATGCATTAATAGTAAGAAACCCATGTTCTCAAGGCAGAAAGTAACCTCTGAAATAACTTAGCTTGCTGTCTCAATTAAGGAAGAGCATGTTATAGGTGTCTTGTCTTTTATAGTGAATAAGTAATGAAACCCTATGAGAAAACACATCCTCTCCTCTTCTTCTTCTTTTTTGCTTTGTTTTAGATTTTTTGAGCAAAGTGGAACATTCAGTATTTTATATTCTGATACTTAGATGTACCAATTTTGAATTTATGACCAGGCCAAATGCAGCTCATGGAAATAAGTACCTCTTTTTGCCACCTGCCTAGAATTGTCTCTGTGTAAAGGTGAAGGTGACAGAAATACCTATGAGAACACAGCACATAATGCTAAAATTATATGTACATTCAGGGTGTTTCATATATATGTGTGTTTATGTGCCTTCAAGTTGCTTGCCAGTTTATAGCGACCCCATGAATTCCATAGGATTTTCTTAGGCAAGGAATCGTCAGAGGTGGTTTTGCCAGCTCTTTCCTCTGAAATATATAGTTTACAGCACCTCGTATTCATTGGCAGTCTCACATCCAAGTGCTAACTAGAGCTGACCCTGCTTAGCTCCCAAGATCAGATGGGTAGCTTTAGGCAGGTTTTGTTTTCATATACAGACCAATACTATTAGCCTTATTTTCCATGGGAGAGAGATGGGGAAGGAGCAGCAGCAGTCAAGCTTGCTTAAGGTCATCTAATTGAGTTCATGTCAGGTGCAAGACTTGAACTGAGAAGGTTCTAGTTCATGGCACAGCCATTTAGCTTTTATGCTACACAAATGCTCATATGTATAGTGACCTCAATCCAAGTTGTGTCACAAGGTGCCAGACTTGTTGAACAGGGAAAGAGGAGAATATTCTTCTACACCCTGAAATAGAGACATCTTTAAAAAGCATTAAGCATAAAGTGAAAGTTCCCTGGTCTTCAAAAGTGTTTTCAATGATATATTTCCACCCTGAGCATATCTGATCTTGTCTAATTTCAGAAGCAAAGCAAGGCCTGGCCTGATCAGTGCTTGGATGACAGTTCTCAGAGAACATCAGGGATCTCAAGGCAAAGCAAGGAAGAGTCCTACCTGAAGCCCTGGAGAGTAGCTTTCAGTCACAGCTGATAATACTAGACTAAATGGACCAACAATCTGATACAGGATAAGGCAGCTTACTATGTTCTTCTGAGGCATTTTAGTGTGTGTGTTTGTGTATATCTATCCTATTAACTTGTTTTGAATTATTTTGGTATGCATGGGAGGAGATGGGGAAGGTGTTCTCAAGAAATGTGGATTGTATTTCATCTGTGTAAGAATTTGGAAACGGAAAACTGGATATTATCTTTGATCTGTTTATACTAAACAAACGTGAGAAAGAAAAGAGGACAATACTTTTCTTTGTTATATTCCTGAGGACAGAAACGTACATACTGATAATAAATGTAGTTTACATTTAGTAGGTTGATTTGGATGCATTGGAAGAGATACAGTGTATGATGATATTTGTTGATAAAAAAATGAGCTATGTGTTCATAAACAGCAAGAATGCAAAGGGTATAAAACTAGAATGCATCACTTAATATTCTACACCAGAAGACAAGTAGTTCCATATAGAAAAGTAGACACTTTGAAAAGAAGTGATAAGACTGGAAGAACTTTTATTCAGCATTTTAAAATTAAGACTATAAAAAATAAGGGAGAATATCTACAGCTGGCTAGAAATAGGGAAGTATTCAAGGGGAAACAGTTGGCTGATACAAAGAACAGCTGCTGGATTTTGTACTGTCGGTTTTGCTTGCAATTGTGACCTCTCTGGGTGAGCTATTTGAGGCAGAACCTTCAGCCGGTGGAGGAGAGGGTTATTTCGATATAATACTAACTAGAAAAGAAATTGATTTTGAACACCAACACAAATTGAAATATTAAAAATATGTTGTTACTTAATGTATTACTCTATCATTGTTGTCTTGATCTATTTACCATCATAAATTCCAGTTGCTACTAGATGCTTACTTCAGTGATACCATCGTACCCACACACACATGCACACTTACCAACAGCCACAATAGAAACAAACTCAGATCTCTTTTTATATATTTTTCCCTTTTTGCCTAGCTTGGAAATAAATGCTAAATGGATTTGTTGAACAGTTAGTTTGTTAGAGTCCTCCAGTATGCTTGTGTTCTTCATAGATTGTCTGATTAATTCAGCAGTTATCCCTACACTTTGACAAACTAGGAATTTTATGTCATTAGAATTTGTTTGGAAAAGAGAGAGGTGGCTGTTCCTGCCAGATATAAGACTGGATGAACTCAGTAGAAAAAAAGGCCTCAGATTGACAGAAATGTACCACATGATTTTTTGCTGTCTGTCTTCTCTTAATTTGCTTGCTGCAACATGGATTTTAGAAACAAGAGAATGTAGAGGTAGAAAGAGAGTGATACCCCAGCTCAAGTGGAGGAATTGAGAGGAAGAGGTAAGCAGGAGACTGTCAAGTATCAATGGCCCTCATAATATTATACCTTTGGGGCTGAAGGCTAGTGGTTCCCCCTCCATACTATTGGTGTGTATGGAATTTCTGGAGCTTTTATGGCTGCATGGAGGGATTGTGAATCTTTTCAGTTGCCATCCTGTAGTTTTTATGGACTTTATTTTATGGTTTTGTGCATTATTATTTCAGATGTGCTATGATACAATGCACTCGTTTATTGGTTTCCATTGACTAAGCAGTGCCAGCTGCAAACCCCCTTACCTGCCACCACTGCTACCATTCTCTGTGCAGGCCCCAGTCACAGTCTGTGATGTTGGAAGGGGGCACCTGGCCACATGGGTGAGTCCAGGCACCCATTTCCATCCGTATGGGCTGTGGCGGGAGCCTTCACGAAGAACGGCAATGGCAGTGATAGGTAAGTAATCAGCTGCAGTCGTTTGACAGGGAGTGAGGCGGCAGAGAGGTTGCTGTAGGGAAGGAAAAGGTATTCACTATCTTTCATTTTCTGGCTAAAAAAAATGGGTTAAACTGGAGGGAAGGGACCCAAACAGCCAGCCACTATCTCAAATGATTAGTACTTGGACTGAAATTCATAACACTGGAATAACTAAAGGTTGTTAACTGCTGGCTTAGATAGTCAATAGTTTCTGCAAAGCTTTGTTGCTCTAAATCTAAATCTAGATTTAAAAAGACTACTTAGAAAATACATAGTTAAAAGTGTTATTTTACTAATGAGAGTAAGTATTTTAGATATCTGGCCAAAATTTGATAAAATTGTAAGGAACCTTTTGGCCCTAACTGATAAAGCTGGTATTTCTGGCTTCTGTTTTAAGAGAGTAAAAAATTTCTTATGGGAAAGTATCCAAAAAAGCAGCTGGTCTTAATGGTTGTATTTTATTATTATTATTTTCATTCATGTAACTACATATTGGATTTCTGGGCCATTTACATTTAAAAACCCCTATCAATTCAACAAATAAAATTCTCCCAATGAAAGTAAAACAATTAATAAAACAAAAAAAGAGAAACAATTAAAATTCCTCAATTAAAGATCAGCAAAATAGTCAATCAGTTAATAACATTTTCAGTTATAACAACCGAATTTCAAGGTTCAGTTTATTAGTAGCGTAAAAATAGATGTTTTAATCCAGATGTTGTTTAAGAACAGATGCACTCCACAATGATGGAGCCACCCTTTAAAAAAATCATATTGATCGTTTACAGTTGCTGTTACAAATGCATAATCCAGAGTTATGCATTTATAACTAATTTGTATTCCTGCTCCCTGCAAATTCAATGGTGTTGGGAATACAGTGCATCTGCGTCATATGCGGCTTTCAGCATATGCTGAAAGCCACGCAGGGAGAAGGGGCGGTGTGTCCCATAGGGACGAATGGGGCGCATGCCCATGGTGCATACATGTCACCGCGCCACCGTATGCACAAGCCCCATTCATTTAAATGGGGCTCAAGCATGGGCGGTATTTGCTTTACGCGGGGGAGTCCAGAATGCATAAAGTAAGGATGCACTGTATATAGGGATCATAAAAGTGCCCCAGATAATTATTTGATCTATAACTTCAATAGTATTAACCAGTGATATATTCAAGTCATTTAGAGTATGTATTTTCCCTGGAAAATGATTAACCATCCATTATGAAGCCAAGCCCTCCCTCCAGTCCATCTGCCTTGGTCCAGGCCTTGGAGGTAGAGAGGAACTGCTCGACCTCTTACCCTTTCCCTCCACCACTCCCTCTTCTGTGTCATGTCTTTTTAGATTGTAAGCCCGAGGGCAGGGAACCATCTAACTAAAAAGATTGCATGTACAGCGCTGTGTAAATTTACAGCGCTTCATAAATAAAAGATAATAATAATAATAATAATAATAATAATAATAATAATAATAATAATAATAATAATAGTCCAAGGGTCAATTCACATCTCTACATTCAAGTCTCAAGTCGAGTCTAATGTCTGAGAGCCAATATTTAATAGAAAAAAGGAGGTGGGAACATTTCTCAGAGGGGAACAGCAAACATATTAAGAAAATGACTTGAGGTGGGGGGTGTTGAGATTTGCTTGGCAGCCTGTCCCCACTGTATATCAGAGGAGCCTTCTAAACCTTTTCAAAAGCTTTAGAAGGATCCTTCTGCCTAAAGCTCATTGCTTAATGCATTTGCTGTTTCTTTCCAAAAAAAAATGTGCCCAGCAGGTTTTACCTGCTGCTTGAAGTGAATGGTATCAGCAAATCAGTCACACAAAAAAAATATGGGTGTCAGGTTAAGTTGTTTCAATGCGACATTTTTGCCAAGTCAAGTCCAAATGAAGTGACTGAAATCTGACTTGAACCCAAGTCAATTGACTCAAGTCTTGCAGAACCATGCTGGCAACCACTATTGGTCATAGATAATGGTATATGCTCTGATCTCATGGTCTTCCCAAGCAAGAGGACAGTTGCATTCTGCACCAGCTGAAGCTTCAGAATCATTTTTAAGAGTGGTCCCACATATTGGCCTCAGTCCCACATCCCCTTAATATGACCTATATACCAATATGAAGATATACATCATAACAACACTACATACCCCCTTGCACAACACATGCCAATGACTGGTTGTGATTGTGGAATGCACCATGCATCATGTGGAACCATAGTGCAAAGTATAGGATGCACAACCAAAATGCAAAGCACAGGATGTACAGCTGCAATGCACAATCACAGTACAAAGTACAGTTATGTGCAACCACAATGCATAATTGCAGTATAGCTATGTGATGTAAAACTCAAATGTAAAGTATGAAATTCACAACCAGAATATGTAATGCACATTGCTCAACCAGAAAAGACAAAGCACAGATGAACATACTTTCTGTACAACTCCCACAATTATCAACAGAATACATCTGTTACACAGTGGTGACTTTCAGACCTCAATATGCAGTGTGACTTATGCATGTTTATGTCCTTATGTGAATTCTGCCCAAGGTATCTATTTGTGATTATAGTAGAAGCCAAATCATCAAGACTTATTATGGAAAATATAAAGATGTGATCTACAAATTTAGCTGTAACCAGGGCAATAATGGCTCTAACAAAGTTTACCCTCTCTTAGCAAGGGCACAACCCTTGTTTAAAGACCCCCTAAATTCTACTTGGGTCTCAGTTTTTAAATATAGGTACATCATTGGTACTTCCAAAGCTGGCTGCCATGGTTGATTCCATGGTCACTTGGCATCTCTGTATAGCACCATCAGTAGATGCTACCCTTCTGGCCCAGTTCAGTTGTCCACCTCAGAACTGTGAGGGGAACATATGTAAACAAAGAAAATATTTTCAAAGCTTGCAACAGGGACATTTCAATTACAATATGAAGCCATCCCAGGGAGATGCACTGTTGTATGACTTTCCATGACTACCTACTGCACACTGTGCACAAGCATGGCAGCTCTTTTTCATGTGGCAGCTGTTAGTATGGCTTGTAGGTTGTTCTGATGGGGTTTGGTTATGATCTACAACATAAGCTTCAGATTACTTGAAATACATTTCTCAGTCTGGAGCATTTCGGGATCATGTCATGCAAATGTTAGCCCAAAGACCAGAAAAGCAGTCTGGGATCCTGAACAGCTGTGTGAGCCCAGCAAACCTAGGTCTTGTTTCCCAACAGCTGGCCTGATCTCTGGGTGCTGGCCATGGGGATGTTTTCAGTGCATGCTTACTTATAATTAGTTTTCTCATGTTACTTCTTGATCCATAAAGTTGCCACAATTTTGCATGGTGCATATGTAGTATTAATACATGGTTATTGGATGATAGCTAGTATTGTCAGTGGCTTACCCTTGAGTATAATTTCAGACAAATTGTTACCCATGCCAAATTGTTGTCTCATGGTGACTTTGACTTGTCAAAACAGAGTATGAACATAGGGTCCTGAAATATTTATTTTGCCATAGCATGTTGTTCTCAATAGTCTGTAAGTCAAATATTTTCACATGCTACTTTTCTGTTTGCTTTGAAAATGTCAGGGGCTTGTTCTTTCTTGCACTTCAGCCCATAGCACAATGTAGTTTAAAATGCACTCTGAATGTCAAGCAGTGGAGAAACTCCAATAGCGCACAATAAACTACCATAGAGGGCCCCAACAACATATTTCAACCACGGTGCAACAGAATTCCCATTTATTTAATAGCATTTTTTTTAAAAAAAACCCACCCATTATCAAAAGTTCTCTGGACAGATTACAAAAATCTGAAAGAATGCAATACAATACAGCAAAGTAAAATATAATAGTGAACAAACAGACCAAAGAAAACTATATAAAAGCAGATACAAAAGCTAAAAAGCCTGATAGGAAAAGATTTCTGTTTGGCAACAAGAAGATAACATTGGTGGTGCAAGTGGAGCGTCCTTCCAACTGCACTTCATATAAAAAGAAATTAGGTCCAACTGTCTCTGTGTTAAATTTGCATTTACAATAGGCTTGCAGCATGATCCCCAATCTCTTCTTGACCCACTTCATAAAATGTAATGTTGAGTAATCTGTGTTGCCAATCAGTCATAAAAATGAATTTAATTCACAGAAGTAGGTGGCTATAAACTACTTTAGTTGTTAGCCTTCCAATTTGATGTAAATGAACATAAAAGGTATATTGTGAAGAGCCTTGTTGTCTAAACAAATATAGAAAATGTTCAGTAGCAAATGCTTATGAACGCACCCTATGTGGAAATGTCACTGGCTTCCTGCCCATTCTGCGCTTATGCCATTATGTAGTTGTGCAATAGTTAGATATTCCTGTGTGAAATTGGAGGATGAAGTTAATGTTCTTTTTTTTTTTAAGTGAATGTTTGAGGCCTTTATGATTGCTGACACCTGGTAGACAACTTTGGTTGGATTGAACAGGTTCTGCAAGATGAAGACAAATTGCTGCCAAATAAGCAGTAAGGTCCAACTGTTAATATGGCTGAAGGTAGCACACTTTTCATTCCTGCCAACAAATCCACAAGTTTGGCAGAGGATCAGGATGCCAGTGGAGATGATCGAACTACCTTGGCTATTTAAATTTGGGGAAAACACTGAAGAGTGAAAAAGAAGTGACACTGTTACAGACAGCCAAAATAAAGCTGCTTCGAGTCAGAGTGGAGCTATGGTGTTTCAATGATGCATGCGTCCTAAGAGTCCAGAAGCCACACCAAAGCCACGCTCTAGCCCTAAGGACTGGAGCGTGGCTTTGGTGCAACTTCTGGACTCTTAGGACGCATGCATCATTGAAACACCATACCTCCAATGTGACTCGAAGCTGCTTTATTTTGGCTGTCTGTAACAGGCCACAGAAAGTCAATGAAAGAGGAGGGTAGAAACAAGGAAGAGAGAGAGAGAGAGAATGGAGAGATGACATAGCAGGCCTTCACTAAGCAGACCGGTGGGGAGTAAGAGGACACATTCAGTTATGGACGGAAAAAGTTTGCTATTCTCCCAAACAGGCAGTGTTACCCCACCAAGGGGTTACAGTGGACCACCACCACCAGGATTATAGCCCATAGTGATATCGTAAAAGGCACCAGGTTCCTACTTTTCAAGTAGATACTAGTCAAGTAGATACTTATATTTACTTGTTGTCAGATTTGCCTCTTGGAAGTTTCAGCTTCTGGAAGACCAAACATTGCCCTTCTATAACTTAGTACTTAAAAGCTTCATCTTGTCCAGTTTACTGCAGCTGCTTAGAATGGCATGTTAGCTTGTGTACAAGACTCTGAATGTGATTAGCTTCACTGAAACTGGAAGTTGATGACAGGAAGTTTAGACATGAAAGAAACTTTTTTTATATAAAAAATATTATTGTTACCATAAAATAAAATCTGGTAGCTGTGGGCTTATCTTAAAGGGCTTCCTTATAAAATAAATCTTATAACCTTATGGATCCTAATTGTGCTAGAACATGAATACTGTTGTATGATCTGTTCCTCATTTTGTTTCATACATTACAGTAGTTTCTTACACATAACACACCCACATTTGTTCTTTAGTTCTGCTATCACAAATAGCAACTCTGTGGTACATGGGCGCAGGTTGTCCACTGCAACCTGAAAAGAAGCTGGATTCATGCCATAGTCAATTTTTCTGACCTCTATTATTCCTCTCTTTAGTGATCACTCCTATATCCTGAAGGGAAAGTTTCACCCTTAGGCTTGTGGTATTTTTGTTTGGCTGAGAAAGAGAAAGGTTTTTCTTTCCCCCTTCCTTCTCTTCTTCTCTTCTGTGTGCTCAAGTTAACAAGGCGAGAGAAGTCATGACTGATAACAGGAAGATACTATCATGTTAACATGACCTAAAGGAAGTTATTTGATATACTTTCAGCTGCAAAATACTCAGAGAGGTTTTATTTACAAAGAAAGAAATGTATTGTAAGTAACAAAATACATCACGACTATGGTTACCACAGTACTTGGAGGATGCTGAACACATTCAGATATTTGGAAATGAAAAAGAGGGTGATACTCTATTTAAATAGCAATAAATTTTAAATAGATATAGTAAGTGGATAGGACTGGGGTCATTTAACATCCACCAACATATTTTAAACCTTTAGTATTTATTTCTCAGTTTCCCCAACTGCCAAGCTGAGAATCAGTGTTCGCACAACTGTTTTACACTGCTCAAGTGCCAAGGAATTTTCTGCCCCCTGCCTCCTAAATAGTACAAACTATTTTTGAAACTCTCCTCTGCTTTGAGATCATTCCTCCTTTTTAGCATTGGGACATACTTTTTGGTGTGTCTGTTGAGGAGGCTATGTTTAAAGCATTTTTCAGTTTTTGTTTCACAGTTTTTTTGGATCCTGGCCAATGTCTGTTCACTGGTAACACATTGCACAGTTGTTGCATTAAATATCCATTCTTGTGCTCCAGAATGGCTTCTGATCCTGACCTATGACTTCACAGTTGCCTGCTGGGGGAGAATTGGGACAAGGATCCCCCCCCCCGAAGGATGTAACCTAAGCATAGCTAGTTAGTGGCGCTTAGAGTTTTTTGTTTTGATAGGTGATGCTCAGTTGGTTGCCTACACTTACATGTGGCTTGTCCTATTGTCATTTTCTTCACATACAGCACTCTATACTAGCTAAGGTTCTGCCATTAGACCTTCTGGTACTAGAAAACAACAGATGTTTCAGAGGACAGTGTAAAAAATGTGGGGTAATCTGCCCTACCCCCAATGAAAGTCTTATTTTAGCCTCTAATTGTTAGAGATTAGGTTAATCTCTGAAGCATGAGGTTTCATGTCCTTTACAAAGCATTAATGACTATAATCCCTCCTTTTTCAGCTTTGGCTGCTTTGGGTTCAATCCTCCTCTCTCTTCTAGAAGTCTGAGCTGGAGATTGGTGTCACTGCTGTCCAGACATTCAGATACAGTGATTTAAAATGCATCATCTTGCGGGGTTTTTCTTTTTGTTTGGTTTCATTATATACCTCTCAGAACATAGGTATATCAACAGTCTGGCATTTAAACAAAAAACATCCCCCCTTTTTTTACATGAGCTTATTGCTCACAGCCTAATGGCTGCTCATGCTGTATTCTTGTTTTGGATGGATTGTAGTGGCTTCATTTGTTGTAGATTATGTCCACAGTCCTTAATGGGACTGTCTCCGGGTAATCTATTTGAAGATTGTGCCTTATAGCTTCTAAGGTTCAAGAAAACATCTGTTGTTGATTATTTTTATCCACCCACCCCCATCTTGTGTTTTTTATCTGTACAATCAAGTATCATGTGTTACTCCTTCATCCCTTTAGTTGCAGTTTCTTGTTATGGCTGAAGTGTTGGATTTGGATGTAGTGAACTGATTCTTATAGATGTGTGCTCTGCACATTGAAAACTTTTCTATCAACAAACCTTTTTGTATACAGAGAACATTTCAAGACATTGTGCATGTAATGTGTGCGTGAGTAGAACACAATCACATGAATTCAGCCATTTTCCTTTCTAACTGATAGTTCTGGCAATATGTAATACACAAAGTGCTTTCCTCTCATGGGACCTTATCAAACAAGGCACTTACCATGCTGGAATCATGGCCCAAATGCTTCAGAAGTGCAGAGGTGGGATCGCCAGTCTCGCTTCTGAAGCATCATTGAAGCACATCCTGCTGTTCTTCCATCGATGAATCGTTCATGGAGCAGCCATTTTTGTAATAACTGGATCTTCTGTTATGCAAAAAAATGGCTGCTCCAGGAATGATTTCTCAATGGAAGAACAGTGAAATGTCTCAATGATGCTTCATCCCACCTCCACGCTTCTGAAACATTTGGGCCATGATTTCAGTGCAGTAAGTGCCTTGTGTGATAAGGACCATAGTTCATGGTTCAAGTTATTGTGCTGTCTTCACAGCACAATAGTATTAGCAGCTAAACCTTCTGTATCCCTTTGAAGAAAAAACTGACAGTGTAATATTGGTGAGGACAGGGCAGGTGAGATGGGTGTTAGGTGGCGAGGGCCTGAATTGTCCTGAAAGTAAACTTTCAAGGCAAATTTTTATATTCCTGCTCAGCAGAAAGATCTGAGTAATTTTGAGGAAAATAGAGAGATTATAATTTCCGAAGAGAATTTCAATGTGTTTCCTAATAAGTATTTTAGAGGGTATGTCCATTAAGCCAAGATGTGCACAAACCTTGTGTCCACATGATCTATCCTTCTGCTGTTTCTTCTCTAGTTTCTTCTTGGGTTGCATTGGATTTCCTCGATGAATTTGTCACAGTTTCCTGTGATTATCAGATTTGGAACAAAGTGGGACCTATATTAGAATATGTTTCAAACAAAATTTAGACATAAACAAGAACTGTGGCTAATGAATTTAATGGAAGAACACTAAGAATGAGAAAGGAAGTGGCAGCATGTGAACAGAATATATGAACAGAAAGCATGTGCACACCTTGGCTTAATAAACTGATGTATGCAGCTGGCTTAATCTTTTGAAGATATTTGTCTGTCACTCAGTTAACATTTGAAGAAAAGCTAGTATATGGCTTCAAGAGCATTCACATCTATACTTTTCTAAACAGGATTGTGTAAGCCAGAATTCTGAATGGTTAAGGAAATAGCATAAGTATGTATTATACAGTATATGGACTCCAGGGAAACCAACCTGAACCACGTGCAGAAGGTTGTGCTTAATATTACACAATGCTCATTAACTGTACTGAGCACTCTGTTGAAGTTTGTGATCATATTTTGGACCACTTGCATAACTACATGCAGTAAGGATGATTTAGTCTGATCAAAGTTAAATGAGCATATCCATGTGCAATTTCTAATACGTTTCATTGCCATTAATATATAGGAAAACTAAAAAAAATAAAAAATAGGGCCACATGAATTTCCAAAAAGAGCCATATCTTATTTTTCATTCATGCTTGGTCATGAGATAACTTGCATTTCCCCATTCTACAAGTTTTGAAGCCTGCACAAAGAACTGTTCATCTAGGTTTGAATGAAGTTAAATTGCTTTTGCATAAATGGTTGGTAAGGTGATTTAAAATATGGTTAATACATCATGTTGACAATTTCTGTAGTATTACCTGTGAAAAACTGGATTACACGTGTTAATTTCTCACAGGCTCAATTTTTTAAAAAAGATTAACCTATAACTACCCCATTTGTTGATTGATTGGTTTCCTTTATCCTGAAAATATTTTAAGATCATTTGTCAATGTGATTTTCAAAGTCAGGCCTTAATTTCTACCAGAAGTCACAATCTGTATTCCATACCTTTAGTTCTGGGATTCAGTTGTGGACTGGATGAAGAGGTCATATCAGATGTGTGTAATTCCATGTATGGGTTGTGTGCCTTATTCATCTGATCCAGACATGTACATCCCAACTGTTGTCCAATGTGGAATCAGAAGAAGGATTATCAGGTCAGAGGGAGTTCTTCCAAGCAGACTTGATCTTTGTAACATGTCAGATTAAGCACCAGCAAAAGCTGCTTCTCAAGATATTGCTATGTCTGAGACACTTAGGGATCAAAGCTTTTGCCAGTAATATCTACCAGAAGTCTGTTGTGTTTGTGGTTGTTCTTGTACTACAAGAGTTTTGGTGTGAAAAATCTCAGATTTTATATGCAGTAGTACAGTACAATCCCCATATCTGGGATACTGGTACCCACAATTTCACTTATGCACATTTGAAAAAATATGGTCTGTCTAGCCATCTGGAAGTCCTGCAGCACAAATCTATGGTTAACTTCCATTGGAAATACACTATAGACTTTGCTATTATCTGCAATTTTCACTATCCGTTGTACGTCTGGGAAGATTTCCTCCAAGGATACAGGGATCATAATGTTCTATGGGTGATGAAAGAGGACCGACTTCCTAAATCTTGTATTAAAGTAATAATAATGTGCAGGTATTGAGTCATAGAATCTCATAGAGTTGGAAGAGACCACAAGGGCCATCCAGTCCAACCCCCCTGCCATACAGGAAATCTCAATCAAAGCATCCCCGACAGATGGCCATTCAGCCTCTGTTTAAAGACCTCCAAGGAAGGAGACTCCACTACACTCCGAGGGAGTGTGTTCCACTGTCGAACAGCCCTTACTGTCAGGAAGTTCCTCCTAATGTTCAGGTGGAATCTCTTTTCCTGCAGCTTGGATCCATTGTTCTGGGTCCTGTTCTCTGGAGCAGCAGAAAACAAGCTTGCTCTCTCCTCAATATGTCATCCCTTCAAATATTTAAACAGGGTTATCATATCACCTCTTAACTTTCTCTTCTCCAGGCTAAACATCCCCAGTTCCCTAAGTCATTCCTCATAGGACATGGTTTGAAAATGGAGAAAGGTTTACTGCCTCCACCTCTTCCATTAGCTGCTGCTTAGTACTGTTGCATACACATTTATTAGACAGAAAAAAAGCAAACAGACATGTTAAAAAGGAAATTACAGGGCATCGGGCATAGAGTTGCTCCTTTCTTTCTTTTTTCTTTCTTTCTAGTCCCAAATGTCCCAAGGTCCCAGTTGCCATATATTTGCCATACATTACATCAAGTCCCATATGTTTTCGGAGCATTATTGTGAAAATACTTGAAAGATCATGCAGTTTTTGTGATCTGATACGGCTGTGCAAAGGGGGGTGATAAGTGTATTGCAGAAGGGTGATACCATGTATTATCCCTGTTGTTTATTATTATGAATTGACCTCTGCCATGATGGCTGCCACAGGAAACTCCTTAGCAGCCAAGCACCTGCTCTGTTTGCCACATTGCTACACAGTCATTTGCCTCAATTTTAGGAGTGCCTACTGCTGAGTGATTCTATAACATCTTCTTGGGAAATATTCTATCAAATTGAGGCTGCAACTCAGCATGGAGTTTTCTTTATGCTGCTATTTTGTTATCAAGCTGACTTATCCAGTAAGTGTTGAGGAAAGATAAAATCTCAGGTTTTAAAAAATTAGATGTTTCTTTTGTTGAAAGTAGAAATCAATCTCTCCTGTAAGCGGACTTGCCTCCTTGAAAAGGATATGTTAGGAGTCAATTAGAGGCAGCAGTTTTCCAAAAAAAACCCATGCAGTAGGATAGCCTGCATACTGTAGTTCCAAGAAGAAGACAAGTCTTATCTCTAGTGCGTGTGACAAGTACCACATATACTCATGTATAAGTCGATCTCATGTATAAGTCGAGGGCAGTTTTTGGATCCAAAATCATGGATTTTGATATAACTCATGTATAAGTCGAGGGTCAAACACTGGAGGATGTTACAAAAGATCTAAAGGGGGAAACAAAGCACCACTTCCCTCCCTATATCTCCCTCTCTGGACATCTCCCAACCATCGGTCTCAGCATGGAAAAGGGGAAACAAACCTCAGCACACACACACACTCTTCCCCTTACAAAAAAGGAGGACAGACCCCACTCTTTCTCTGCCTTTCATCCCATGATTCCCAAGGCTCATAGCTTGCAAAAAAGGAGGACAGACCCCACTTTTTCTCTGCTTTCCACCCCAAGGACCCAGGCTTGCAAAAAAGGAGGGCAGACCCCACTCTTTCTCTGCTCTCCACCCCAAGGACTCCCAAGGATCAGGGCTTGCAAAAAGGGAGGACAGACCCCACTCTTTCTCTGCTCTCCACACCAAGGACCCCCAAGGATCTGGGCTTGCAAAAAAGGAGGACAGACCTTTCTCTCTCTTTGCCTTTAAACCCCAGGATTTCCAGGCAAAACGAGGGACAAGCCAGGGCATACAATGTGTTTGTGTCCTTTGACTCAGCAGCAGCTTGTTAGCTCTGGCTGCGCGGGAAGGCTGAGAGAGAAAACAAAGACACACACACAGAGAGGAGGAGAGTGTGTGCCGGGGCTTCAAACAGGGAGCTGTTAGTCTACAGAGGAAGGTGGGCCCTTATTATTTCAAGAAATTTATAAGCATAAACTCATTGCCCCATCTATAAGTCTACCCATGATTTTGGAGTCCATTTTGGGGCATAATTTTTTTGACTCATAGTCGAGGACAGTGCGTCCTCGCCTTACGCGGGGGATCCGTTCCGGATCCCTCCGCGTAAGGCGAATTCCGCCTATGCTCGAGCCCCATTGGAAACAATGGGGCTCGGGCGCGGCGGCGCAGCGGTGCGGGCGCGCGCGCCCATTCAATTGAATGGGACGTGCCGCCCCTTTCAACCATGCGCGCGTGCCGCGGCTTGAGCGCATATGCTCAAGGCCGTGTATGGCGAGTGCGCGTAAGGCGAGGACGCACTGTATATACAGTATCTAATATGAATATGCACAATTGAAATAGCATGTTACTTGAATTAGAGTCAGTCATCCATAGAGCTATTAACAACCAAAAGAGTGTGACGTGTGCGTGCGTGCACACACACACACGCACACAGAGGCTTCTAAATAAAACAAATGTGTCGTCCATATTTTGATCAGCCTGGACATCTTAGATTACATCCCATGTTCATCTTTTATTTAACAACTAACTTTCTCTTAGCCATCAAGGGTCACGATGTACACCGTACATATATTCATACACACACAATTGCATACAGACAGTGAGAATCAGTTTGTTAAATTGGGTGGTATGTAACCACAATAGAGCTTTTAAACCCAACTACTGTACTGTAGATCCATTGAATCAGTTGAATTTACATAAATATAGATTTACTATTAATTTATTTAGTGCAAGAGTGGACAACTGTGGCAGGTCTGGGAGCCCCTTTTATGCTCTAGGATTCAGGGGGCCACATGGAAATCCACTTCTAGTTCACTTAAGTAAGGGGTTTTTTTTGTTGTTGTTTTTTGGTGGTTGTGGTGGTGGTTTGTATGTAGAACATAAAATGGAGGCATTGCAACCTATTTAAAAGCTGGATTATTTCCTCTGGAGGCTTCCACCATCAGAAAGTTACTCACCTTTTTTTTAACCAGAAAAAGGTTGTTCTGGGGGTTCTGGAGGGCACAAAAAACATCCATGAAAGCCACAGCTGGCCCATGTGGCTACATTTTGCTCTCCAGATTTAATGGGTCTAGTTTAGTAGAAACCAGCAATTGTATTTAGATCTAATATTTTCCTTGTAAACGGCCAAAGATATGCTAGGAAGTATAAAGGAAAGATTTAGCCCTATTTGATATGTAATGATTTGGGGCTAATAAATCATGATGTGACCTCTTTTTAACTTGTAGTGTATAGTTTAATGCAGGTGTGTGTGTGTTTCACCAATTGCCACACAAGGGTCTCTCCTTTGTCTTAGAACCTGAATGTGTGGGATTGGAGTGCTTTACCTCCACACCTCAGGGACTTTGTCCTTGCATTTTGTATCCCCCCTCCCCCAAAAATGAAGTGTTATACCCCACACACACCACAGTATGTATTTGGTTTTTTTTAAAATACAGTTTCCATAGAGAACAAGAGAGAAAGCATATGGTTGTTTAACCTCTGTCAGCAAATCAGGAAATTAAATCAGGATCAGGAGCTTTTCATGAAATCATAATGAAATAAAACCTTTTTCATAATCTTAATATTTTGTAATGTTTGTGATCTTAAAATGTAGATATGTTGAATTGGAAACATATGTATCTGCATACTCATACTGACTTATTATTATTATTTTTGCCTTGACTAGATTGCAGGCTGTTTTTTTTTAAACCCTCATGCTTGAAGAACTGTGAGGGCTTAAAACAGTCATTGCTTCTGTAGTGATCCTGATGGTGCGGTTGGAATTAAATCATAAATAAAATAACTTTTCTATTCATATCCCATGAAGGAGAGAACGATACTTTTCAAGAGCTACTCTGAGCCTTTTCTTCTTACAGAAAACATGTTACAAAGGAAGGGAATTCAACAAAGCTCATAATGACAACCACAACATGTATAGTCCTATAAAGCAAATGGGTTTATGTCTTAAGGTAAAGATTGATAAATGGAATATGCTAAATAAGATCCTGAATAGGAACACTTGCCCAGTTCCTGCAGGACATATTCTTACAATAGAAATGTAAAAAACTTGGTCCTTTTTATGTCTTAGCCCATGGAAACAATTTCACTTCTGAAATGCTTGAAGAACATTTGAGCATAATGGGCTTTGTACTGCCTGCTTTGGTTGTATCCTGCAGAGAGCACTCAGCCCCTTCAGCTTGAACTCTGTTTTATCTAACTCTTTATCCATTAATTTCCTCCTGACCTAGGGCATAAAATATATATACTTCTTATGCTTTGTGCTATGTGAAGACAAAGAAGAATACCATTACCAATCCATCACCATTATGAATGATGCAGCTTAAAACAAACACAGGTCAGAGACAAATATTTTAAGAGCAGATTTGTATTGATTCCATCACAACATTGAGCAGAAAGGGGGGGGGGGGGGAAATCCGTCTCTAAATGATGAAGAGCGAGCTGACAAACAGCTATAACCACAAAAGTAAACTTCAGTGCTTTGCTTAAGGGTTATTACTGGTAAGAAAGCAGAAGTGGCTGCAGTTATTAAAATCCACACTCCCTAAATATATTTATTACTGCAATCTCGTCATCACATACTAAACAGGAGTAGAGTCACTCTTTCAGTCATCCTCCCCCCCCCCCCACTTCTTTGCTTCCTCCATGTTTTATTGCTGTTCACTCACTAGCTTGTTGAAAGCTTTTTGGTTAGACAAAATTTTTCCTGATTAGCTTCCTTAATCTTTATTTATCTTCTCCACCAAAACATTGTTAGCAAACTTTTAAAGACACAGAGATTTATTTGCTTAAAAACTTCTAATAATGATTAGAAGTGTAATGTATCAAAGGGCCAGAGCAGACAGGAAGGAAAATGGAGCTCCGTTGTATGTTAACTGAAAGCCAGTCAAAACCTGACTGTCTG
Source organism: Sceloporus undulatus (assembly GCF_019175285.1). NCBI lineage: Eukaryota > Metazoa > Chordata > Lepidosauria > Squamata > Phrynosomatidae > Sceloporus > Sceloporus undulatus. The sequence continues at coordinate 238,653,789 of NC_056523.1, forward strand.
TACTGAAGGCGGCCTGAATACCCACAGGTTGTCCATACCACACAGCGTCAAGCCTCAAAGTGTGATTTTGTTTTCTGTCTGCTCATCATGCATATACACCATCACACAAATATACCACCAATGACCTCTGGTTACTTTCCTCTTCCCACCCAGATGCCATTCCATTAAACACCCATCCATATGATCAGCCACAGTCACACATGTGCTTGTACAGTGCATCGGTGTGCCCAGTGGCAAAGTACAATCATGGATGCCCCCCATGCATCCCCATACATCCCCCTTTTACCCTTCTTCACCCCATGCCCCCCTGTTGGACTATTTGGTTTGTGTATGTTGCAATTACATCCATTGGCGATCTCATTTTTGCTTTGCTGCAATCCCATATTGTTGCAGGGCTGTTTATATACCGGTGTGAAGATGCAAATTTTTTGCCTTGATTCAGAATATCCCAGCTTCTTTTTGCTCCATCTTTTAATCCCAGAGCACAGCTTCATTTCATTTCTGCTCATGCATCATCTGGAAGCCACTTTATTTTGCCCTCAAAGGCATGAATTGTGTCAACTTCAGTAATTTACAGCCAATATGGATGATTGGGATTCCAGGTTAATTTACAAGAATTAATTTAGATGTGGGACAGACAGTCCCAAAGTGCCGTGCTGCCACCAATACTAGGGTTAGGGACCGTGCACCAACCGCACAGTCCCTAAACCTACCACGGCATGGCAGCAGACTAAAGGCGGCATCCCGTCCATATGGGCTCTGCCATTTTGATGTAAACAATGCACAGTATATGCATGTAGCTGTGCGTCACTTACATCATGAGTGCACCATTGGCGCATTTGTGAAATTTGCTCGGCGATGGAAAAAGAACCCGTTTTTTCCAGGTCCTTTTTACTCTGAAGGGACGCCGCATGGTTTGATGGCTGCGGCAGCCCTCTGAAGGGAAACAGGCTGCCGCTAGGCCGCCCTTTTGGGGTGGTCTGTCCTGGGCCTAAATTGCCTAATTATGAACTAAAATGTGTGGTTTCTTTTTTGCCACCAAAATGTGTACAGTAATTCCCAAACCTGGAAGGACTAACTAAAAGCAAGCAGTTTTGCAAAAATCCAAAAGCACTAAGCTTTGGAGTAAAGTACCAGTTTGGAAATGTAACATTTGCATGCTTCTTTAAGATTGCCTCTCATTTAATTAATAACTGAATTAATAAATTCTGGAGTTATGTTCAAGCTGACAATTCACTATTTAAGTTAAAATTAAACTTAATTAAATTTCCCTTTTCTCTTAAGATATTTTAATTGTGTTTAACTAGTTAGTTCCTATCTTTGAGTAGGCGGCACAATCACAAACACATAGAGGTGATTTTGCCCAGGTAAGTCAGTAGAGTTCAACCTTCTCTGGATGAATTGTGCTCCCTCTAAAGGATAAGGTTTACAAGCTGCAATGTTTATAGAACTAATTCATCAAGAAGTTCTGTGGCTTGAATAGGTGCAAATATAAGATTTTCTTTTTATCACATGACAGTGTTAAATAGCACATAAATGCTTGTGTTATCAAGCAACATCCGGTGTGTTTGTGTTTGTAAGTTGTCACTTATAATACCATAATTAACACTGTGCTTTTTCCATTTCTTTTTCCTTTCATCTCGCCATTTGCATTCTCCTTCCTAAACTGTGTATGTATATACACAGAACTCATCATAAGCATTAAGATGCTTGGCTAAATTCCTGTCTGTGAACCGTTATATCTACATAATGTATGTACACACACACACACACACACACACATTTTTGTATTTCACTATTCACTTTTCCCCCCCAGTGCTTCTGGGCATTATGTTTTTACTGTAAAGCCACTTTAGAAGTTTCTACTGCAGCAGCCAAAGGCATGTCCCTTAATTCTATTAGTGTATTCTAATTATAGACAATTGGTTATATGGCCTATTTATCCAACTGGTCATATAACCAATTCTCTATAATTAGTCCCAAGCTTGTCATCACTGACATAAATATAATTGATTATGACAACTACTCGTCCCATGTATGTGTTGGCAACACAAAAAGAGTGCACTGTGATTTTATGTCTATAACTTTCCCCATCAACCAGTAATAATTAATTGCTATGGCTGGGAAGGGGGCAAAATAGTAAGATCCAAAACACACTGCAGAAATAATCCAGTTTGAGACCACTTCAACTGCCCTGTCTGAGTGCTAGAGAATCTTGGGAATTGTAGTTTATTGTGGCACCAGAACTCTCTGACGGAGAAAGCTAAATGTTTCACAAAATGGCACTTCCCAGAATTCACTAGCATTGAGCCAGGGCAGTTAAAGCAATCTCAAACTGGATTATTTCTGCAGTGTGTTTTGGACCTAATTATTACCAGACATGTCACAGAGAAAGTTCTAGGCCATGACATAGAAATCTGTACATACTGCAATATTATTTGCCATAGGTATATTACTGTTACAATGAACACAGAGAATGAATTTGTTGGTGTCCAGCCTTCAGGGCTCAGGTATTTTTATTTTATTTTTTATTTTATTTTTAAATCCCTAAGCCTTGGATGATCTGCAGTAATGTGCAATCCATTTGCTTCTAATCTTGTCTCGGTAAAATAAACAGGTCTTTCAGTAAGTATATTAAAATGAGAAGATATTCCAGGAAGTGTCTTAAAATAATAAGCAAACATATAAACAAAGGTCAATCTGATAAGAAGATGGACTAATAGATGTGTTCTGTATCATTAATAGATATATGACTCTGGTGGAATGCATTAGGGAGAGCCATTTTTAATTTTGCGAGAATCCTGTAAAAGAATGAGGGTGAAGGGAAAGATAAAATACAACCTTCAAACCACCTTGTATACTTCACATATGGAATGGATTATTAAAATAGCCATGTCTGCCCTGCATACTATTTTAAGAAGTTGAAATCAAGTGAGTTCATTTCAATGAAAAATCTCCCAATTCAATGGACCTGGAGTAAGGTTCCCAAATATTTTCAGATTGTAACTTCTGGGCACCTTGACCTTTGATCATGCTGTCTAGGGCTTCTAGGAAATGCAGAACAATAACCACTGTTCTAGTTCCTAAAGCACCCCTGGCACATATATTCCAACTTATTCTGTCTGGCTATAAATACAAATCAGGCAGCCAAAGACGAAAACCACTTAAACAATGGGATGCAAAGAAGCAAAAGCATATCAGTCCTTTTTAGCAGTTCAGAGGAGAGAGAAAGGAGTTCATGTTGCAAATCTGAATTAAAGGAAATGTTGCATGGACCTCGCTCCTGCCCAATAGTTATCCAGTTTTTGGATAATTGTCAAGTATTAGAAAGGTTTCGTGTATTTGTGGAGCATCACCTGCTTTGGGCCCAAGTCCGTCTAGTAGAGAAGCTAGATAGTAGAAGCTCTGATATGAATTGTTCAGGAAACCTATCAAAATACTGTTTATCTCTATTAGTTGATTTGATTTGATGTTGTGTATCTCAAGATGACAAGAAAGTTTCAGTAACACCAAATTTCTTCCTTGTGTATGTATGTGCGTGCATGCATGTGTGTGTTTTCCTTTTTATTCCTTGCATGAAGCCTAATGATATTAGCAAAATTATTAATTCTTGCTAATTCTTACCATATCATTTTACATAGTTTCCTTTCAGAATGTAGAATCCTCACATCAAGTCAAATTAGATCATAAGAAAAGATGGGGCTGTCTGCATGGGCCAAAAGGCCTGTTCTCTCCTGGCCCTGCATTGTCCTGTTTGGATGATGCAGACCAATATCCCCAGGCCTGGCTCTTAAGGATCTGCTATAACTCCACGGCAACAGCTGCTGGACCAGACAGCCCCACATACCTTCGACCACATGGATATAACCAGGCACCCATTTCCATGTCAAAGGCCATAATATGGGTCTTCTCAGTAGAAGCAATGGTGGAGGAAGGTAAGGGTGTGTGGCAGTAGTGGATCCATGGCACAGTAGCAGGCAGGCAGGCAGGCAGGCATCTTAACAGCCACCCATCTGCACACTGACCCAAGTCAGGATAGCACAGGCTTCCAGTATTCCATAGCATTGACCAGAGCTTTGAAAAAGTAACATTTTTGAATGTTAACTCAAAAAATCCCCTAGCAAGCCTGGCCAGTATCCATTCTAACTCAAAGAATCTGGTCCAAAACCTGACATTTTCCAGCCTCTCTTCTTGACTCTAAATATGCTTACCTGAATATTAAGTCTGATCATAAAAAGCAACTGTGATACAGAGTTGGAGTTACAAAAGTTTTGGGAAGCAAATTTGAGACTGACAAATGTTCATATAAGTGTTGTATAAAGTACAGCTGGCCCTCTGTATCCATGGCTTCTTTATCCACAGATTCAAGTATCCACGGCTTGAAAATATTCAAAAAATATATAAATTACCAAAAGCAAACCTTGATTTTGCTATTTTATATTTTATATAAAGGACAACATTTTATTATCCATTGTATTTAATAGGACATGAACATCCATAGATTTTGGTATCTACGGGGAGTCCTGGAACCAAACCCCAGGGGATATCAAGGGCCTACTGTATACTACTTTATGACAAAGTTAAAATTCTATTCTGTTATTGTCAATTGAGCAACTAATTTTATAGGGAAATTATAGAAATAGAAATGACAAATATTTTCTCTGCAAATTTGGTTAAAGGTAGAAGTAACTTATTGTTATGTTTCTCTTGGGTACTTTTATAATGTTGCCTGAAAAAATACTGTACTAGTCCTACTGTGGGGAGTCGTACCAATATCAAAAGATTTGTGAGATGCCATGCTGAAGCTTAAATACATATGACTTCATTAAAGATAACAAAATCTGTAGTGGAACTATCCTTTCCAAAAATAGATAACTATATTAGTACTACTTCATACATTTTCCTATATGACAAATCCATTTACCCATGACTGAAATTATACTTGATCTGCCCTTCACATATTACAATATATATTCCTTCTCCTACACACAGGGGCCATTTTCTGAGTAGGAAATGTTATATATGATGTAACTCATAACATTCTTAAAGTAAAGTAGTCATAGATGATACTGCAAGCTGCTTTTTTTAAAGTAGCCTGAGCAATCCTAGGATTAACTAAATTAACAGGCCTTCATAAGATCTGGGGGAAAAAACATATTTGCACTTCTTCTGGAGTGTTTCCTGCACAAACATTGTATTCTGATTTGGATATTTGATTTCAAAGTATCTGTGTGACATTGTCAAGTGAAACTTGCTGTAAAGAAACAACCCTGTTATGAGGCAAAACATTTAAAATTTATAAATGTCTGTGGGTTGTAATACCTGAACTGTGAAAATGTTAACCAACTAGGGAGAAGAGTGAGGGTTATACTACTATCTTGGCTGGTGGATGGCTTGACAGTTACATTAACTGTCAGTGCAAATATGTCATGAAGGCCTTGCAAACATGATTGGTTGCTAATCTAGAAAGGATCTGTCTCAGAGTGTAAAAGACAGACGTCACAGCTAGATAAGCCAATCAAAGTTGAGAGCAGGAGCTAGCTATTTATGGATGATGAGGAGAAGTAGGATGAAGAGTGAAGGATGAAGAAGTAGCAGCTGGAGCAATAAGATGGAAGCACCAAGCACTGAAGACTGAGGTCCGGTACAAACAGGCCAAATGCGGTGTGGTGCCACCGATACTAGCATTTGGGAGCGCGCAGCAATCGTATGCTCCCGAACCCTAGTATATATGGGTGGCACCATCTTGACGCGGCACCATCCATACAGCGCACACATCCATGACATGTCATGTGTGACACATCCACCCCTACACCCCAGGGTGCAAATGGTGCCTTAGTGGCATCACAGGAAAGGAGCTCCATTTCGGAGGTCCTTTTCCCAGCGTATTGTTGTTGCAGCCGTGCAGTTGCTGTGGCAACGATCCGGAGGAGAAAGGAATAGCCTTTGGCCGTCCCTTTCTCCAAATCTGTACCAAGCCTGAATTAATGAAGGATTGTGATTGAAGAGGAAAATTGGCAACAGAAACATAAATGGGAGTTGTTTCTTATGGAAGACTGGATAAAGCTGAAGGAGCTATGAAGATGCAGGATGTGTCAGCCAGCCTGTAGAATGAGCTGGGGTGGGAATCATGTGGCCCTCCAGATGTTGGTCAACTGAAAGTCCCAGCAGCCTTAACCACCATATCCAGTGGTGAAGAATTGTGGGAGTTGCAGTCCAGCAACATCAGGAGGGCTGCATGATTCCTACCCCTGCTTTAAGACTGGAATGAGTTTATTTCGGTACTACTTTTGGTCTGTGGTTAACAAGGGAGTGGCACTAGATCCCCTTAACTACCTTTGAACACAGCATTGGTATTAATTGTATTTTGAATATATCTTTATACATCTGCAAACAAACAGCACCATTTGTAGATGAAATTGTTTAATCAAATAAAGAAAATTCTACAATACAATTATTTATTACATTTAGAGCATCCCATTCCATTGTAGGTGGCCAAGTAGTTATGCATAGTATTGATTTTTCTTTTTGTATGACGTGAGGAATAATTTTCTAATTCTAATTTTTTTTTTAATTTCCCGTCTCTCTGAAATTTCTCATTTTCCTCTTAACATTTCAGTTTTATGTAATACATTTGAATATTTTGGTAGAAACAAATTTAATTTTTTTAATGTCTGTATTAGTAGGTTACGTTTGTTTTCACAAAAATGTAAGTTAGTGAAATATAGGTTTTGAAATTGTGATTGGAGAGTACAAAAAGAGAAAGAAAGGCTGTAGTGAGAAGGGGGCCCTTCAAAAATGATTTTTTGACATTTGTTGTTCTACAGTACCACAGTCTGCTCCTCTTCTTGTTTTTGTAGAGAGAATGGAGCCTCTTCATGTTCTGCTTCCAGTCATGTAGTCTGATTCCTGTATTGGTCATCAGGTGATGTCCTGGTCTATACTTCCCTCTTTGGTTTCTGTATTTGCAATGAACAAACTGTTGCTCTCACAAAATTCCATCACTTGCTCTTCCTGCTTTATTTCTTGATCCTAGGCCAGTTTCCTACAATCTTGATTTCTGCACTGTTTCTTACTTTTCCATTCTAAGAACCTATGATTAATAAGAAATTCTATTTAGATGTGTGGTCAGTTTTCTCTTGGACTTCAACATAGAATATTTCAATTTCTTCTTCTTCTGCCTCTGTAGGTAGAGCATAAATTTGGATTGTGTTCATATTGATAGTTTCCTCTCATTTCTTATTGATATTATTCAATCAGCCTTTTCATTATCTGTTTAGACTGGTTTTGCTACACCCCATTTCTTCTTAGCTTTTCAATTCCTGAGTAAAAATACTGTGGAATTATCTGACTCAAAATGTCCCATTCCTGTCCCTTTTAGCTCACTCACCCCAAGCATTGCAATGTTTATAGGTCGTATTTCTTGTTTTACAATATCCAGCTTCCCTCATTCATGCTTCTCAAATTTCATGTTCCTTATGTGTTATGCTTTGGACCTTTTTCACCTCTCAGCATGTCAAGAGCTGGCCATCCTTTTGGCTTGAGTTCAGTTGCCTCATTAGCCTCAACATGAATTGTACTTGCCGTCTCCTGTGCCCGAGTAAGTTGCTGAGTGCCTTCAGACCTGGAAGTGTCATTTTCTGGCACTGAATCTTATTTTTATTTTATTATTATTTATTTATTTCATTCATATGCCACCTTTCTCCCTGGAGAGACCCAAGGTGGCTCACAGATAAAAACATTTCAGATCTTAATGAAATTCAAAACAATTAAAACATCTACATCCAGTATAAAATCACATAAAATATACAAAAGTTAAAAACAAAATAAAAACCCACTTGCTCCATAAAAACTGCCCTGTTGTGCATTATATACAAAATTGTGACCCGCTTTGAGTCCCACTGCAGGAGAAAGGTGAGATACATGTATACATGTTGGAAATAAATAAATAATTAATTAATTTTAAAAAAAGGCTTTCATGGCCATCATCCATAGTTTTTTGCAGGTTTTTCGGGCTATGTGGCCATGTTTTATAAGAGTTTATTCCTGACATTTTGCCAGCATCTGTGGCTGGCATTTTCAGAGAATGCTAACCTGGAAGAGAGTGGGTACACACACACACACACACACACACACACACACACACACACTGTGTGACCCTGGGTGAGGAGGAGTGATTCCCATGTTAATCTATGTATTGTTCTGTTGTTGATGGCCTCCTCATCATTGGATCTTCAAAGTAGAGGATGTCAGAAATGGTTTACCTTTGCTTTAATCTGGGCAGTACTAACACACAGTAGCTATGGTGCCACTGCCATTGTCTCTGAGATCCTCTTCCAGCATCACTCCCACACCTCTCACTGTCCAGTAGCTTTTGGCACATTTAGTCTGGCAAAAGCCTGTCTGACATGGGAGACCCTACCAGCAGCACTGATGCAGTGCACTCTTGCCTCATTGGAGCACACAATCCCACCATCGCCATTGTTGGGATATTAAATCTGTATACCACCCATATCTACAGAGCATTTCTGCATCTAATAGGTACTACCATCTTCACAAAAGAAATATGAGGGGGACTTAACTGTGACATACATAAAGAAAAGTTAAAGGTTTTTACATTGTGCTAAATGTTGTGTCCAAATAAATAGCTTATTCCTTGAGACTGTAACACTTTCTGTTAAAGTAACACACCTTATTTTGTTTATTTTAAAAGTTTTTGGCCCCCATTTCCCCCTTTTTTTTCTTGAGAGAGCAAAAACTAAGATAACGTAGGTAGCATAGGGTACAGCCATTTCCAGCTCTTTCTTTTTACATGGTATATGCTCCCAATTTTTCTTTTAAGTCTTTTTCATTGAAAAACATTATAAATATCCTAATTATTACAATTGGATTTGCGGTGAAAATAAGTATTGTCTTTATTTCAATTTACCAAAAAATATTAATAATCTGGGGTTTTTTTAATTGGGAAAATGTTTTTTCCCCGTAGCATCAAAACATTTCCCCCAAAATGTACATCTCAACACCTGTGCTAGTGTGCATGTGCTCATGTTTTACTTCCTGACAGCAGTATCCATTACATCATGATATCAGCTATGGAAATGTTTTTGGGTACACCTGAAGGTGACTGACTCCCAGCTAATGGCTCTCTTTTTTAATGCATAAATTGTAGTGTTATAAGTTAAAAGTATTTAAATCAATATTCCATTTGTAAGGGTACAGGGGACTGTTAACTTAAAAACATATGTCTCAGGCAAACAGATTCAGCATGTGTGAGTCAAATATTCAATTGTATCAGCAACATACAAATATACAGGAAAGGTGACTTCTTCAAAATGTCAACCATTGCATTTTTCCTTCCATATGAAGGTGACATTCTGGTCACAAAACTATTTTCTAACATGCAGTTATTCTTTTCATTCTTCATTTATGTCAAACAAAGACATGGTCCATATATGAACTTTCAGTATCAGGTGTCTACCTTTCAGGTCAAATTATTTATTCTTTGTTGTCTCTGTGATTCACACAACTGGGGTATTCTTACACTTCTGCAGGACATATTTAGGGGTAAATTTAAGGCCTTTTTCTGGCATTTAGTAACTGATAGATTGATAGATACTAGATTTACACAGAATTTCCCCCCATTCTGTTCAGGAAACAATAGCAGAAAAAGATACTTACTACGGAGATAACTTTCTTGTTCTTGTTTCATTTAAAATTAATTTAAGTAATGTAAATAATGCCCCCCCCCCCCCCCCCAAAAAAAAACCAAGCAAAAAACAGATGGAGTTAATTTGAAGACTGCAGAATTTCATCATACTTTAGGACTCTCAGGTGGAAATCTCTTCGAATTTTGTATTCTAGTTTGGATGTTCAGTTCCTGGCTTACTAAACTACTGTTTAACAGCTAGAAATTTGTGGTGGGAACGCATGCTTCGTTTTTCATCCTCCACTTGCCTCCTCCATTTCTCATTTGGTTTGGTCAATCCAAAAAAACTGTTATGCTTAAAATTGAGATTTGGTTTAATGCTAGTTAATTAACATATCAGTATCTTATGTTACAAGCTAGTTATTTATTTATTTGGATCTTGCCTTGCATATGACCCAACTACAGTTCTTCATTGCAGCTTGTTTAATTAAAATCAGTTGTAAATTTAAACCAGAATTCTGAATTAAACCAGCATGCAAATGCTGAGCAGGGAGGTAATAAGGGAAGTGGGAAGATGGAAGTGTGCAGTTTCACAGTTGGTTCCTGGTTTCCACTTAGAACTGAGAGACCAAATTGTACATGGTTCATATAAATTGTGTGAAATGTACATTGTCCTTCAGTGTGACTCTGTGTACTTTGTGTCCAGATTGCTACGAATTGCCATAAAGTAGAATACAGATTTGCAAATTGTTCTCTCCCCCCCCCCCCCAAAAATCTGGGCATATTACAATAATTACCTTTCAGCTAGATCTTAAGAATTTCGTTCTCACTTTCTCTTTATGCTTACTTGGGAAAATTAATTTTTTTCTGTTCTGACCTGCAATATATACAGTGCGCCCTCCTCATACGCAGAGTTGCCATGCGTGGATTTCAGCATCTGCGGATGACAAACTGGGCCATTGTTCCCAATGTGTGGATGTGTGCCGCAAGTGGAGACAAAAGTCCCTTGCCTCCCCTCCTCTCCTCCTTTCCCCCTCTCCTCCATTCCCTCCTTGCTTATTTACTGCTGCAGGAAAGACCAGGTGGTGGTGTTGGAGGCCTTGAAGCCTCTAGTGTGGCTGCTCAGTCTCCTCGCCGCTGTCACCACCACTGTGGGAAAAGCTGGGCAGTGCTGCTGGTGCTGGAGGCCAAGCCTCAGCCTCCTCGCCACCATCACCCGGCTTTTCCCACGGCAGTGGCGGCAGTGATGAGGGTGAGCAGCAGCGCCAGAGGCCTTCAAGGCTTGTAACATCTGCACCTGGCCTCCTCGCTGCTGCTGTGGAAGGGCCAGATGGCGGTGTTGGAGGCGCTACTGCCGTTGCCGCCAGCACTGCCACCCAGCCCTTCCACGGCAGTGGGGAGGAGGCCAAGGCTTGGCCTCCAACACCACCACCAGGCCTCTTGCCACCTCTTGGCTTCCAACACCACCGTCACTGGGCCTTTTGCATGGTGGCGGCAGTGAGGAGGCAGAGCACATCAATGCCACAGGCCTTCAAAGCCCTCTGCATGGTCACCCGGCCTTCTCACCTCTTCGTCATCGCTGCCACTGCCATGCCAAGGCCTCCAGCACTAGCAGCAGCACCTGGCTTTTCCCACAGTGGAGGTGGTGAGGAGGCTGAGCAGCCACACCAGAGACCTTCAAGGCCTCCAACACCAGCACCCAGCCTTTGCTGCAGCGGTGGCAGCAGCAGAAAGTAAGTAAGCAAGGAGAGAAGGGAGGAAGAAGGGAGGGAAGGAGGAAGGGAGTAGAGGGACTTTGGGCCCTAATGGTGGCAGGCGTGCATATGCGCTGCCATTGGGGACAAAGGGGACTCGAGCATATGCAGCTTTTGGTATGTGCAGGGGGGGGTCTGGAACAGATCCCCCACGTATACCGAGGGCCTACTGTATTTACTTATTCTTATTGGGATGCAGTGGCTCAAGTGGTTAAGATGCTGACTCTGTTGATTGCAAGAATGGCAGGTTGGTATTTTGAGGCCTGGGTCCCGCATGATAGGGTGAGCTGTCCAGGCCCAGCATCTGCCAGCCTAACTGTTTGTAAGCAGGCAAATGCAAGTAGATAAATAGGTACCACTTGTCAGTGGAAAGGTAATAGCATTCGGTGGAGTCTTGCTGGCCACATGACCACCAGAGCAGTCCTCGGACAATGCTGGCTCTTCGGATTAAAATTGGAGATAAGCACCGCCCCCTACAGTGAGTTACAAGACATTCATGTCAAGGGACTACCCTTACCTTTTAACCTTTATTCTTATTAAGACACCTAGAAAACAACCTATCTAGACATTGTACAATCATAATAGAACTATGATGATAAAATACCTTTAAGAAGCTTAATGTTTGTGAAGAGGTTATAATATTAAAGCAATAATACAGTGGGTCCTTGTTATTCGCTGGGGTTTGGTTCCAGGAATTCCCATGGATAACAAAATCTGTGGATGCTCAAGTCCCATTAAATACAGTGGCATAGCAAAATGGTGTCCCCTATATAAAATGGAAAATGAAAGTTTGCTATTTGGAATTTATACTTTGCTTGGAATATTTTCAAGCTATGGATGCTCAAATCCGTGCATAAAAAAATCCATGTATAAGGAGGGCCAACTGTATTGCAGCAAAATCGTAATGGAGATTTTCACCTTGGCCAAAGGGACAGGAGCATAGCAGTATGTGCCCATCATTTCTGTGCAATAATGTGATGATTATCACATGATGTTGTGATTATCCCATGATTATAATAATCATAATAATAATAAATAGTTTATTTATATCCCGCTTTTCCAATTTTTGATCAAAGCGTCCATGAATAAAGAGGAATTCTAGTGCTGCTTTTTGTTCATGGGAATTTTGCATGAATAAAAGCAATGCTAGAATTCCTCTTTATTCACAGGATAATCACAGGATAATTGCAACGTTATGTGATAATCATCGCATTATCACACGATATTGACGAGAATATAGTGCTATGCTCCTGTCTTTTTTTTTTTTTTTTTTTGCCAGTGTGATAATCTCCTTAAAGAACACACTACACTACTCCATGCTTAAAATATTATGTTTGCCTCATGGGTTTGTATACTAGTAGATCTTAAAAATGGTAATCTCCTTTTTCGAAGGAGGAGGAGGAGGAGGAGGGGAGAGGAATAGAGGAATGGAATACCTAAGTACTGAGACAGCCTTGCTATCAGCACATCCATTTTCCAACAGCTTCTATTGATAGTGACACAAGAATAGCAAAAAACAAATCAATATACCATTCCTTTGTGGCAGGTGGAGGGGAAAGTCAATAAAGATTGTTCTCCAAATTAATGCTAATTGCTCTTTGCAGCAGGAATTATTTGTGTAGTGGTACATTTACAGTGGAAATATATGATAGGAGAAGAGGAATGTTTAATACAAGCTTGTCAGAGCATTTGTGAATTAGAGCTTGGAGTGTTGAAATCAAAATGCTCTCTTCTTCTTAATCAATGAAGGTCTTCTTTGAAATGCGCTACTAACTGATTTTTCCAGTATGCTCATACGTTTTGTTTGCAAGCACTCAATGGACTACAGCAGGTGCTCATCCTTAAATTATAAGGGTCACTGGGGCTTGCAAAAAGGAGTTTGGATTATCAGTGCATTTATGATACTATATTTGAGAGAGAAATAGAAATTTAGTGCTTGAGATGGTTTTCAGGGAAATCTTTTCTCCACCTTCCTTATTTGCTTGCAGTTAGAACATACCTCTAAATGTCTTGGGGGAAGGGATAGGACATCAATGTAATACTTCCTAATTATAAAAACAGCAGTAAAAATGTAGGATATTTCAGATCTGTCAATATTTAATTCAATGCTGCAAATATAAGAGTAGGTTAAAAAAAAAGATTGAACAGTACTATATTCAGTATTTTTAATCTACCAGCCTGTGTGTGAACATCATTTTAAGATATTTGTAAGGTTTTGTAGTTTGGTGAGGTATTCAGACATGAAATTATGTTTTTCGTCTTTCCTCACCAAACTATTGATCCTAGTATTCTGTAGAACAGAGTCATGGCAGTTAAAGTGGCGTCAAACTGCAATAATTCTGCATTGTGGGTACACCTATTATGTCTCTTTCCAGGTGGAATATTTTTGATAGTTAGATTTTATTCACCTTTGGGGGGGGGTTGAGGGGGGAATTTGTGTGTGAGGTGGAGTAGTTATTTTTAAAAATTTTAAAAATACTAAGAATTTTTTGAATAAATAAAAACTATAAAAAGTAAACAGCTGCATTTGCAGCAGTTTGGTGGTTTTGAGGTTAAAAAAATTGGCTGAAAAATCAACATGTGAATTTTTTTAATGTGATTTTAAGGCTTTGAGAGGGGCTTCAGGAGGATCTCAGAGACTGTACATCTTTACACACCTCTGACATAATAGTATGAAATGTTACTATTAGTGCCAGATTTATGCACATCTGGAGTAAATCTGTAGTTTAGGACCTTAGATTCTGAATGAGCTATTGTGCTTATCCCCTGATCCACTGGCGATCGAGGAATAATGATTTGCTTGCCTCTCCCACATTAGATTGCTCCCCCCATTTTGCAGATCTTGAGAAAGAAACAGTTGAATAGCAGAATTTAAATAAAGTTGCCCGTTTATAATCCAGTTCTCTGTGTCTTGTATCATGATTCCCTAGTAGGCCAGCAAATATAAAGGAAGGATACTCAGACCAGAATCCTGGTGGAGCATTACACTGGCATAACACAGTATATCCTTCCACAAGCAGTTCTCCAATTGCTTGAAATGGATTGGGCTGGCTCAAAGGCCAATTTGGCTTGCAGGCAGATCTCCATTGCCTCCATGTAGGAGGCATAATGATAAAATTGCAGCAATGGGCCACAAGGAGAAGATGGGTTAGCTTTTACAAGTGCAGAAAATTGTAAGATTGACTATGCTAGAACAAAAGTGGTTATGCTTGGACAGAGTGACCAGATGTCCTAACTGCAAAGGGGGACAAGGTACTGTGAAATGTAGGACATTCCAACATAAAACAGCAATAAAAAATTAAATTCATACTTCTTAGTCATGCTTTAAATTGAAGAATTACTATTGGAATTACTCCTGGACAGAATGTTGAAATGTAGGACATGTCCTGGAAAAGGAGAATGTCTGGTCACACTGTATTTGGGAAAAGATATTATCATTTCCAATAGTCTATTAATTGTCACCAGAGTGAAGAAGTGTGGGTATAAATACCTAGGCATTTAGTTCACAGAAAACCTTTCCTCTAAACCCCAGATGGCAGTAACTTAAAGCAGCAGCTTTAAGATCTATTCCAGCTATATTTTACAACACTACAGGGGTTCCCTTCCCCTGAATGTTTTCCAGAGCAGTCATTGCTCAGATTTTGTATGGCACTGCTGTCTGGGGATGGAGGCGATTCCCAGATGGCTAACTTTCAATTCTGATAAAATTAATTTTAATTAATTAATTTCAATTTAATTTAACTTTAATTAAATCAATTTTAATTTTGCCTCCCAGCACTCCTGTGGTTGAGGTTGATTCAGGCTAAGATTGGTTTTCTTTCTATAAGATCTTACATCCATTTCATTTTATTTAATTATCAGAGAATTTTAAAAGAATCCTCCGCTAGGGTTTTTGCCAAGTTATATTCTGAGCAACTGTTGAACTTTGAAAAGTGTGGGATTCATGATTTAACAATTTGCTTCAATTGTATGTTACACCACTTGATTATTTTTTTTTCCGTCTTGCATTCAAGAAAAACTTCATAAGTATATTTTTGGGCATAATGTTCATCCAGATAGACAATTGACAACTCACATTTTTTCAAAATAATATAGCCTCTATAAATTTGACCATCAAAGAGCTGCTCATTTCATAAAACATACATTTTCAATACTTGAGCAAGGTTTTACAGCACTTCATTTTCAGATCTTGGCTATGACCATGATTTATGACAAGCATTCTCATACAAGTTAAATCTATGACCATGATTTGTGACAAGCATTTCCATACAAGTTAAATCTCCCTTATCTAAAATTCTGAAATCCAAAATATTCCAAAATCCAAAATCATCCACATAGGTACCTGAGATAGTGGAGCCTTTGTTTTCTGATGGTTCAGTGAACACAAAATTTGTGTCAGGGACAAAATTATTTAAAATATTGTGTATAAAATTACCTTCAGGCTATGTGTAAAAGGTATATAGGAAACATGAATGGATGCCATGATTACATTTGGGTCCCATATCCAAGCTATCTCATGATGTACATGCAAATATTTCAAAGGGAGCAGGTCTCTGTCAGGGATGCTTTGATTTGGATTTCCTGCATGGCAGGGGGTTGGACTGGATGGCCCTAGTGGTCTCTTCCAACTCTACGATTCTATGATTCTATGATTCTATGATTCTTTAGTTTGTCTGGTGACTCTACACCAATGTCTCAATCTTTGATCAACTAATTTCTTGTTAAGGATGTTTCTTGGCTATGGTTTTTCCTCTGAACACTCTAATCAGAAAACTAGAATCTTAAAAGCATGGTGATGAAAGAATAGGTCAGATGATACTGCTTTATCTGGGAAATACTGCAATGTTTACTTCACTAAGTACAGAAGAGAGCCATCTAGTAAGTCATCTCCCACTCCGTTTTAGCTAGTCTTATTTTAGACTTTTTATTTTGTATTCCACTTTATTAAAATTGCTTTTAATTAGTCTGTGTCCATTTTAACCCCCTATTTGAGTTTTAAGTGTGACTCAGTTTTATCTTTGTATATATGTGGAGATTTTGATATATTTTATCTTGAATTTTATATGTTGTAATTTGGTAACTGTATTTAGTATTCTATTGATATGGTCAGCTGACTAATCAATAAACTTGTTGTTGACTAGTAAGTCATCCAACAGGTCAAGGCATAATGGAGTGCAGGAATAAAGAGAGAGTGAAATAAAGTGTACCAAAGCATACTCCATATTATTTACTTAATCTTGTTGGCAGATTGGTTGCATATAAAAGAAATATATGTGTTCTTTTCTGACTATACACAATGCTGGACAGTATTATTCAAGGGTCCAGATTCCAAAATACCAAAATATCTGTTACACATTAGGTGGGAAGCATGTGTACAGCTACATCAGCCATTTAGATTAATGATTCAATTATTGATGTCTTTGACAGGGGGAAAAAGTGAAAGATATTGTTAATGATGACAACACAAGTTGTTATCATCATCAATATTAAAATATTTGTGTCCTACCCTCTGTCAAATTCTAATCAGATTTATTTAATTATTTAATTTTGGCATGAATATTTGAATTATATTTCATTGAGCACCTTGGACACCGTTTGGGTGGAAGGGACATTTCTGGAACCACGTCTTTAGACCTTGCGACCTGGGGGGTGGCAGAAAGAAATTGTCCTTAGGTCTGGCTTGAAAGGAAAACCCCAACTTTAATCTTTTTGAATTGGGAAGGGGGATTTCTGGTTAGACTTCCTTATGCAGGCGGCTAGCGAGCAACCCAGATTTTGGGTTGTTGTTGAGGGCTCAGGTGTGAGGGTCCTTGATAAGCTGCAGAAGTGGTCTGGGATAAGACACCAGATGCAGCTTCTCCCACACTTGGTATTGTTAGGTATTAGTTGCAGTTCCATTAAGAATTTAATAAATAGGTCAATAAATGGCTCTGTTTTATCCCATCTCTTGTGTCTAGTTTCATTATTTCAGGTGTTGGGTAAAAAATATTACAATGCCTCTAGCATAGTCATTGATAACCTTCTTCTTGGACTACAATTTTTTTATGGATGATGCAGGCCCCTATTGTGTGTAAGTGTGAATCTATATGATACAACTCTAATTCCTCTCATGGTGCATACTTGTAAATAAATCGGTTAAAACAATTACAAAAGGTTGATGTCCAAACCTATCTGGTCATATCCTGTTCCCACACAAAAGTTAACTTCTTTACAGTTTAGTCCTCAGTATCAACTAAATGTGTAACAACAACACATTTTTAAAAACTGCTTAGATAATCAGCAACCATTTTTCAAAATAAAATGCTCTCCATGAAATAATAAGTTGGGCAACAAGAAACGTGGCATTCTTTTCATCCTTCGTTTTTAACAGCTCCTCTCTATCACCTGACAATTAAAGATTGCAAACCATAAGTAGCCAAATGTTACCCACCCACTAAAACAATCAGCAAGATTCGCCCTGCTGATTATATACCCTGTCACTCTCCCACACAAGCACATACATAATAATCTCCCAAGTTTGCAAAACTCTCAGTTCATCTGATGAATTCAGCTGTTGTCTGCAAACATTTATGCTAAATTAAACTTGCTAGTCTTTGAGAAACTACAAGTCTCTTGGATGTTTTACAAGCCTCCTGTTGCAGCTTTCTGTTATCCTCTAAAGCCACATAAATTAACAGGGGACGCTATTCTTAAATCACTGATCAACAGTCCTGAATCACATCTTCGTTAACCGAAATGCAGCATCACTTTTGTTTATCTCAGGAGAGACAGTTACTTCCAAAAGCTCTATGGATGGCAAGACTTAGAGTATCAAACAAAAATTGCACACAGGTCCTGGAATGCAATTTATATGCAAATGCATAGGATGTCATATCAACAACGTAAGTAAAACAACACCCAGGTGTGGGGAACCATACTTCTGCAATCTTAATGAACAAAATCAGAACAACAGGTTGCAAGGCACCCTGGTTCAGAAAAGTGAACACAAGAGGAAATGTCTGGATGTATAGAGTCAACAAATTCATACCACATGGCTTCAGCATATAATCATTTATCATCATTTATCCACAGCAAATGCCACACATTTATAATATTCTATGTTTTCATTTCTGTAATTGCCACCTTGGCAATTTGTATAAGAACAGTTGTAGAAGGTGAAACATAAAGACATATTTCTGTATATGTGTTCGTGTGTGTGTGTGTGTGTGAATAAGCTATTGGTCCAAAAATGCCTCTAAAATATATATATACACAATATGGTACAATGAATTCTTGGTTAGAATCTTCTGTAATCTAATATGTTGCAAAAAACGATGCTGATAATATTGATGGAAATAGTGAATTAGTTTAGTGCAACTGTTAAGATAACATTATTTTCAGAGATGGCAAATCCACTGCCATTTTATTGTTATTGAGTCATTTGTGTTAATGGAATATTTTTGTTTCTTTGCTGTTTTTATTCTTTTGCCGTTGAAACCATTGTAAACTAATGACTCAATATATGATAAGAAAACACAGCCGTGAGAATAGCTCTGTTTTTGTAAATAAATTATAGTGAGTTATCTATTACATGCTCTAAAGTAAATGGACAGCTGCATCAGTTATTGGTAAGCCATTAGTGTGCAAAGATAACATGGATGAACTTTTTGCTTAGACAAAAGGTTGGCACAAGAGCTCAAAACAACTGATTTTTTGATTTGAAGCTTTATCCAGACTGCCATGAAAACTATTTAGCTGTACCTTTCAAACAGAGAGATGAGAATCTGACACTGTTTAAAAGGCTATTTCTAAGCTGTCAATCACTTGAAGTCCAGGAAGATGTATGGTACATTTTCCTTGGACATACCTATTGTAGACACGGTAATGAGATTGTTACGTGGCTCTGTGGATTACAAAGATACAGCAATAAATGAGAAAAGAGATAAGAAAGATGACATCACTGATATGGTACCAGAGCGCCAAGCTGTGACTATTCATTGTCAATTTTTTTGCTGTTTGATAGTAATGATGATGGAAAATCATGTTCCCTACTGCTAACTCTGAAGTTTCAAGTAGTGAAAAAAACTATTCAAGAAACATTGGAATAGGAGTGATGCCCTTTACTGTCAGATTTTTACCATTATGCTTAGCTTCAAGATACATTCTGCTTAGCGTCAAGATGAAAATAGGGAGGGGAAATAGGAAGGTTTTTAGAGTCATTTATGGATGTATTCTCTAGTATATGTAGAGCTTTAAGATGAAAATTGAGTGGGGGACTAGGTAGGTAGGAACAGATTGTAAACCTAGGCGGGGTAAACACCACCAGAAAGAGGCGCCCTCCCGGATGCTTGTAAATAGTGATGGATGCTTGTAAATAGTGTTATAACCAAATTGTGTGGCACTCCTGTGGAGCAAAAAGGGAGCACCTGGAAGCAGCTCCTTTTTGTGGCGTCATTGCAACACCGCAAAGCGTCACAACCGGCGTCATGATATTGCAGCTGCGCCACCCTGTCTGGAAGTGGCGCAGCTGCAATGTCACCATTATGTGCCTGGTCTGGTAGGCGCGCCACAGCTGCAGTGCCCTCGTCACATGCAAGAGTTGCCGGGCGTATGAGTGCTCCGCCCACCAGGCAACCCTCGCACGTGACAAGGGTGACTCAAAGGCCTGTCTCTTCCAGACTCAAAGGAAAGAAAGATTGTTGAAGTATTAAACTAATAGGAGTTTTGAAGAAGTTTGTGAAGAACTACTCTGGTACACTCTCTGTCGATGTTATAGAATTGTAGTGTGTAGTGTGGACCTCTGACTGCACATTAATATCCCCATTGCCACTAGAGACAGATTTTTGTGGCAAGAAGATGCCTTCACACAGGTGGACGTCACTGAAAAGAGCATTCTATAACTGACACCTATCTGACAGAGATGGCAATGAAATAGAATGTCATCATAGGGGCTGTACAGACAGGCCAAAATAAAGCTGCTTCGGGTCACTTTGGAGTTATGCTGTTTAAATGACACACACATCTTAAGAGGCCAGAAGCTGAGCCAAAGCTGCGCTCCAGTCCT
Organism: Sceloporus undulatus; assembly: GCF_019175285.1. Lineage (NCBI taxonomy): Eukaryota > Metazoa > Chordata > Lepidosauria > Squamata > Phrynosomatidae > Sceloporus > Sceloporus undulatus. The sequence continues at coordinate 238,674,232 of NC_056523.1, forward strand.
TAGGACTGGAGTGTGGCTTTGGTGTGGCTTCTGGCCTCTTCGGACACATGCAGCATACCGTGTCATCTGTGTCAGATACGTGCCATAAAAGGAATAATCTCTCCATGATGCTCATCTTCACTTAGCACTCTGGGTGCCACAGTTTTAACCAACTGCAGGTTGTGAACCATTTTCAGGGGGAGCCCTGTGCCTAGTACATTACAGTAATCAATCATGGTTCTTGGAGCATGATACATTGTGGCCAGGTGAACTTGAAGGATGCTTGCAAACAGTGTTATAAGCTATTGATACTATTTGAGCTGAATTAAACAGCACCTTCGGGTAGTGCTAGGGGTGGTTTTTCATGGGGAATAGATCCAGAATAAATTGCATAATTGTTTACTAGTTATTATGGAATCAGGAAAAAGTCATCATGAAATCAGGATTGTTCTGAAACATCATTCCCCTACATTTTATTAAGACAACACTTAATATCTTAAAAACCCACAATCCTAGTTCAGACTAAAGAGTTTTACATGCTGAACCAGAAGCTGGAGGCTAATGTCAGAAAAATTGAAACCATTGAAATTAATGTGGTATATCCCCTGAAACATTTGAAATCAGAATCCAATGAGGTTAACATCCAGTGTGCACTCTATACCTAGCCTGATGCCAAGTCTCATGTTAATCATTTAACTTCAGTGCACTGAATTTCTTCTGATATAAATGAAGGATTATCGAAGTTAACTGGTCTCATTGTTTTGAAGTTACAAGAAAATATAACTCTTTTCTCAATTTTAGGACTACTCCATTTTTTTCGGTTGCTTTGTTTTGCACTAAAATATGATTGAAGTGTCTGGTTAAATATATGTTGATGCTAGTAAGGCAACGCCAAATTTTATGGTGTTTGGAAGTGAGATGTCTTCAGCTGACTTCTACCTTTAGCAGCATGCTTTTGTGTTTTCCTTTTAAGATAATATATGGTTCAGTATCACTGTTTAGTAATGTAGATGTTGAAATTATGTTAGTTAATATTTTGCCAATAATGCAATAGATGTAATTAGAGCATGCACAAACCAGACAGTCCAACGGGGAGGGGGCATATTGGGGGACTTCTATTATTATGCTTTGCAAATGTGATACCGGGTGCACTGATGCACTGTACAGGCAGTGTTTTGCTCTTGAGAAAGTGTGATTGGTCACATGGAGCATCCAATTGAATGACAGCTGGGCAGGAAGAGGGAGGTAATTCTTGTGGTCTCAGGTGATGTGTTCATGCAGTGGTGTACATGCCTTGTGGGTAGGTGGGGGGGGGGAACCACCACGAGGTGTGGCTTGACACCATTTGATGCAGACTGTCCATGGGTCTTTGGCCTTCAGAGCAGGCTATATGGTCAGCAAGGCTTCCACCTGCTTTCATAAAAACCAGCATCAGCTCAGTTTTCTGTATTTTCCTGCTCATCTCCTAACTGAAGGAAAGAAATTGGTAGCATGAGCTTTCATAGACCTGAGTCTTCTTCCTCAGATGAATGGGAAATGTCTATTTATACAAAAGAGGCAGAATCTGCACCTGGTAACTGCTAGTATTTTAGACAAGCCTCTGTTATAGCTACACTTATCATACCAGTCTTCCTAATATAAAACATTAAGTGTTTTACTTTATTTTGTTGTTAGGTTCAAGACAGAGGTTAGAACAGAAAGCTGAGAAAGCTGGTAGTGGTTTGGATTTTAAAAAAAATTAACAATGATTATACAAAAAATATTCATTTAGAATACCTCAGTGCTGTTGTTGTCTTTAAAATACATAACCAATTGAGTCAAGTCGTGGATTCTGCTTATAAATTTAGTATGACAAACACTTTATCATTATTTACGTATTTGCTGCATTTATATCCTACGTTTCATCTGTTAAGTTTAATGTGAAATGCACAACTCTATCAATTCCCACTCGATCCTCACAAAAACTCTTATGAGATAGATTGGGTTTGCCTGAATCCACCAAGTGAATTTCATGGCTCCATGAAGACCGGAACCTGGATCTCCCAGGTCCCAATCCAATATCCCAGTATCGCACACAAGTTATACTATCAGTGGGTAAAGAATAGCCAAGAAGAAGGAGGAGGAGGAAAGAAAGAAAGAAAGAAAGAAAGAAAGAAAGAAAGAAAGATTCTGTTGACTGACTGTAGTGTAATTTTGAAGATAAAAGAAATCACTGCCCCTGACAGACTAGATTACTGATTGAAAGAACTACAGTGTCTGGTATGGTAGAATATTTGGAAGGCTTACTCAGAAGCAAGCCTTTCTTCATTGGTATATGCTACAATCCTTTCAGTTTAGCATTCACATTACATTGGTATAATAATAAAAAAATCTTACTCAGAAGTAAACCCAGCACCATTTATATTACACTTGTATAATAACAAAACACATATAAAATAAACACATTTATATTACGCTGTATAATAACAAAAAATCTTATGTGAGAGAGGAAATAAAATATTTACTTGACAAACAAAGAGCCAAATGATACCTGTTGGCTTTGTTCTGACATAACATTAGAGGGAGAAGAAAGGAACAGAAAGTAGAGAATCAGTGTAAACCACACTCAGAAGTAAATCCGGCACCGTGGGGGGTGGGGGTGGCAGGCGGGAACTGCAAATGCTGTAAATGATCATCCTGTTCAGGTTTCTCTGAAATAAGCTCTACTTACAGGGCTACACAAGTTTCTAGAACTGGGACACAATGAGGAATTTATTTTCTGGCTCCTGGAGTCTGGGAACCTTTGATTTGTATGGATCTCTCAAAAGCTGAACTAAAAGAATGGAACTTTGGTTATTCTTAAGTGGAATACTACCATAGTGTAATGCTTTGGATTTTTTCCAAATGGCCACCATCATTATTGTTTGTTGTGGTGTACAACCAACAGTATTAAATGAGCACTTTTTAAAGCAGAAATTATTATACCATGCATCATATTAAGTGACTTTAAGGATAGCAGAATTACATTACATTAGGGTATTGGAGTAAAACTGCCAACACTGTAATGATGCATTTTCTTTTCAGAGCCAAGAAAATTGAGGTCTTCTCCAACGGAGTGGAGTGAGAGTGGCAGTGCTGCTGATTACTTTAGGTCTGGTGCTTGTAGATGGTTTTCTTAATACTGCTGCTATTGATGATGGTATCAGTAATGTGGAATGGCAAAATGAGGTTTGAAAATCATCTACCTGTTTCATAGAATTTTAAGAACATTCATGAAACATGTATCTTGGAAGTATGAGACCATATTGATTTTAAGCAGTAATGGGTTACTTAATTATTTCTACTGCAGTGCATTTACAGAGCAGTCTCCTTCCACTCTACAGTTTGCTCACAGGGACTTATACAGAATATCATGTTAGACAACTGAGCTTACAAACCTTAGCCCACACATCTTTTTGATTCCAAAGTGGTGTTTGGAAGATTCAATTTGAAGCAAATAAATGGTGTGCTGAGAGAAAATGCTTGTGGTTGTTGTTAGCTGCCTCATGGTGACCCTATGTATGAGGCATCACCAAGCCCCTCCTGTTCTCATCCACTCTGCTCAAGTCCTGGGGGCTCAGGACCATAGTCTTATTGTCTTTAAGGTTGGTTCAGGTTTGCTTGTATATCTGCTCCAAGACAATTATGTAAGCACAGTCAGCCCTCCATTTTCATGGGGGATCTGTTCCGGACCCCCCCCCCCCCCATGGAATTTTGCACATATTCAAGCCCCATAGATGGTGCACACCCCATTTTAATCCCCTCCATTTGCTCCTCACGAGTAAGTGAGGGTCACACATATGAAGTCCGTGCAAATAGAGGGACAACTTAGTTGGTACAAAAAAGCAGCTTTGATTGTTCTCTCTTCTTCACTGCTAACTAACTTGGGATTGGAGATAGCCTATAAATCTCTCAAGCAGAGACTGTGGGACAGCTTTTTGCATCTCTTTTGCGATCATTATTGTTCCTATGTTGGCTGCTCACCTATTGCTTTGAATGTACATTACACTGGACCTTGCCAATCATCTGACTACATTATAAATCTGACAGTTCCAAAGTACCGCAGACTTTTTTTATCAGGCCAGATGCAATGTTTTTTCCACTGAACTGCTCCAAGGCAGATTTGCTGGGGTCCCTTACTTAGCAAGACAGTACCCTTGTAATAATACGAAAGCCGAGTCAATGAAGCATATATTGTCCTTTAGCTTTTACAGAGAGGTGCGCCACAATCTTGATTATTCCACCGCTGAAAAAACTTGTTGGATGTTCTGCCCAGTTTCATATCAGGTTCTTGGTGAAGGATAAGTCCCCAAATGTAATGCTGCCTGTTCCTAAATTTCTTTCAGCAGCAAAGAGGATTAGCGCTCTCTATGTTTTAAATAAATCTGATAGCAATCATTTTATTGTTTTTACTGTGCTATTTATTCCTTTCTGATTTTGTTTTTAATTTCATGTTTGAGTTTTCTATTGGAGCTATTGGATCTGTTGATCGTAATAAATGATGTTGATGATGATTAAATCTGTCCATCTAATATGTGGTCTTCCTCTCTTTCTATCACCCTGCTCCTTTCCTAGTATTATTATATTTTCTAGTAAGTCCTGTCCTCACATGTTATGGCCAAAGTATGATGAACAAACAAAGGTGTTTCCCTAAACCAAATGAACAAATAGCAAAACAAAAAAGGCTAGTAGCATGGTGTCATCTGCATATCTTGGACTGCTGATTTTCCTTCATCTTATCTTAACTCCTCCTTCCTCTGGGTCTGAACCTGCTCTGGGTAATGATATTTTCTGCATACAAGTTGGATAGGTAGGGTGATAGAATGCAGCCTTTCCAATTGGAGACCATCTGTTTCTCTGTATTCTGTTCTCACTGTTCCGAGTGCAGGATATACAAGTTGTTTAATCCTTTGCATTTATTCTGTCTTTTAATCTATGACATTACACAACTCAACCTGTTGTATCCTCACTAGGCATGCCAGTTTCCAGAACAACCACAAATAACTCCTGCAGCATGGCTAATTTTGGAAATCTCAAGGTGATGGTGGATCAATATTTTCTCTCATACATTCAACCTAGTTTAGCCCAACTGAGCATTTCAGTGTTCCCAAGCAATTTGAGATACACTGAAGCATGGCTGATGGCATACATCTCAACATGGTGGTGAATTAATATTTTTTTGTCATTCATTCTGCTGCAGTTCCATATCCCATGTAAAAGACATGAACTAGCCACAGGTCATTCACACTGTAATGCCCCCAACAGTATAATGTTGATGGAGGATACTAGAAGAGTGCTTCCTCTCACTGTTGAATGCATCTTGCTAGATACTGATGTAAATAACAAACAGGCCTAGGTCAGCACATACAAGGATTCCTCTAGTAAGGCTCAGATGCTTCACAAAAGAAGATATCATCATGAAAAGGTGGCACATCTTTGTTACTCCATACTCCCCATCTGAATTCGGGCTTCAAAGAAAAAGAAAAGTGCCACATTTCCTTAAGTTGTAAGCAAGCACAGTTGGTGATGGAACACATCAGGGGACATGTCTTTTAACTTAAGTTCTTTCAATTTTTGTAGTGTGAGCCAACATGTAATAGCATTAACTCAGTATCAACAGAGTGTTTTGTTTTTTTAAAATCACTGAGCAATTTTGTGATAATTGCAATGATCACTTCATAATCTAAAAACAAAATGAGTCATTTCACCTGTCATTTAAATAATGCATAAAGTGATTTTAACTGCCAAGTGCATTTATGGTTTCATTTAGCTAATGACTTCAAGAGAAAGAAAGTAAAATTGTTATTGACGTTTGCTATGACAGTGGCTATTTAAAAGAGCTCATTAAATTTGAAAACTTTGGTTTGGGTTTTTAAAAGGTGATTATCTCAGGATTAACAAAACAACAAACCATAAAACTCTAATATCTTATTAACAGTAGTCCCTGCAGTTGTGCAGGGGGAATCATTTTATTACAACAATTGCTTATTAACTTACCTTGCAAAAATATAGAGAGATTTAACTGACTTCAAAATAAACATATTCAGAAAACTTTCTCAGACTGTTAAAATAATGATAATGACAATAAATTATGAAAATATCCTGCTATTAAAGTACTTATTTGCACTAATATTGTAGAAAGGCTTTGTATCTAAACATCTAATGTGCTTTTCTGGTATAAAACATCATGTGTTGGAGGTTTAGTGAATCTTGTTTTCCTTCTGATGCAATGTGCATCACCCCTATGACATAGACATTGGAGATGCATAATTTGCTGGCCTCTCTGGAACAGGGAGACAAGTTTAAATTTAGTCATGGCAGTTATGCCATGGCAAGAGGTGGCTAAGGGGCATGGCCAGAAGTGATTTGAGCCATTCTGGTTCAGGAGATTGACCCGCTTTCCTGCTGTTCATACAGTATGAAGTTTCTTGGTCACTTCTTTGCCTACCCCATACTGTTTCCAGTCGGACCTGGACAATTGGTTAAGGGTAGAGTTTAAATAGGTTGTCATTTGGCAGGACTGTGGGGAGATTTAGAGTTCAGTGAGCACCTAGGTAATCATTTTGATGGAAGGGGGGGTCTCTGAAACTACCTCTTCAGGTCTTGGGATCAGGGAGGTGAAGAAAGAGATGTCCCTTGAGGCTGGCCAGAAAGATAAACCCTCTCTTTAATCCCTGTTAATCCCTGGGGCTTAATTAAGGGACTTTCTGGTTGGTCTACCTGATGTAGGCCAGCCAGGGAGTAACCTAGCTTTTGGGTTGTCTTTCGGGTTCAGGTATGATCACCCATGGGAAGCTGCAGAGGTGGTCTGAGGAAAAGACCAATAACTGCAGCTGCTTCCACATTAGGCTACTCCCCCCCCCCTTAAGTTGCAGTTCTCTTAAGAAATCAATAATCAAGATAATAAATGGCCCAATGTCTTTCCTTTATTGTATCTCATCTCATTATTTCTATGGCTGGTCAGCAATTGTTTTGAAACAAACATTTTTTTCATTCTCCCAGTAAATGGTTTTGCAATTTCCAACTCAGAACTTTAGATTCTAGGTGGTCACTGAATAAGGCAGCTAACACAAAGGCTTTCCTTTTTAGCATCTAGAGTTATATTCTCTTGTGGACATACGCATTGCCCTAAAATACAGGGGTACTGACCATAAAACAAAATCTGCAATCCAAAATATACATTGTGATGATACCTTTTTTGGGAGAGGGGAGAAGGCACACAATTCATTATTCCAGTTTTCAACACCTGCTGGCTTTTTCATTAGGCAAGATGAGATGATGATGATGATGATGATGATGATGATGATGATGATGATGATGATGATGATGATGATGATGAATAAAAGTAACATTCTTAGAATCACAGATCTGCATTTTGCTTGCTTGAAATGCTATAAGGGGTCTAGGTAGTCAAAAAGTACAGGCCCCATCTCGCACTCTAAACAAAAAGTGTGGGGTAAATTCACTGGGTGACCTTCAGCAAGTTACACTCTCTCATCCTCAGAGGATGGCAATGACAAACGTCCTCTGAACAAATCCTGTGAAGAAATGCCCATGATACCTTTGCCTTAGTGTTGCCATAAGTCAGAAACAACTTGAAGGCATGCAACAGCCAGATTAAATGGCATACATCTTCTGTAACAGTGCTGATTTGGAGAACCATTTTTTTAAAATTCTTTGGCAGGCTCAGAGGATACTAGGAGAAAGGCACTATGGGAGAGAATTTGATTATGTCTTTTCAACAGGTTATTTGTTTTCCACCCAGACACTCTTCTAATGTTTATACACAGAGAATAAATGCTTTAGTGAAATGCCTCCACTGATGGGAGGTGTGTTCTGGGCAAGTTGGTACAACAGTACCAATGGGAGATTCCACTTTCCTGGAAATGAATAGAACACCAGCCCTAGAAACCTGAACGTATTTTTCCTCACCTCTCTTTCCCCATTTTTTTTTAAAGCTGGTCATCTTGGTGGATTTTTAAAATTCCATGTAACAAGTAGAGAGACTTCCAGCTGCTGTACACAGTTCTAAAGGGTAGTGCAACGAAGAGCTATTATTTTGCGGGTCAATCAGAAGTAAATACAATAATCTTACTCATGCTGTCTCAGGTTAACCTGCTGGCGATTTTTTTTTTCAGGTAGAAAGTGGTAGGAATTTGACAAAGTGATAGGATGGGGCACAGCCTAATAATAGTGTTTATGGCCTGCACCTGCAGTGATCTTGCTGTAATACCAAGAGTTTGCTGTAAGTAGTCAATGATTTGAAATATATTTCCCCTGTAGTAGTGTGTTAATTCATCATCAGTCTAGACAAACTGCTTTCAGAAGATAACAAAAACTGGACACACCAAAGCTAGAAAATGCTAGGGTTTCCTCCATATTAAAATAGTAATGGGGCAGGGGGAATCCCGCTTACATTTTGTAAGCTCATCCCCCCTCAAAAAAAAAATGAATTATATATCATTTTTGTTGGTTCCATTAAAATATTTGTAGCATAAGATTCGTTGTTTTGCTTGCTTTCACTTGTGTATTATTTATCTGTTTATAGTTCATGTATGCTAAAGGGAAAGTAATGGACATGTAAAACTAGAAGTCAAGGAAAACCTGCTCTATTTGTCTTTATTTTTGGCCCTGACAGATACCAAGTTGGCTGTGTCTTGGCATATTTCCCCATAGATCCAGGGAAAGGAAGATCACTTGTAGTTGCCAATCTTTCAAGCTAAGGCCATCCGTTTTGCTTTCTTTGTCATTTTGTGGGATATATGATTTGCCATTCTAAACTCTGACACAGATAATTAGTTAGATTCTTATCCATTCAAAGATGGCTCTAAGTTACGATAAAATATGTAACACTTATACTGTTTTTATACACTTGAAAACTGTAATCAGTTTAATTAAGTGTCATTCTTTATTTTGCCACATTTGATACAACTGATACCCTGCATTCTCCAAAAAAAATTGCCAAAAGTAGAAGCAGAACCTTGATACGATGGAATCTTCTCTCTCTCTCTCTCTCTTTCTCTCTCTCTCTCTCTTTCTCTCCCTCTCAATCCATTATTGTATAGGAAATGTAACTCATTATTTTCCTGTCATTTGTAATAATCCTCATTTTAAAGGAGAACTAACATATTCTTGTTAAGTTTATTTTTTACAAAGAAAAAAACGTACTGGAATCCACCCCCCTTTTGGGTGTGTGTGCTTAGTACCTGGTTTGTTTTTGTTTTTAAAAAGAAGCTTTGTACTCAGCATTCTTCTAAGAAAGAAACAGTTCCCTTAGGAAAAGCCAGAGTCATTCTTTAATGGGCTGCTAGAGAACTGCTGTGGAATGCAAAGCACTCTGACCCTTCCCCGGAGGCTGGGAATACTGCCTCCACAAACCTTCTAGCTGGTGCCATTGGCGTTATAGAAACAATGACCAAAAATTGAACTTGTCCCTTCCCATAAGGCAATGGAGAAAGCAGGCAGTGTGGTATCTTACTGATGTGTTATTGATGCATTTTTAATGCAAAATATATTAAAACGTGATCTCGTCGGGTTTATTTTGGTCTCTGCTTGAAGCAGTGGAGACTAGATTAAAAATGTGGAGGAGGGGAAGAGCTTTTACTGCTCTGGATGAGTAGTAGCATACGTCTCTTAAAAATAGACACTTCCTTCTTTTGTGGAGTTTGACAATGCTTCACTGTTCTCTGGAGATGAATCCATGTCGCATTATACATTTGCTTTTTTCTCGTTAATCTATAACAAACTGTGAAATTTCCAATATGATTACAATTTGACCATGTAATCTGTCGTGAATAATTTATATGACTTAAACTGTGTACCGGCAAGTCTTCATTATAATAAACTCTCATTTTAAATGTTGAACTTCAAAGGACAGACTACTTAAACCTAATAGTGAGTGTGTGCACAGTGCAGTATTTTACTATAATGTGAATTTTCAGCTACATCATGGAGTCTACTCCCCCCCCCCCAATTACTCACCCCCCCCTCACCTTCCTTGCTTCTACATTGTTTTTAAATTATTTTTTCTCTCTGTGAAAGTAAACTTTGCCAGATATTCAAATTTCTGTTGATTTGGACAAAGCTTCAGGGAGACACTAAATACTTAACATTCATTTGAGTTATCAAATATAGCTTCTAAAACTGGTTGAATACACTCACCACAGTTCTTTATCATGGGAGTCAGATTCAGAGCTCTGTGTATAGGCTACTAAACAAGACAATCTATTCATTCTGGGAAAACTGCTGCCGTTTCTCACAAGCTCAATATTCTAGCTACATTTTAAATATCAAAGGTTCGGGCCAAAGAGCACATAATTCCCATTACTTAATGCATTTCCTTTGATCATGTACATGTGTACATCCTTAGAATAAGTCTATCTGTTTCAGTTTTTGCCTGATTTACATCATTTGTATCGCAAGCATCTTAGCCTTTGGCTAGCACAATTTTATTCCCTTCAAGCACTTATTCTGAAGGACAGATATTCCTTTTCCTTTGGTGGAATCTGTCAGGCAATATTCAAACAAATTCAAATCCTCTTTTGGTCCAGCCTTTCTTTCACATAATGCACTGTCTCTGATGCATCAGAGCAGTAATCCCTGTTTCTTACTCTTTGCACCCTGGACTGGATTCCTCCCTATGTATTTTGCTGCAGACCAAATTACTTGAGAAGTAATGATTTTGTTCCTCTAGATATGAACTTTCAAGCAAATAGACACATTAGTCTCTTGGACCATTGAAAGAAAGAAGGATGGAGGGTGAAGAAATATAACTACCTTTAATATTAACTTTTTTTTTCTTTTCACATGAACTTTCTTGAATGTAAATCCACTTTTTGGATGCAGCACAGAGTGATAATAAATGCTCCAGGTATAAAACATGTTTACACAGTTGTGGGAGTGAGAGGGAATGTAATAGGATCTAGAAAGATGCACATCATAACTGTTATCCTATATTTCAGTGAGCTGCACAGTGTGATACAGGGCTTTACTATACTCAATTAGTGATGATGTCTGAAAGCAATAAATGGGCTTAACAAAAGTAAGTTTCCCAGGGTTCAATAGAAAAGATTCCTTTAGTTATATGTGCAGTACCAGAGCTCTTGTGTTAATATATGGTGTGTACCATCAAGTCATTGTCTTTGTTCAGACCTATGCTAATGGTTTGGAATTTTGAATATAATTCAGTTCAGTTGTTCCTCTTTCTAGTCTTTCTTTGTAATTTCCTTGTTGAATCCCTGTGCAAGGACCTCAACCTGCAAATCACTTACTGTGTTTTCAGGGAGGTTGAAATGTTCTGAAACTGGTCTTTGGGTACTGCCATGAACTTGCAAATGATATTGGGATAATCACAAATGTGCAAATGATAATGGTATAAACAAAAACTAATTTAGTAAGCATTTTAATTGCTGATTTGGGCGGAAATTGGAGACTACTGGAGTAGTTCCCATGGAGGGGGAGTTGGAGATAGAAAATAATGTACACACAATTGCAAATAAAATAGATCTTAGAAAATCCCATGCCCTTATCCTCATTTGTGGCAAAATCTATTTTATCCCTGATTTAATAGCATCCTAATCATATTACAGATAATCCTTTCCAAACTAAGGAACTACATACCTTAGGTTTATATTTTACTGGCTATATTCCCCATTTCACCTTGTTCCTTCAAACTGAGTCTTAACTGGTAGAGAAAGAGAATTTTTTAAAAAACAACAACAGCAAGATATTCACACACTGAGTGTGATGAAAGCCATCTATGTTCTGTTTAGATTTATAGGCTGAGGCAGGTGAGACCTATTTAGTGTTTCCCTGGGTGATTTAGGGCAATCACTGTCAGCTTAGCCCAACTGCACAAGGTTGATATGATAGGGGGGAAAATGCAAGTGTGTACTACCTTGAGTTCTATGAAAGAGAATATAATAAAGAAATAACTTCACATGCTTAGGATTCCTCCCTCCCTACCACGGGTGGAAAGGATATTTAAAATTCCTGCATTATTTCAAACGGGTGGAGGTGTAGTGCTGGGAAACTCCTTTATATTTCCTTGTTCTCATTTGATCAGATTAGATCATGAGAAACCTTTAAATTGGTTTCTTACGACATAAAGAAGAGGACATTATGTTATGTAAATAAAACTGTGGTGCTAACACTGGACCTCCAGGGCGGATCAAAGCATGTGGGAGAATGGAGATAGTGATCCGGGCTTTTTGCTGTAAAATGTAGTATTAAAAAATACATGATAGAGGGGAAGTCAGCTCCCAGACGTTCACATCACATGATCCTTTCAGATTTGGCAGTAACCCCACCCCCCAAGAACCTTCCATAAGTTCATGATGGAAATGGACTGAAATAGCTAACTATGCTTCCCACAGATTTTCTGGGCAACTATGGGCAACTGGGACTACATGAGCAGGTGGCAATTGTGAGCAATTGGGCTCTTAAAACTGGCCTTGTGGTGCCTCATGTGTTCATCCCTCATGTAGTAGGGTCTCTGTATGCCATTTTATCTGGTTTTATCTGAATGCTAATCATTCCTCCTGGTGCCCATTTTGACCATTAGCTGGACTGATTTCCTAACTTTAATTTTAAAAAAAGCAGTCCCTAGCATTCATAGAAGCGGAAATATGCAGCCCTATCATTCCTACCTGTTTTCAGCAAACCAGGCCTGCTGTTCCCTTTCAATGTCTTTAGTCTGTCAGTGAAGTTACATTATAATTTTAGACGTAGGGGGGATACAGACGGGCAGCTCATTGATGTCAACTATGAAAAATTGTGATCTTTTCTTAATAAAGAAGAGGACAACAGTATGTAAGAAGCCATTTAATAGTTCATGCTCATAATTAATAGTGAAAAACTGAGGAAACACATACCTGGAATAGAATAAGTAATTTAGTAGTAAAACATGCATGCAGTGGAGACACCATAGAAATGCTAAGAATATTGGCAGATCTCTTGTTGCAGTAAATAAATATGTGTGTTACTTGTATGATTCCCTGAACACAAGGACATAGGTAATCTGCCCTTTAATGGCTTGTTTAACTGGCACTGACACATGGTGCTGGGAAGATCAGATCTGGTTTTAAATTGTTGATGAATTACTACCTGATTCTGCATGGTTGGATATTAAAATGGAAAGAGGTGAACACTGTAGTTAAAATCCTAATGATGACATTAACTCACACACTAATGAACAAGGCGAGATCTTTCCTTTTTCACATCTTTTAGAAGTTTAAAGCTACTGATATATTGATTAGTAGACACTTTCCCCTCATCTCTAAAAGGATATGTGTCTGTAATATAATTGCTGATTGATCTGGTTGTTCATCTTGTTTGATGATCTGTCAAATATCATATCCTCAAACTGGAAAGACAGGTTTAATAGCAATAACTAATAAATTTAAAGTGGAAGTGAAAGCAATTAACGTCTTATAAACTACACCCACTGAGATAAGCATTCCAATTACAAATTTCATTATTTCCTCTACTCCATTTTATGTTGAATACGGGCTTTTATTGCCAAATACCTGACAGCTAGATTGGAAACAAGCCACAACTGTCAAAGTATAACAGTTCTGACTATTTGGATCTGTTACATTGTGATGTTTCTCATGAAAATTTAATGATGATTCTGCATCCAGAGAGGTTCAGTGCAGAAGAAGGATGGACAGAATTTAATTACCCTCATTAAAAATAGGCAAGGGGGCTCAAGATAGATTATCTATGTTATGCACTTGTTTATATGAAAAGAGGAGCCTGAGGACTGCTTTTGCGAGTCTCAAAGGAAAAGGAAAGGTCATGCAGATGCATTAGAGTACTACTTCAGTGTGGCACAAGTCAACCCTTATCAGTATTTCCCAAGGTAAAGACTTCACATCTTATAAATTGTTATCAAATGTAGGCTTCTTTGGTAAGACAGTATAGCAAAAGGCCTAACAATATCAGCCTTTGACACTTCTGACTTCTTGGGAAAGATAAAAAAAAGACATTAACTTTCAAGATTAGTAGCTACCACACTGTTGTAGCAATATTTATATACATTCATTTTGTCAGTGATTAAATAGCCTAGGGGAGAAGGAAGTCACCAGGGAATGCAAAGATTGGTCCAGTGTGCAAGCATATCCCTCTGAGTTTTTCAATGCCTCTGAAAGCTTTACTGAAGCTATGTGAAAGATCTGACGGTTTCTTGGCAAAACAAGCAATTTATTTGACATTGGACAATTTATAGTCAATTATTTTTATTCCTTAAAGAATTGCATGTCAATACTTGCCAAGCAAGATGTTTAATAACAAAGCATGCATTCTGCAGTAGTTATTGATCTTTTTCCTTCCTCTTACTCATTTGGTTGAGGAAAATAGAACTATGGCTGTATTGATATTTAACAAAAATCAGTGAAGCCTTTATAACAGTAAAGGTTGTGAATGTGATTTTGAGATTATTACGGTACAACCTGACATATCTAGGAAATTTTCTTGTGGATATTCTTATTCTGTTTACAATGATTAAATCAGATTAAGTCCTTGCTGTAAAAATCCACATTACCAATTCTGTGCACCTGAGGCAGTGTTGCGAATCTGAGGCTGCATCTACACTGGCTCAGCTTTGGTGCCACAACAAACTACAGTTTACAGAATTCTATAGCATTGAGCCATGGCGGTTAAAGTGGTGTCAAACTTGATTATTTCTGAAGTGGGATGCAGCCTGAGACACTAGTTCCTCCTAGTTGAGGGAAAACCTTATTTTGAGAAAGGAATGAATGTAAGACATACTTCATGAAATGGAATTGGAGGCTGTCATTCTAAAAAGAGAGATATTCCATTATGCGGATACAGTTCTGGGTGATCTAAGTGAGGCTACAGTACCATGAGTGTTTATTTGGAAATTAAGTCATATTTAAGTTCAAATAAATGCAGACAGGTGCAGAACTGTACAGTGAGATAAGGGATCCTTTGGAATAACAGGGGAGCTTCCTGGGGAGGTGTAAATGAGAGAGGAGAGCCAAAAATCCCCCCTTCCTGTTTTACTGATGAAATCCTCTGGTTTTGGGATCCTCAGTAATCACATCAGTATGACTGAACATTTTCCAGTAGCTTTCAATAAAGCTTCTTGCAATATTCTTTCAATAAAGCTTATTTTATTGTTCAGATGTGATGAACAATATTTCTTCTAAATAAAGCTACATGAACTGTAGCTGTGCAATTCTCATCCTACCTTTTCTCTTTTGTGTGTCAGAAGAGATAATTTTTAAAAAAAGTGTTTTGAGATCAATCCCAGTTCCCTCAGGGGATGGGGTCCTCGACATGCACAGTGTACAGCACTACAAGATAGGGACCTCCTTTTGACGGCCTTGAGGGGAAGGAGACTGGAAGCTCTTGCTACTGGCATTGGGACACTGGGTATGGGGGGGGCAGAGCCTGAGGGTACATGTAGTCAGCTTGCCTCTCCATGTGCCTTCTTCTGATCATTTCTTTGCAGAAACCAGATGGTGCTGTACAGGATTATGTTTTACTGAAACTGATTTACTTTTGAAAATTTCCCTCTTCTTGGTCTCTGTTTTACAACACCTTTCTTCTCACTTTCTTGGGAGCGGGGGGCTCTTCTCCACCTGATTTGAAATATATCATCCCCACCAATGTATCTGTTTTAAGGGGCAGCTGGAAGATTCTATAAGCCAGTGATGGTGAACCTTTTAGAGGCCAAGTGCCCAAACTGCAACCCAAAGCCCACGTAATTATTGCAAAGTGCCATGTCCCTCTGGCTTTCTAGTAACAAAATCTGGCAAACTCTGTGCTGGGGCAACGGTACATGTGCCCACAGAGAGGGCTCTGAGTGCCACCCCTGGCATGCGTGCCATGGGTTCACCATCACTGCTATAAGCCTTTAGATCTATGTGGCTATCTCCCACTTGCATCTCTAGGACTATAGGATGGGAGTGGCCAGGACTAACATACTCTTTGGGTGGCTTTTGGGCAGCTGGTCCACAGACATACACCATTTTGCCCCCTTTTATTATGTATGTGTTTTCTGTTTTCACATCAATCCTAGTTCCCTCAGGGATCTGTGGTTTCTTTAAGCTCTTGTGAGTGAGAGTATAGCTGGGGAAGAAATTCTTTTGGTACACTTGACTTATATTTCCTGAAAATTTGCACACATCTGAATTAGTTTTGATATGCCTTGATATTATGTTGATATTCATGTTTCTTTAAAGCATGCTATGGAATTTTCAACTTTAGAAATGTATATAGAATAGCATATTATTACTGGAATGTGCACACAAAGAGAAAAATGGAAGAAAAACCACTTGTACAAAATATGTATATAGGCAAAATTCCACACAAAATGTATTTATTGTGCGGTGAATAAACCAAAATGAGAATGAAACATAATGAATTTAAGACTGGAGGGATTTTTAAAAATTAATTAATAAATAAAGGAAATAAAGAACCTGTACAGACAGGCCAAAATAAAGCTGCTTCAGGCCACTTTGGAAGTAAGCTGGAATGGAATGGACTGGAGCGCAGCTTTGGCACAGCTTCTGGCCTCTTAAGATCCATGTGTCATTTAAACAGCATACCTCCAAAGTGACCCGAAGCAGCTTTATTTTGGCCTGTCTGTACGGGCCCAAAATTCACAGATTTGTCCATCTCTAGTAAGAACAAGCCTGGCTCAAACTGGACTCTTAGAAAATGAACTTGTAATAGAAGTGTGATTGTCATAAGAAATTTGTTGTAAATTAACATATATTTCCTTTTCAGAGGATCAAATTCCTCGTGGTTTCCCCACCATTGATATGGGACCACAGTTAAAGGTGGTTGAACGCACTCGGACAGCCACCATGCTATGTGCAGCCAGCGGAAATCCTGATCCTGAAATAACGTGGTTCAAAGATTTTTTACCTGTGGACACAAGCAACAATGGACGCATCAAACAATTACGATCAGGTAAGGTCTTGTTACTGTTTGTGATAATGCCTAAAATTATTCTTTCTTGGTTTTCTTTTCTGTTCTTATTTAATTATTTTTATTTTATTTTATAGGTTATGATTTCATCTCCTCTTATTTTTATGTTGTTGAGCGTGTTGTCCATGTCTGTGTTATTGTCATAGCTTGTTTCCAGTGTGTGTGTATCTCGCAGCTTCTGTTTATTCCACATTGCTCACTGCTGTGACTGTAGTTTTGATGTTTTTTTTTTAAATTTCCTTTACTGCTTTTCAGCAGTATTTGACAGATCCATTTTCTCTTCTATCCCTATTATTATTTTTTTAAAGAAAACAAATTTATTTCAACATTGGACTTCAAAACATGCAAGGAGTACCAATGGTTATATCCATCCACCCCAATTTTTCATTATTCGATGCTTAAACTGTATTCTGTAACAATTGTGTTTTGTGAGTTCTTTTCAACATCCTGAACCAACCAAAGATTACCCAGTTTGGACACATCTTCTTTCCTCTCACTAATACATGAAGCACAGTACTTTTTTTTCTTCTCATGTGTAATATCTGTTCAAAAACAAACAAGCAAACAAACAAGCAAAAAAACAAGCAACAGCAAAATAAATCTTTGGGTTAGCCTATGAAAGGAGAGGATTTTTTGGCTGAGATTTTCTAATGGATTTAAACACAATAATGTGCATACATGCTAAAGCTTCACCAATTTTGTAGGGTTTGGATCTACAGAAGCCTGCTTTTGTTGTAGAGTCCAGCTTTCGCTGCTCTTTCTCTTTCCCTGTTTTACTTCCCAAAGTAATCCTTTCACCCTGCCTTATGCGCTCTGCAGCTTCATAATAAGATAACTCTAAATTTCCTAAGCTTATCCCCATATAAAATATAATGCAGGGGGTGGGAAATATAATAAGCTGTTTACTCGGGCAATTATACTGCTATAGAATCAGCTGTTGAAATCACCTGTCTTCCCAGAACCTTTAGCTTTTTGACCTGTCCTGTTATGTTAATCCGTCTTGTTAATCAACTTCTATGCTTGTTGTCAGAAGAATTGTGTCGATTAAACTTCTGTTAATGTACAAAGAAAAAAAAGACAACCTAGAATAATTTTCACATGTGACATAGACTATTTAGTATATAGAGCTTTAACTTGAAAACTTTTGTGCCAAATTATAAGGAATATAATAATATTTTTGTGCTGTCTTTCTTCTCTCCGTATTTAAATCTCCAGAATCTATTGGTAAGTGCTTAGTTCTGAAGCGCACTTCACCCCCACTAATTTTCATATACAGAATACTATGATTATGGTATTATAATGATGGTTATTACTCTTAAAATGCATGGCATGCATTTTACTACCAGTCAGTGTAGTCACCGGATCTGTGTAGTGGCACACACACAATCCTTCACAGAAATGTTGTCGTATCAGTCTTAGAAACGTTCAGTTAGGAGAAACAATACACAAGTTTCACTTAGCTACAGCACAGTAAATTGCAAGAATCCAGTATAAATAAGTGTGTATTTCCAGATAGTTTTAGGTATATCCCCTTTCTCTCTTTCTCTCTTTCTCTCTCTCTTTCATCTATCTATCTATGATTTAAATAGCTATACATTTTCACTTCTTAAACTATATACTAAATGTAGCACTGTACAGTTTTTTTAAAGAATTTCAGGTCTATTCAATATATTTGACCAGTATAAAACCAATATATTTGAACCCTATAAAAAACTCTTGTATGAATGACCGATCTGCCCTGCCCCACCCCACCCTGCCCCACTCCTCACAAATGATGGCCTTGCCCACTTTGATACACCAATACTTTGTTTTATATAATCTGATCATTGTACCTGAAATATATATATATATATTTAATTATTCCTGTTTTTGACAGTATAAAAATTCAAGTTTCTTTTGAAACCATATTTAATTCTGTAACTCTAATTTGATTCTTCTTCCAAAGCCCTAGCCTCCTTCTTCTCGTACTAATGCTTCTTCTTTCTAATCTTATTTGCATTCATATTATCCACGCAGGTGGTACACCAATAAGAGGTAAGAGTGCTGAACTAACGTTCACAGAATGATCTTATTCTTTCTGTCCTTCCATCCCTTTCATTATTGTCCTTTTTTAAAAAATAAAAATAAACACAGTACAGAAATGTTCCTCATTTTATTTCTTACTTTTGTCATATTTAGTTGTTAACTAGTGACTTTCATCTTGTGATTCTTTCCTCACAATCCCTTTCACTTTTCATTAGAAAAAAAAAGTTGTGTTTGTTCATTCATTCCTTTTTTCAAAAAGTTAAGTTCCTTTGTGATATGCTTCAAAGAAAGCATATCCAGGTCTACAGGCCACAACCCAGTCACAGCGTACCATTTGTCCCTTTTTTCTTTTTTCTTCTTCTTTTTCTACCTTTTTTCCTTTTCTTTTTTTTTCTTTCTTTCTTTTTTTTGGTCCAACCGGAGCAAAAAAAAAAAGATCATTTTTTTTCTTCCTTAGCTGTTCTTGTTTTGGACCAAGCCAAGATGGTCTGGAGAACAGTTGCAGACATGCAGAAGACAACATGGAATATCTTCTTTTTAACTTTGTCTTTCAGAAGGGTTTCTTTTTTTCCTGTTTTTTTTGTTCAGTTATGTATATATATTTTTTTCTTTTAACTTCATAAATAAAATATAAAAAACAAACAAACAAACCACATTCTTCTCCCTAACAAATTACAGCAACACTATAATATTTTTTCTTGGATTTGCCTTTCACTGGATTTTTGGATCCTTCTGATCTTCAGGCATTGCAAATGGAAAGGTTGATGACTCAGTATTCTTGGTGGTATGTGGTATTTGTGGTTTTTAATAATTTTATTTTAAAAGAAAATTGTTCATGTCTTTTATAATTCTTGTTTTGCATTTTTCTTGGGTTTTGTGACACCACACTGCTAATCCCAGTCGTGGATTTTGATGGGTGTCTTAGGGGGGCCATCTTGAGGTCCTCAGCAGTGGTTGGTTGCTTCTTCCTTATTGGCTTGGGCCATGCTTTTTAACCTTTTTTGTGCCTTCTAATTCAACTCCTCTTGTTTTTCAGCAAATGCACTAAAAGATTGTAAGTTGTGGCGAAATGTCTTTCTTTTTCTTACCAATCTGCATGTCTTTAAGGGAGTTTTGTTTCTTTACAAGAATATTTTGAATACTATAAATGACTAATTGGTTTCTTTTTTCACTTCAAGCAGCCTTTTTTTGTACTTGCTGCACATTTTTGGCCTTCTTCAGCAGGAGACTTTCTTGAAACCCAACTTCTCACTTTTTCTTTTTGGCCAATTGCCACCTTTTATATTACTTTTGTCAAACGTAGAAATGAAATAAATTGAATAAACTAAATGGTGATGACCCAATGACCTAATCTCCTTTGTTTTATTTTAAAGCCATACTTCCTTGAAGCAGTCTCACCCATCTTCATTTTAATAGTCTAGGAGAAACAGTATTGTGCTAGAGAATTGCTTGACAAATGCAGGTTGTTTTCCTGTGCTAGCATTGATGGTGTGAAAAAAATAATCTCTTTGTTTTTTTCATCACATCATTTTTTTGTCTGTGCTACCTTAGCAAGAGAATGATCCGACGTTGAGTGGACCTTCGCTCACAGGGCTTTTCTTTATTATTAAGCGGTGTGTAGTTAGGAGCTTGAAAATTCTACTTTGACAGTCTCTTTGGCAATGTATTTTATATCCATACAGGTGCCCTCCAAATCGAATCGAGTGAAGAATCTGACCAAGGCAAATATGAGTGTGTTGCAACCAACAGTGCGGGTACACGATATTCTGCCCCTGCCAATCTATATGTCAGAGGTAGGAATGACATATCCCCAGCGTCCACTCTTCATTCAGGCTCAAGGGTTATTAAGCTACTCTCAGGTTGTATGCCATGAATACAGTAGGACGCAAGGTGTGCAGGCAAAGAGTAAGCATAAGAAAAATGTTTTAGAGGAACCAAATTTGGAGGGGGGGGGGGAGTGATATGAATCAAGGCACATTTGAGTCCAATCTGCCACTGTGACTTAAGGTTTGTAAGTATCCTTACATTTTTACATCTTAACTTCTGCTTTTCCTGCATTGATTATTGACCTGAGCGTTGCATTTATTTTGGGTTTTTCTATTCTTTTTCTTTCTTTCTCTGGTTTGTTTTGTTTAAATTCCTAACGTGATTGCTTGCTGTGAAACTAATTCACCTCTAATTGAAACTCAGGGTATAGAGGTGTGTACCTACATGACCTCTGCCGCTGAGTCACAAAGGAAAAGTTCTTAGCTTGGAAATTCTCTGCAAAGAAGACAATGGTGTAGCTTACCTTTTCTTATTCGTTAAGCATAGTTTCATACAATTACATATTTCTTTTAAATTGGAATCTTATCATTAAAATGTAATCCCTGGCACTGCTGTAATGAACTAGCTGTTCTTTGTATTATTATTTTTTTAAGGGTGGAGGGTATGCAGAAAGGCTGACTTGTCTTTTCAGTAGGTATGAGTTAGAATGGTAGATTTATACAGGTATGCTCTAGTAAAGTAACAGGGATGGTTGCTTTTTAAACAATTGGAAGCATTCTTTCCTGGTTTTATATACTTTATGTGCTTCCTTTTGGGCAAAGTTTCTAACATCTGGCTCTTAACACCAACCTTCAGAAGAGCATGACTTCCAACGTATACATGGATATTCCTAGCTGCCTGCAAGTGAAAGGGTGGGTTGGAAGTCTAAAGAGGGATTTTAAAAAAACACTTAAAACTTGTACAGTTTTTAGCTCATTACTTTAGTGTGGGGGAGAGGCATAAATTAAATATATCTATATTCATGATTTAGTTTTTTGGCTAGAAAGGGTGTGAAGGTTATTATGGCCTCCTTAGAAAGCTATTTGAGCCTTTTCCTTTCCAAATACTGTACTGCATGAGGCATGTGTGCCGTTATTACCTGGTGGGATTCCCTTTCCCCCCCACCCATGATGCTAGTTTCTAACACCATAATAGTTGTGAGAAATTGCTAACAGTCAGAGGTGAGGTAGGAAGGTTTGATTAGAGCAAGTAAAAGATGTTCAAGTAGCAGTTGAAAGCCTTGATATGGCCTTTTTACTCTCTCTGTGTTTCCCTTGTTTTTCTCCTTTCCTCATTTCATTGTGTTCTGCATCAAACCCCCTACATCCCTCAGAGCTGCGAGAAGGTTGGTGTGTTTTTTACTTTTTTACCCACCTTACAAAACTATTAATTAAACCAATAACAAAGAATACAAATGAAATGAATGTAGCTGCATTGTGGCCTTTTTCTTTTTAAGTTGATGTTACGTTTAAGCAGAGAATGCCCTGGTCATGGCTTCTAGTGTTTGCTGGTATCTAACTGTTGTGCATGATGTGAGAGGGAGAGAGTCTGGATGCATGACAAACATGTAACACTCTTAACACTTTAAAGACCTTGTCAATTTGGTCAGTGTTCCTGCTTCTCCCACCCCCTTCCCACTCCAATCTTATATCCCTTTAATTTCTGTTGTTGGTGCGTGCCAATCCAAGAATGACTTCCTGCAATTCCTCCTTCAAGCACCCCAGGCATGAAGACTCAGACTTCTCCTATTTCATTTTTTTATATTCAATTGTATTTTATTCATTTATTTCAATGGGAAAAAATCAGTCTTGGTATTATAAATTTTGCATTGCCTGTCACTTGCTTTGTGTGACCTATGTCAGCTTGCTGCTAAAGGCATGTTTTGCTCTTTGTTCTCCGTATGCCCGTCCCTTTCACTCACGAGGCCATCACAGTAAGACCCTATAGAATCTCTTAGCAATGTCCATACATTTATCTCAATCCAGTTGAAAGGCTTCCAATAAAGGGATATTTATTTTGTCTGCAGAGTCCCTGGTCCAAATACATTTTTTTTCCTTTTTATGCCACAAAGAAATCAGTGGACTACAAAGCTGTCACTAACTTCACACCCATTGATTTCAGTGGAACATAAGAATGACTTTCTCTCAGTTGGGGCTAAATCCATTTATTTGTATATTACTTTGTGGGTTTTTTTAATGCTGAAAAAAAGAGTTGACAATTAGTATCTTTTTTGGAAAACCTGCAGTACATTTTCCAACGAAAGACCTAAGTACAAATCTATCCTCTCCCTCTCTTACTATATATTCACACATACACGCAGATGTACACAGAGAAAGAATATTTGAAGCAGGAACACTGATCTGTTATTGCCTGGTAATTTTCTTGGTGTTGTGTTTGCTTCAATATTAATAACTTGGTTAGAATGCATTGCCCTTCTGCTTTGTGTTTTAGATTTTACTGTTGTTCATTTTGTATTATAGAGCTGCCTTTAATATTATTACTAATCCTAGCAGCTTACTTTGCTTTCTCTTCTTTGTGAGCACTGTGGAACCCAGAATGTGTTATTGTTCTGCTCCTTCCCTACTGACATATAATCCCTCATAACAATCTTGAGCTTAATCAAATATATTCCTACTTCCCGTTCTATCGTTCAAAATCCCTGTTTCTTTTGAACTATCTCACCTTCACATTAAAAAAAATCTTCTTTATCCCCACCTTTTTTATTTGTTATTTTTTTGTGTCCCTATATAAAATTTCCTCTCCTGTTATTCTCTGCTAAGCATGGTTCCTTTTAGACTCTGTCATTTGCTTGCCTGCATGACCAAATCCAGTAGCCATACTGGCTTTGCCTCGTTTTTTCTCCTGTGACTTTATATTTATATATCTATATCCCCCATGTCTGTTTCAATGTTAGTGTGAGGTCTTGAGGCTGCATCCACTTTTTGAGTCTGAAAGCAAATAAGATTGCATTTTCAGTGTATTGTAGGTAATGTGTTCCAGGGCTGCGATGTGAGAATGTGTTGCAGCACATTCTTTCACATCGACTGGAAGTGTGCAGCATTGAAGTTGGTTTTGATACTCAACTCAAGCATGCTGTCAACCCTCCAGTTTTCTTCTGTACATATATATGTATACATATGCATACAGAATATACATGCATATATATGCGTGTGTGTTTGTCTGTATCTTTTGCATGGTGTTTGTATATTGGTAGTATGTAGTTAGTTAATTGTGGGGCCCTATTAGGTCTGGAAAAGCTGTTTTATGAATGTGGTTAAAATATATTGATGAGTAACTGTAAGAAAATCATGACAATATATATGTCTCATTTATAATTTATTTTTGACAGATAAATGTTACAATTAATGCTCTGAATTTGTCTATAGAAGCATGTTGACTTTCGTGTAAGTTTTCCGTTTCCTGTTTTGTATGAGTTATTAGCTTTTTTGTGTTTCATTACAGTTCGTCGTGTCCCACCAAGGTTCTCAATTCCTCCCACCAACCATGAAATCATGCCTGGAGGAAGTGTTAATATCACCTGTGTTGCTGTGGGGTCACCAATGCCATACGTGAAATGGATGCTGGGGGCTGAAGATCTGACACCAGAAGATGATATGCCAATAGGAAGAAATGTTCTAGAGCTCAATGATGTCAGGCAGTCTGCCAATTATACCTGTGTGGCTATGTCTACTCTTGGTGTTATAGAAGCAATAGCCCAGATAACTGTAAAAGGTAAGGTGCTTCTAATCAGAATCTTATATGTTTGTTCTTAATTTTTTTTTAATGTGCAATATAGTAACCTAATGGATTGGATTACCAGAATCCAGCATAGCAGTGATGTACTTTTGCTAATGCAAGAAGGCTTTCTCCTTCCTTCCTCTTGCTGACATATCCCCATGCCATACAAACATCTACTCTGGGGTTTTCTCAGCCCTCCAGAATAGATTTTCTGAAAGTGCAGGAGGGATCCAAAAGAAGTACTACCATCAGTGCAATGGAGAACAAAGAAGCTTGCCTTCCCAAATCTAACAGCGTTAATGGAAGTGGGGTGGAGAGATTGGATGAGGAAATGTATTTAATTTTAATATACCTTTAATAAAAGCATATAATAAAAATAAGGATAAAGAAATAAAAGTATAGAAAATGTTAACCTCACATAGTGTAATACAATCACTGTGGACATATTTCATTCTACAAGATCTTCAGTGCTTCATGGAAAACAGTATGAACAACAGTTATAGTTTAATTCCCGAAGGCTGATGATAAAGTTTTGACATTCTGCTGCACAGCCTGATGTCTCATATCCAAATGTAGCAGGTAAACTAGGATACCAAAGCAGCTTATGCAAGGGAAATCTGTACACCACAATTCTCTACTGAGTGTTATAACCATCACACATTCTGCCTTGCTTTATCAACTTCCAGTGTTATGCAAGTAATAACAAATTTCTTATAGTTAATACTCTAGGTATTTTACACATTTTACACATGTGATGATGGAATTGAAATTTTGCTGTTGGCTCTATCTTTAACATTGTACCACCATGCTAGCCCTCTTTTCCAGTAGATATCTGAAGAGAAGGCTCTACATATTCAAAACAGCTGATGTGTAGGCACTCCTCTTCTATCATATGCTCTTAATACAGGATATTTTGTATCCTGAGCATTATTTGGACCTATTACGTGTATTATCCATTTGGCTAAGACTTTTTAATTGAATACATTTCTTGAATGTTGGGAATAAGATCACTTGAAGTTTGTGGCAGTTGACTCAAAGAAAATGTGTTCAGCCTCGTAATTGAAAGTTGCACCAAGACTCACTGAATCACTTGAGGGAGTTACTTGAGGGAGCGCCTCTCCCTACATAATCCGCCCCACACCCTCAGAACAACGGGGAAATTTTTATTTGATTGCCCCAGGGTAAAACTAGTAACAACTCACCGGAGGGCTTATACGACAGCAGCCCCTACCCTCTGGAACTCTCTCCCAGAAAAGATCTGACTCTGTCCCACATTAGTAGCCTTTAAGAAGGCATTAAAAACTCACCTTTTTCGAGTAGCATACCCTCCCGATTCTGTTTAGATTAGGAACTTTCCTCATAACTGTTGGTTTTAATGATTGTGATATGGCTTAGATTTTATGAAACTCCTGAGTTTGTAACTAGTGAGGTATTTTACTGTTCTGTACTGTGACATGTGTCACATACCCACTATATTGTAAACTGCTTTGATCTATAGGAAAGGCGGTATATAAATAAAGTTTTTATTTTTATTATTTATTTTTAAAAAATCTTCCCAGTATAAACTGCATATCAAACACATTAGTATATTTCCCACTTTTTGAAATTGTTTTAGAAAGTATAGTAAACATCAAGTGTGCACTTAAAAAAATAGAGAAAGCATCGTACATCAGATTATAGTGCAGTGATGGCGAACCTTTGGCACGCGTGCCAGAGGGGGCATTCAGAGTCCTCTCTGTGGGTACACATGCTCTCTCCCTAGCACAGAGTTTGCCAGTTTCATACTAGAAAGCCATAAATAATTGGGGCGTGGGTTGCAGTTCGGGCACTTGGTCTGTAAAAGGTTCACCATCACTGTTATAGTGGATTCTAACAGTGTTGGTGGACACTTCAAATTATTTATTGTCTATTTAGTAGCATAGGCACCAGTTTTTCTATTGTCTTCTTGCAGCTCAATTAAAATGTAACAATTTATGGTATCTCTGAGGAACCTATTTTTATTTTTAAAAAGCTCTTCAACTTTATAATTATGAAATTGCTTGTTCTGGTAGTTTTCCATCTAAATACTGGTATTTCATTCATAAAAACAAAAATTAATTTATAGCATTAGTATATTATAGCGAAATGCCTTTTTTATAATGCTTTGGTTCAGTTTTTCTGATGAGAATTGAGTAAAAGGCAAAGCTTGGCTTTCTTTTTAGCTCCCTTTCCAGATAAAATTCTGTTTAAATTGGATTTGTCCCCTCATGAAATCAATTTCTAATTTCTTTCTTATTTTTTTAAGTATTGCACTAGTTTTCTTTGTTTGATTAGTAAGGATGTTTTGCTGCAATTTTTTGTCAACTGAATAATTTTTTATTATATTTTTCTAGCCTTACCCAAACCTCCAGGAACTCCTGTTGTAACAGAAACCACAGCAACAAGCATTACTTTGACTTGGGATTCTGGAAACCCTGAGCCAGTATCTTATTACATAATTCAACATAAACCTAAAAGCTCCGAGGAACTGTATAAAGAAATTGATGGAGTCGCCACAACGCGATATAGTGTTGCTGGCTTAAGCCCATATTCTGAGTATGAATTCAGAGTGGTTGCTGTCAATAATATTGGGAGGGGTCCTCCCAGTGAACCTGTTTCAACACGGACCTCAGAACAAGCACCATCTAGTGCGCCGCGGAATGTACAAGCTCGCATGTTGAGCTCAACCACCATTTTGGTGCAATGGGAAGAACCTGAGGAACCAAATGGCCAAATACAAGGTTACAGAGTTTATTACACCATGGACCCCTCCCAACATGTCAATAGTTGGTTGAAGCATAATGTGGCTGACAGCCATATCACCACCATTGGGAATCTAATACCACAGAAAACATACTCTGTAAAAGTGCTTGCTTTTACCTCAGTTGGGGATGGACCTCTTTCTAGTGATATCCAAGTCATTACTCAGACAGGAGGTAAGATGGAACTCAAGTGGATTCTATTCAGTATTGGTGGGCACTGGAAATCATTCTAAACAATAAGAGCAAAGACAGATGTAAATAGAATTCCTATACCAGAAGGTAATATGGTGAATTGGATCAGAACTCTCTGTTTTTATGACTTGTGATGAAGCCTACATCATAATCACAATTATGAAATATTATTTTGTATGCATATGCCTTTAAAGGTTTTATGCTGTGAACAGTTTTTCTGAAACTTTATTTGTTAGCTCTTTTTATTAATGTTTCCTGGCTTAGTTTTTTGACAGGTATCCAATAAAAATTATGTCTTGCATCAATAATACTTTTCCCAAAGCTCTGAATTAATAATTATTCTAAGTCTATAATATAAAATATTGGAAATATTACAAGAAATGCAGTTCAGCTTACTTATTACTTTGCACTTGAGTACACTGTTCACTGTTGAGCTATATTGTCCAAAAGAAGCTTTTCTTTCCATTGTGATTACAAGGGTGAGGACAGCATTAAAAAAAAAGATTAAAAATCGGGGGGGGGGGGGGGAAGATGGGTTCCAGTCTGATGTTCTCACTGCACCCCACTCTTCAAAGAGTTCATAACATGCATAGTGCACAATTATCCTTGAAATAATTCTGTTATATAATGAAGGTGTCTCTCTGCAGCCTGCAAATACTTGCACCATTTTATTTTATGTAAGAGATCTGATTATTGTACAGGAAACCTCCGGGGATCCCTCCAGCCAGCCACTTCAGTATTCCAAGTGGCGGTGAAAGTGGTCCTGGTTCATAAGGCAGAAATTGTTCATAAGGCAGAAATTGGCAGCAGGCAGATATTCCAAAATCCAAAAATATCCAAAGTCTAAAACCTCTCCAGTTCCAAGAATTTCAGATAAGGGAGACAACTTGTATGCGCTATATTCTTGCTGTGGTGCCCATCTGTACTTTCCATAGGGCAACCAGTTTGTACACAGAAGAATAACTTTAAAAATCTTCTCTGGAGCATGTTGTTAAGGCATGGATATACAAATAAATATATTTGTTCCACAACTACTTGTTTGTTGTCTGTGGTTTCTAAAACCACTCTTTTGGGCATTTTAGATTATTATTTTTAAAAAAAATAAAATAAAGTGTTTATTGCCATTAATGAATAGCTGCCCACTACATTAATATAGCATGTGTGAGATTGTTTTTATATAAAACATTCCAATGGAGTAAGTAATGTGTAGAATATCAGTGTGTAACTCCTGTTTCATAGCGTTTAACTGCTGTCTGTATGGTAGAGCGATGGATACCTCTCTGTTTTCATGCTGTTCTACAGTGATGTTTCGTTCACTCATGTCACAGAATCCAGCACAAATCTGCCTTCATACCTGCTAGCAATCAGACATGCTTCTTCTCGTCTTACTTGACACCCACAGAATACCCTGATAACATAAATTGCTTTGAAGTAGCTATGTGGATTAAGGCATATGTAATATGTACACATATTCACTTAGTAAACAATACTCATGTTACTCATGCCATAGTAATGTCCTTATTAACACTGTAATAGCTGCCGTGAAGAGCAAGACTAGCTGTTGAGAAATGAGTGTAACTGTGGGCTTGTCTACACCAGCTAGAGTACTCTGGGATGTTCCTGGGGTATTCTGGCCCCAGAACTGCCTTGTATTGCCCTTGTTTTCTCCACACTATATAGCGACACCAGGCAACTGTCTACACACATGTTCCACTGTCTTTCCCAGTGCCACTGCCATTGGTGTGAGGTGCCCAGTGTTGATCACATGGCTGGGCACCTTGTTGTGATCACAGAGGGAATGACTTATGCCAATGGTGGCAGTGCTGGGTGGCATAGTAAGACACATGTGTAGACAGCCCTCTGCACCACAACAGATTGTAGAGCAAAAGGTGAGGGGTGGGTTTTTTTACCTGTTTAAGGGAGGGATAGGGTGGATTCAGTGCAGAACTGGCCTCATGGCATGAAGACAGATTGGATTCAAATCAGGGATATGGCCCTACGTTGTGCAGATAGGTTGCAATGACAGCGGCTGACCTGCGTAGACATGCCCTAAGCTAACGACTGGACGGAAAGTGGCAAGAATGCATCCTAGGAATACTATTATGTTATTATATGTTTGTTTCTTTCCTGGAAATTATATGACATTATTTAGCTCTTTCAGTTACTGGAAATTCAGCTGGATTCTATACACCCATGCAGCATGTGTAGCATAAGGATAAATCTTTGAAGATTTGTATTTTATTTTATTTTATTTTATTTTTGGCGACAAATGTACTAAACAGTATTTGATGATGTTATGTATTCTCACTTCAGTACCAGGGCAGCCATTGAACTTCAAAGCTGAACCTGAGTCTGAAACAAGCATATTACTTTCTTGGACCCCTCCACGGTCTGACACAATCTCCAACTATGATCTTGTTTACAAAGATGGAGAGCATGGTGAAGAGGTATACCAACTAACTTTTCAACATTTGCAACTGTTACAAAATCTTCTAATTTGTATTTGATTTTTAAAAAAATAAAATGCATTAGCTATGACAGTAGAGTAGCATCTGTTTAGATTTGCTGCTAAGGCAATGGGAATTAATTTTATTTCAATTTTTAGTCATACGATAAGGAAGGGGAACTTCTGTGGGTTAGGGTACTGTATTGCCTAACCTGTCCTCAATTTATTGGGGGCTAATCCCTCTACTGGAACAGCAATTGAAGGGAAACCAACTACAGGTTCAGTATCCCATATTAGAAGATCTGAAATAGTACAAAAATCGAAAATAATCCATATGAGTGGCTGAGACAGGGACTCCTTTGCTTTCTGATGGTTCATTGTACACAAACTTTCTGTCATGCACAACATCATTAAAAGTGTATAAAATTACCTTCAGGCTATGTGTATAAGGTGTACATGAAACATAAATGAATTCCCTGTTCAGACTTTGGTTCCATCTCCAAGGTTTCTCATTAGAAATATGCAAATTTTCAAAAATCTGGGAGGGGGGGCATCCAAATCCAAAACACTTGTGGTGACAAGCACTTCAGATAAGGGAGACTTAACCTGTACTGGGTTTTGCCACTGTATCAGCAAATATAAAGACAAAGTTTGTGTGTGTGTGTGTGTGTGTGTGTGTGTGCTTCTGTTTTGCTACAGCAAATTTAGCAGTGGATTAAGCAAGAGCAGTGAATGAACTGTGGGCAGCATGCCTCTGGAAGGCTGCATCCTGATTTTAGAATGTAGGGCTGTGTGAACACCACTGTGGCCTCTTTCTATCACCGCCCTATTTTTTTTAGAATGTTGTAGCAGCACCTCCAGTTTAACTTGATAAAATGATGCTGGTCCTAAATGACTCTGCAGTCTTCCAGTTTTCTTCACCTGCCCACTATGAAATTTGCATTGGTCATTCCTTTTAAATAAAACTTTTAGGTTTGAGTGATAGAAATGATTTTCAATCAAAACTCACTATTAAGTCATCCTCTTGATCTTCTTTGCATTTTGTTATTCAGCAGCGGATTTCTATTGATCCTGCTACATCTTACCACTTGCAAGGCTTAAAACCAAACAGTTTGTATTACTTTCGTCTATCAGCGCGCTCTCCACAAGGCCTTGGTGCTTCAACAGCAGAAATCTCAGCTAGAACCATGCAGTCAAGTAGGTGTCTTTCCTTGATTACATCATTTCTCTTTCCTGTACTTGTTGAGACCCTATTATATTTTACCTGCAAGTACATAAAGAAAAATTAACTGAAATACTGTAAGTAGTTAGACAATGCTTTAAAGAACTATAAGCACAGAGTGATCTCCAGCATTGCATGAACTTCTCAGGTTCCTTTCTTCTGTCCCCTGAACCTCCTTTGCCAACCCCCAAATCTGCACCAGGAGCTGCAGAGAAGATTTGGGGATACATGGAAGCTTCAAAGGGAAGGAGAAAGTTGTCCCATCAATAGTGCCATTTCTGCTGACAAATAGACACGGTTAGAGTCTTTTACATTTATGCCAGATATTTTGTAGTCTGTCATGAGAAAAAATGTTCAAGAGCAACTACAGATGGCTGTTTTGTCTTGTATCCTGAGTTCAAAAATATTAAAATACAATATGATATTTTTGGTCTCTGACCGAGTGATCTCATGGAGAAACAAACTACACTTATTTCTTTTCTTGGCACTAAGACTGTACCATAGTGCTAAAGACCATATCTCAGCAGTTTTACCCAACCTAAAATTGGCTATTTTGTTTTCCTTTCACAGTACAGTATTTGGGAATGAGGCACAATTGAGAATTGGAGACAAAATTGGGAATAGGAGTTTGAGTTCCCTCCCCGCCCCCATTTTAGAAGGCCTGCTTCTGAACTGCTTTATGAGTTATTGGAAATTCAGAATAGCTGCCATCACTTTCTGAGGCCATCCATATGCTAGACAGTAGTTAAATAATGTCTGTAGAAAATCACTTTTAGAAATTGGGCAGATTGCTCCTCGTTCCAGTATTTTATTCAGTGGAGTAGAATTAAATACTCCTTGAGAAAAAGGGGTTACTTGGTTAGAATCAGGCTTGCTAAAACTTAACAAAGTCTTTATAAAATTTCAAAGGTTTTCATTCAACACAATCCTCTTTTTCAGTCTGAATTGTTTGTTTTGTGAGGATCTGTTTTTATAAGAACATTGTATTTTACCTGAAAATGTAAAATAAGACTCAGGGGTGTTGATTGGTTGGTTTTTGTTATGAGAGGGTGACAGATATACAGTGCAATCCTAAAAAAATAATCCACATTTGAGTGAATTTGCAATTAGGCTTACTCCTAGAAAAATATGCTGAAGAACCAGTCAATCTGAGAAACATGATTGGGGTACAGCCATTTCTCCCCAGCTGTTTCTCTTGATCAGTGTCACACATTTTTGGTCAAATTGTTTCTTGTTTGCAGCCCTAGGCGGCACCCAGAAAAGAGATCCAGAAAGGATCTGGCCTTGAAATGAATTGGAATTATAAATAGTGTATGGGAGTCAATTGTATACCTCCAGAAAGAAATCCAGAAAGGATCTGGCCTTGAAATGAATTGGAATTATAAATAGTGTATGGGAGTCAATTGTATACCTCCAGAAAGAAATAATAAGACTAAAATAAATAAGTTCATTCAAGACTACTGCTAGAATATTCTGTAAGATTGTCACTTTAATGATTAATGCAAAGAGATTTTAAACATATTTGTTTAAAAAACTGTAGACAAACGTTTTGGTTTGAGTATGACAATGCATATAAAGGGTGGATGGTTAAATGAACTGTATCAAAAAATTTGCTTAGAAGTATTTACATTTTTATAGTAATTTTGCTATTTGTGCATTGGGTGGAATGGGGGAAAGATGTATGTATGTATTATGAAATCGCTGGTAGACTTTAATTCTTTGCTAGCCAAGGTTTCTCCGAGAGGAGCTAAAATATAAAAGAGAGTCCGGATTCAGGGTAAGTACAAGTTACAGTCAGAATCATCAGCCCTGTCACTTGTTCATGGTAGGTAAATCTTTAAATGAGATAAGCCTACTCTCCTTATTGGTTCTGCATGTTTTGCATTATATTGGCTACAACCAATGCTTAAGTAAATGTGTTTGGTTTCAATTGTAATTGTAGCTGGCATCATTGAGGCAGACTCAGTTAACAAAAGAAACAAAGAGATTCAAGTAATGTGTTGGTCATTTGGTTGTAGTTGATGTTAAATTATGTTAATGTTAAATTTGGGGTATATTGGAGTTAAACATAGAAGTGAATTCTGTTTCATTACTTAGCACACAGTTATATTTTATACAATCAGAGTAATATATTGTGTAGTCATGCAAGGCTGGCCATTGTGTCAGGCAAGCAAAGTATTGGTGGCCTTTACAATCGGGAATGTGAACCAAGCAAACAAATAAGTTAAAAGTGCAGTAGATGCATAGAACTATCATATTTGATGTTTTTATTTCAAGAGGAAATTTTAATTCCAGGTAGGTAACAATATATTGAGGCTCATTTTCATATATTTCCCCCCACATTCCTTTTCACCTTTTAGTTAATTCATTTTTGGTTGGTTCACTTTAATAAGCCAAGGCTCATACGCTGTCTAGTTTCTGTTTTTAAGTTGTGATTTCTTTTCCCTTGGTTTGCCCTTTGTTATTTATTTTTTCTTTCCTTTTGTTCATTTTTTCTTCAACCACTTCTGTCCTTTCACTCAAATCCTCCTTTAACCCACTACTGAAATTAGAGCCATCAGCTCCTCCTCAAGACATTAGTTGCAACAGCCCCAGCTCCACTAGTATTTTGGTAAGTTGGCAGCCTCCTCCAGTGGAAAAACAGAATGGAATTATCACTGCCTACTCCATCAAGTACACTGGAATTGATGGAGAAGATGACAAGCCCCATGAAATTTTGGGAATTGCTCCGGACACTACACAATACCTTTTGGAACAATTGGAAAAATGGACTGAATATCGGATTTCTGTGACAGCCCATACTGATGTCGGACCTGGCCCAGAGAGTGAATCTTTATTGATTCGGACAGATGAAGATGGTATGTTTCCTCCAACACATCAGTTTGACTCTCTCTCTCAATCTGCTATCTTTGTATGGTTAAGAATATTCCTTTTTCCCTCTGCTCATCTCCCCCTGCCCCAGATCAGTTTTACAAAATATTTTGAACACAAAATGCCTGTGTCTGCATTTGTGTATGGGGGTTTTCCCCGTGAAGTTAAAATATATTTTTATGACCCTCTTCTATCACATGTTAAAATGTTATCCTTTATAGGCATGTGTATTTTTTTTTCTTCCTTCTTTGCAAAACAAAACCCAAAACTCCCCTGGAAATATTTTGATCTTTTTCTTACTTCTTAACTCTTCCAATTTTTAACTGAGTCATTATAAGTACTCTAAAATATCTCTTTTGGAAAACTGATGCTCTTCACTTTTTACAATATTTTGGATGCTGAATATGTTTCATATCTGAACACTGAAGATGACAGCACAGTTGCCATTGCCTTTTTCACCCCTCTTTAAAAAAAATCAGAAAACAAACAACATTTTAAGAGTCTTTTTGGTTTTTTTATTATTTTGATTCCTAAAATACTTCTTTGTACTTCAATGCTTTGAGTCTCAAAGCATCTTCCTTGGCTTTTGTACATTTTTACATGTTTTTTCTATTCTCTAATACTCTTTTTTCTTCCATTTTTGCATCAGTCATGGTTTTTGATCTTTTCACTCAAATATAGAGCAGATTTGTTTTCATTTGTATTCTTCAAGGAAGGCTTAGTGGGTCTGCCCTTTAAAAAGAAAAGAAAGAAAAAGACACTGATTGGTTAGGACAAGTGCCTGTAATTCTTCTTTTATCCACTGATGTGTTCCAGTTCCTAGTGGTCCTCCTCGCAAAGTCGAGGTAGAGGCTGTCAACTCTACATCTGTTAAGGTGTCATGGCGTTCACCTGTGCCCAATAAACAGCATGGTCAAATTCGAGGCTACCAGGTGCATTATGTGAAAATGGAAAATGGAGAACCTAGGGGACAACCCATGCTGAAGGATATCATGTTGGCTGATGCACAGGTAATTAATAACATTCTATATATTTAAACAACAAAAAATGAGAATATTGGTACTGCAACTATGTATTTCTTTTTGGACAGCATACAGGTTGAGTCTCCCTTATCCAGAATTATGAAATACAAAATATTCCAAAATTCAAATTTAAACAAAAATATTGTGTATAAAATTACCTTCAGGCTGTGTGTATCAGGTATAGATGAAACATAAATGAATTTCATCTTTAGACTTGGGTCCCTTCTCCAAAATATCTCATTATGTATATGTAAATATCCCCAAATCCCCAAACCTTCAAAATCCAAAAGACATATGGTCCCAGGCATTTCAGAAAAGGGAGACTTATCCTGTAGTGTATTGCCAGTACACTCCTGAAGGTTTTTTAACCAACTAGTAGATTACACACTATATTCCAAAGAATATTGCATGTAGGGAGAGGTGGGATATATAAATAAATATATAAATCATCATCATCTCTGAATCATCCTTCTGGATTTGGAACATCAATTGCCTTGCCTGTACTTACATTATGATATTTTCATGCACTATAAATGAAGTATATATGGATGCATTAGTTAACTTTTCATACATTGTTCTGATGTTAAGTATTCCAGTTTCAAAGGGACAGTTAAATATCTGATTAAATCTTTTCATTGAATTAAATCACTTTGGCTGGATTATGAGCAACAGCAAGAGCTAGCTAGCTAGGTAGCTAAATACATTTTAGAATTCAATGTTTACTTTAAACATATGGGAATGTGATTTAAATTAAAAACTGATCTAATAAAACATGATGTCTGGTTTAAATATTGTTATGGATACTCCTAGTGTAACATGCTGACAGTGTCAAATTATTCTTTCATACAAATTGTAACGGATGGTGAAGAACCTGGAAGAACACAGATTTGTTTATATAAAGGAATATCTGAAAATGTAGAGTTCATTATGTTTATGTGTTCTTTATGCTTGGAAACTGACTTCATTCTACTTCTGTCATAAACCCTAAAGCCCACAAACGTCTTAAATTTAAGAATAATTCTAAATGAAAACATAAGAATAGACAACCATCACATGTTGTTATTGTGTTCCTTCAAGTAATTTCCAAACCTTCCATGGGGTGTTCAGAGTTACTCAGGGAGAGTTTCTACTGTCATTGTGTGGCTTGCCCAGGATCACCCAATGGATTTCCATGGCCAAGCAGGGATTTGAACCCTGGTCTCCCAGACTCCTAGTTCAGTGTTGAAACCACTGCACCATACTGGCTCTTACATACTGTGTTTGAAACAGAAGTAAACTATTTAGAAAGAAATGGAGTATAAATAAATTGGTAACCTGGTAGTTTAGCGTAGTTTAATATATATAAATAATTTAATATAAAGATTTTATGTTGGCATCTATACTACAGAAATACTCCAGTTTATTTATTTATTATTTATTTATTTAGGTATTTATATCCCGTCCTTCAGCCCAAATGGCTCTCACATTGCATTAACTGCCATGGCTCAATACTGTGGAATTCTGGGATCTGTAGTTTTATGAGGTGTTTAGCTTTCTCTGTCAGAGAGTCCTCGTTGCCTAATGAATTACAAATCCCAAGGTTCTATAGCACTGAGCAATAGCAATTAATGTGGTGTCAAACTGGATAATTTCTGCAGTGCAGATGAAAACCAAGTGAAGATTTGAACTCCTATTTTATTTACATATGTGTTAAGTAACTGGTGCACATGTTAGCTTTATATTCACATAGTGCTCCAAGAAGGAGTAAAGCAAGCTGTTAGCAGTTTTAGTTCATTGTTAATTTGGAGCGATACCAATGGGAACTATTAATTTGCTCTTTCGAAACATTTTCATGAACTCTCTCTTTTTCTCTCTCTCTCTCACACACATACACACCTTTAAGGAAACTGCATCCCTTGCAGGTTTAGTCCAGGTTTCATTTTCTAAATGATAGAAAGAGTGGCAAGTGCATGCTGTTGGTCATACAGTTTCATTAAGGATATGAAGTCTCAAGTACATATAAATTGCCTCTATTAATCTAAACAGGGGCACTGAATTAATTTTGACAGGGTAAAATAGAAATGAAAATGAATATGGCTTAGTAGCATGTGATTAAAGACAATGTAGCCTTTCATTACATCTCTGCAGTTCAGATTAATGCAGTCGTAAAACATTACTGTGAAATAACACTCTGGACTATAGCCTTTGTACTTGCCTTGATGAAGTGCAGTGTGCTATTTATGGACAACTTTGGCAACAAGTGAGGAGTTGGGACTTGAAATCCTGCATTCAGGCTGATTTTGCTTACAAGTGTTCACCTTTTTTTTTCTTAGAAAGATAATTTTTCTTCAACTAGGCTACAAGTATTTCCTTATTTCTTCTTTTTTCTTTCCAAAATTCTTTACTCTCAATCAGTGGGAATATGATGATACTACTGAACATGTGAGTAGAACTGACTGGCCAGACAAAAATGCGTGGTGGCTTTTTTTCCTCTATTTTAACCTTCATTTTTTGGTTATTTGCACATATGCATGAATTAACACCTTATTTCATCACCTATGGCATTTGGATTTTTGTGCCTTCTTTTTCTTTCTTTCTTTTTGATTTGGCATATTGCTCGATTGTTCTAAGTGTGTTACATCTGCATACTTGTCTGTTCAGTGGCTGTCACTAACTTTATTGTGCAGTGCATTGAAACTTTTTTTAAAAGGCAAGGCAAAACATACCTGTTTGCATAACAATTCAGTACCTCTTAGACCATAATGCATTTCATATTTGCTGTAAAACAAGTTCTTTCTTTATCTGTATACTTCTGAAAGTATACGTTAGCACTAGCTCAACAGATTTAAACAGATTTATTGTATTGTAGACAACACTATCTCTTCCATCGCTATCACTTTCATCATTATCAATTAAATTTCATCATTGCAATGTAAAGAGCAGTTCTTTTATTTGTTCTTTTCTTCCTGCCAGTGCTGTTTATTCCACATATAACTGAAATCCCAGGGGGTGAGAGGGATCATTTACATTTCTTTTGCAACCTCCAACCAATGAAATGTTGTCAGTCAGCTGATGACTTTCCACATGCATTGTATTCTTGGAGGTTCAAAACATGTTCAGATCTCAGCCTGCCATATGTAATCTTCAGAAAACTAAACTATCTTTAAAAAATCATTTAATTAGAAAAAATATTTTATGGATATACTTCAATATAATTGAAACAAAGGGCTTGGAAGATTGCTTAGAAATTTAGTTTGAAGAACTTTAATTGGGTTTTGCAAATACATTATTTACATATATTCAGGAATGCACTTGTCCATTATCACTAATTGTTGTGATCTTACTGGATGGCTGTTACATATAGTTGAGATTCTACCCTCAAATCAGCATTTATATTTAATAAATAATCTATTTTTAACCCAACCTGAATCTTTTACCATTACAACCATTCTTTGGATGGACATAGGGCTTATAATCAAACCAAAGGGATTGATGCATTGCCATTAAAGCCCTATCCTCACTCCTTTGTTCATATGCACAGTATAAGAGGCTCTTTATGGGAAAAGTGAGCCTTTTCTTCTGTTGTATACTTTATGTGTTTTTGTGCATAAAAAGCTTGCAGTACCTTAAAAGAGAGAGACAGCTTAATGAAGGACAGATCCTCCACTGTTCCTATTAGCTAATTATACTGTCAATGGAGGCATGGATAGGGAAGAGACAAACAAAATTTTGTTGAGCTATATGGAAATTTTCTACGTGAGTGTTTTGAATGGATTGAGGCACATCTTTTATAGCTGGTAAACAAATGCAGTTGTAAATACAGTGCACTCGCATTATACGCAGGAGCAACATACACGGCTTTCAGCATATGCTGAAAGCCACACCGGAAAAGCCTCTTGCATGCCCCCAAAAGAAGTAATGGGGTGTGTGCCTGCACTGCGCGTGCCGCTGCAATGCACCACACTGTGGGCACGAGCCCTATTACTTGTAATGGGGCTTGAGCACGCACGGATTTCCCCTTACGTAGGGGGATACGGAACAGATCCCCCGTGTAAGGGGAGAGCCCACTGTATTTGCATTTCCATCAAACTTAAATTTCTGATTTTGACCTGAAAAGAAACAAATACAGAACTTGTTTGACAGTTTGAAACTGCATGAGACTGCTCATTGTATGTGCAAAGCAGTTCATAATACCATAAGAATAAGCACATAAACTATAAAGGTGAGACAAGGTGCAGAATAAAATAAGAGTGTTTTATTTTTAAATGCCACTGGGGAAATGTTTTGATAAGTTACATACGCTCTTCTCAGTTGAAATCAGTGTAGCTTAAAAGGGTTTTGTTTTGACTAAATGACACTCAGGATATCCATTTTGTAAATTAAATATAATTAGGCTTCACTACTATTCATTTTATTTTTTTCATTAATATCATCAGTATCAAACATGCTTTAATCTACATTCCCTTTTCTTGATGCCCTTTTTAAAAAACCTCAATTCTTTATTCACTTAAATAGGAAGTATGTTTCATTCATGTCAAAAGGACTCACGGAGGACTTATGTCTAAGTAGATATGGATAGGACTACATGCCATTTCCACCTTCTCTTCCTTCCCTTCAGTCTAAATTTTCAAATTATGTTTAATGGCTTCTTCTACTTCAAAGCAAAATGACAGATCCCTCACATACTAAATCTCATTTTAGAAATAGCACTTTAATAAAAGTTCTTCTTAGCTATTTTTCTCAAAATGTTATATTACATTCAGTTGTGTTTATGTCCAGGTAATAGGATGTACAGACTGGAAATAAGTGCCAGCTTGGGGTCAGCATGTTGGCATGGCATTTGGATGACACACGCCCCGACATTAGCACTGAGACAGTGTCATACCACTTGCCTGACTGCATGGCAGGTAGCATTACAGTGTGACATTCACACACCGCATGCCAAAAGGAGTGTGGAAAAGTGCCACCACCGTGACAAGGGCACCCTTTTTCCAGGCCAAAAAGAAGTGGCATTTTGCTGCTTCTTTTTGACCCAGAAAAATGCTGGATCAGGGCTGAGGCATGCAGTTGCCATGGCCCCAATCTGGTGCTCAAAGAGGCGGCAGCAAGCTGCTCCTTCTGGGTGGTCTGTTCTGCCTGTAAGTGCACATAGGATTGTGGACAGTAGATCCTGAATAGCCAGTCTAGTTTTTTATACTGAAGGCCACATTCCAACGAAGTTATTCTGTCAGAGGTGCATGTCAGTAATAGGCTGGCAAAAGAAAACCTCACTTTCCCCCTGTTTCTGTTCTCTTTCCCTCTCTTTGTCACTCTGTCAACCTCTTCTATATTCCCTTCTTCCTCATCTAGCACATAGCTGTGTACACAGAACAAATTTCTTTTGCAAGAGCCAGAACTAATAATTTGCAGCGGGGGGTTAGAATCTTGTAGGTCTTTTTTATTATTATTCTATGATATTTATTATCATAGAATGATAGAGTTGGGACAGACCCCAAGGGCATCAAGTCCAAACCTTTGCCTTGCAGAAATACACAATCAGAGCACTCCCAACAGATGCCTATCCAGCCTCTGTTTAAAAACCTCCAGAGAAGAAGACTCCACCACACTCCAAGGGAACATGTCAAACAGTTCTTACTGTCAGGAAGTCCTTCCTAATGTTGAGGTGAAATATTTTTTCATGTAGTTTGAATCCATTGCTCCGGGTCCGACTCTCTGGAACTGCAGAAGACAAACTTGCTCCATCATCAGTAAGACATCCCTCCAAATTTAAACAGGCTATCGTATCCCCTCTTAAGCTTCTCTTTTCCAGGCTAAACATACCCAGTTACGTAAGACACTCCTTGTAGGGCATGCTTTTGAGATCTTTCACCATTTTGGTTGCTATCCTCTGGACACACTCCATCTTGTCAATTTCTTTTTTGAATTGTAGTGCCCAGAACTGGACATGTTATTCCAGATGAGGCTTGACCAAAGCAGAATAGAAAAATCCCAACCACCACAAGTTGTTTGATGTTTTGTGAGCAAAAGGACCAGGGCTTTTTCTATCATCAGCAGCAACATTATTTTGTACAAAACTATTTTGCACAAAAAACCTTATGGGAAAAAAATATCCTGAAAATCCCCCCCCCCCCCCAAAGCAGGAAGAAAACTTTGAATGATACAATCAAAGCTTTACCTCCCTAGATTGTAGAAATCATTTCTAGACTGTTGTAGCCTAAGAGATGCATGCAATCAGGCCAAACAGCCCATGAAATTCTTAGGGACTTGGCTTCCTCACTTTGATTTACAGAAATAAGCATATTGACTCTGAGGGAAGCCCCTTTAGCTTCCATGTGCCTACTCTTATGTAGATGTGAATAGGATTACAGTTATAAAAGAAAGTAAGAAACTAGAAATCATGATAGCTTCTTAAATATACAGTTAATTATTTCATTGCTCTTTTAAAAAAAAAGCGGTTGCCTGACTCGGCGGGCTGACCGCTTTGCCGCTAGACGCAGCGAACGGCTACAAGCCCCAGAGTGCTCTGGGGCTTGCCCCAGCTCCCTATTGGTGTGCGGGGTGAAGGGGAGGCCCTTCCGCCCCGCGACGCTCTGGGAGCTGGGCTCGGTGACCGGGAGTTCCGGTCCTCCAGGGCAGATGATTGGTTCTGCGGGCCTGGAGGAGGAGTCTCCTGGTCAGGTGGTACTGAGGGCGGGGCTTAGGCCTATATAGGCCGTGCTGCCAGCCCCGGCCCTCAGTTGGCGCTTGGCTCCGGATGGTTAGGAGCCAAGCAGGAAGGGAGGAGGAGCTGAGCCTCTTCCCACCCACCCACCGCTTGGGTTTGGGTTTTTTGTCACAACTTTGGGGCGGCAGCATAGGCCAGGATCTGCACGGTGTGGTACCAGGGCTACGGAGCTCTGGTTTGGGAGTCAGTCGGGACCCGGGGGCGAATAGGGCAGGCGTATGGCCATTGCGGGGGCCATAATGCGAGAGCGCCTCCCGGTGACTAGGGGCTTAGCGAATATGTGAACGCATGACAGAGATGCAGTCATACGGTGTGCCTTAGCCCCTAGGTCATCCCAATACCTGGTGGGTGCCAGGTTGTGGTTAATCAGACAAACGTGGGGTTGTTTGATTTCACAGATCCTGACCTCATGCTTTGTGCCAACCCTACCAATGGTTTGCTTAATAAAGTTGTGGCCTTTCCTCCAGCACGGTCTCCTGTGGTTATTCGGCAGCAGCATCTGAGGCAAATCATTAGTAAATACTAGCCACTCCATGTACTACACTCTTCTTTTCATTCTATAATGGTCACAGTGCTTCATTAGAAATGCCTTTCAGGGCTTTTGTTCTTTTGGTTCGAGTTTATTTGTTTATTTTGTGAAAAACGGGCGAGGTTTGTGCCTTCTTAGTACAGATAACAACACTTAGTCTCTGGCCTTATGCTTGTTAAATCCATCTTGGGCATGCCGCTAAGAAATGTTGCCATGCTTATTGCTGAAATGAAAAGCCTCACGCATCACTACAGGCCGCACGAAAGCCATATGCACTGATTGCAATACCTAGAAGATGAGACTCTTGTGATTTCATAGCAGAATCATTTTAACACATTTTCTGATGATTATTATTATTATCTTTATTCTGTTTGTTTTAGGAAATGATTATATCTGGGTTACAGCCTGAGACAACATACTCACTCACTGTGACAGCCTATACAACCAAAGGAGATGGAGCACGGAGCAAGCCTAGACTAGTGTCTACTACTGGTGCAGGTAATATTCGGAGAGCCTTCTGTGCAATGAAGATTTTGAACTATCAGTGTATGTTTTGACATCTTCTGAATGGAAATTTAAAATGCTTCTTCAGAAGGTTATAGTAGAAAAGGAAAACATTATTTATTTTCAGCATGAGTCATGCATACCTGATTTAATCAAGAATGCATGATCCAAAAAACAATGTAAGGTGCCTCTAAGAGCAGAACTTGGAAGAGTTACTTTATTGAACTACAAATTTAGTGTGCCCCAAAATAATGTTTCCAGGTTCTATACATGAACTTGATCATAACCAGACAAAAGAGCAGATGGTAAAAATAACTGAGCAGTAAACCCCCATTGCTTTTGAAGTCCTTGGTTTTAAGAGCAGTTTGACAAAGAGATTACTGTTTAAGAAATGCAAACCTCACTTGGGCACAGGACACTCATGCCACACTGGACCCCAGCTAAGTAAAACTGAGACTAAATATATAAAACATAGGGAAAACTAAGGATCTAGCAAAACAAAAATAAAATAAAATTGGTGAGATATCTTCTTACAAAATCCAAGTGCTATATCTTTCCATTGTTCAGTCTTCTCTGAATTTCATGAGTTCACATGTCTTTTTCCTTCACCCAGATATCAGATGAGAACTGAGAGTTCCATTAAAAGGACATCATAACATTAATTTATTGAATACATACAATATTTGTATCTTGTTTTTGCCAAAATAAGAGCACCTATTCCTTTCATTTACAATTAAAATATTGAGGATCTCCCATTCCTTGTAGAGCTATTTTTTCATTTGAGAACTGTTATTGGATTCTAGTCACCATAGTGGCCAGGAAAAACCATAAATGGTTTAATTTACATGCAGTCTTCTTCAGGTTGTTGTTGTTGTTGTTGTTGTTGCCATATAGAAATAATGGTAAGTCTTACCTCCCTTCTTCAGTAGGCATGACTGATCAATGTTTTAAAAACATCATCATAAACATGGTAGCTTCCACAAGTGTAAAAACAATTTATGGCATAATAAATTAGTGACAGCTTCCAGAAATCTTTCCTTCTAAAAATCTGAAGGTGTTATTATGCTA
The DNA here is from genome assembly GCF_019175285.1 of Sceloporus undulatus. NCBI lineage: Eukaryota > Metazoa > Chordata > Lepidosauria > Squamata > Phrynosomatidae > Sceloporus > Sceloporus undulatus. Next base: position 238,718,094 of record NC_056523.1, read on the forward strand.
TTTCTGTGGATTATCCTGCTTTTCCTTATGCTTCATTGATTTCAGTGTTAATTGTAATATAATGAAAAATATGCCGTGAAGTACACATCTGTAGTCTTTTCTAAGCTCCATAGCAGACTTTTTTATGCAACAAAACCGCAAATGCCAAAGTCAGAGCTAATCAGAAAGATATACTTCACACATCAGAGTATAAAGAGGAAACTTATACAATCCACTGGATTCTACAGTGGTCCCTCCGGATTCATGGGGGATACATAGCGAGCCCACCTGTGAATCTGAAATATCACAAATACTCGAGTCTCATTGTCCCCAATGGCATCATTGGGGATAATGGGACTTGACTATTTGTGAATTCCCTCCCTCCCTCCCTGAGCACTGCTGGGAAAGAGAGTCCTGATGTCTGCTGGGGCCGATTGCAAGCCCCGGACTCCAGTTAAAGTCCCCAGTGCCGGGGGAAGATGCCAGTAAGCGAGGGAGGGGAGAGGAAGGGAGCTGTGGCCTTGGCTTTGAGAATGGCCAAAACCGCAAGTGCCAAGGCTGTGAATCTGGAGGGACCGCTGTATTTACAAAAGAACAAGGTTAGAAGTGAAGAATCAATAGGAAAAAGTTAAAGGAAACAGTGTTTTTCTATTATTGATTGTAACAGAACTTGGTAGTCCCTAGACTTTTCTAAAAAGCAATCATCTCCCTAATTTCAATTCAAGGCTTTTTCTGTTTGTGGAAGTCTAAGCTAAAATGTAACAGGCTGTACACAAGTGGGGAATATCAGATAATTGAGGGTCATTCTGAGGTTTGCATACATATAAAAATTCTGTATGGGGGGAAAAAACCCTGTTGGAAGAAAGAATTAAAGGCAGAATTTAAGCAATATGGCTTTCTGTGCAGAAAAAGTTATAACTGGGGATTTATTCTGTGTAAAATTTGCACATGGTTGGTTTGCATAGAAAACAGTATCTTCTGGATAGAAAACTAAATTGTCCGCACAAGAATTGATATTTCTGTTGAAAAATGATTTTCCATGAAGGTAACAACTGTGTGTGAATTTTGCTCCAAATAAGATCCCAAATTGGAAATAGCCTTCGAAAACTGTATGATTTTCAAAGATTTTCTCACAGTGTGAAGAAAATTGCTGAAAGTACTCATTGCTACCTTTGAGAAGAAAAGTAAAGCTGAAACGGTGGCTTTGAAGTGTGGTATTTACGTGTGCTGGCCGGCTTCTTTCCTACTTGGGGGCATGGTGCTTAGATATCACTTTCCCCAGAACTAGCTTTTCGGGAGGAAAAACTGGCTCTTTGGGAGAAGGGAAAGCTTTTTCCCATCTCATAAAGGAACAGATTTTATATGCTCCTTTTTGGGGCAGAATCTGGCTGGATTGGGGCTGGGCATCTGTTTGCCCTTGTCCCGATCCAGCCTAAAATTGGCAGCTCTAAGATGACTCTTTTGGGCTGTTTTGTAGAGTGGGAGCGAAGTTCTATATTCCTTTAAGAATTTACAAAGGATAGGCTCACATCAGTATTTTCTGTCTGCTGATATCTATAATAGGAAATTTCCATTATGTGTTGGTTATCTCACACAGAAGTTTTTATATTATATAAAGTCTTATCAGTTTTGTACTTAGGGTCAAACTAAATCACATAGGTCAGACTTTCCCTTAGTGACGCAGGTGGAGATTTGCATGTCTGATTGTTTCTCCAAACTCAAAATAGCTTTAGACTGCATGTGCAGGTGGCATATGAAGCAGGGAATAATTATTGGTTGGAATGGCTTTTGTGCATTGGACCCTCTTCCACCTGACATGTTGGACAATATCAGCCTGAAGGGATATTGTCCAGGAAATGCATTGTTCTTGTCAATGAGAAACTTGTACATGTACTCACATTTTGACACCTTCTAATGTCACAAAATATAATGTGCTCAGCCTTGCTATTCTCTTTCTGTCCTCACTCATATATGCCTTTGGTGAAGCTATAATAATTTCTTAAACAACTGTTTCCCATGGTTCCTCAAAGAGGAACCAAATTTAAAAGTCTCAAAACCAGTTCAATAAGCCATTGTCTATCAAGTCAAGAGTATGACATGAGTCATTGTGAATATAGGCTATGACAGTGTATCTTAGCACTTTTGGTCCATCTGGTTCATTGGCTATTTCACATACGAGTCTTTTCTCATGCTACATTGAAATGCTGGGGATTAAACCTGGGACTTTTTGTAAGCAAATGTGTGCTGTCATTGACCTCACATTCTTCAGTGTGAATCCATTTTTAAGAATGTGTTTTGCTTGATCCTTTGATCATTTATATAAATTCATTTATATAAATCTTAATGCTTAATATATCATGGTTTCCTGTATGTGGGTCTACTACTTGGGAAAGAGGGCAGTAAATAGAGATGGGTAACCCAGTGCCCATACCTGTTACATTGTCAGTGAATATTTGTTAAATGCATGGACAAGTCTTTTCTAACATAAGTAACTTTTCAGAAACATAAAGAATAGTACTAGAAAAGCTTAATACAGTTATATTATATGCTAAAATAATATTGTGTTGCAGTTCCAGGAAAACCTCGGCTTGTAATCAGCCACACACAGATGAGTACGGCTCTCATTCAGTGGCACCCGCCCGTCGACACGTATGGCCCATTGCAGGGATACCGCCTGAGGTTTGGCCGCAAAGACACTGATGCATTGACAACAAGGGATTTTACCGACAAAGACGACCACTACACAGCTACAGATATCCACAAAGGGACTTCTTACATCTTCAGGCTTTCAGCTAGAAATAAAGTGGGATTTGGGGAGGAGGTGATAAAAGAAATTTCAATTCCAGAAGATGTACCAAGCGGATTCCCTCAAAACCTACATTCGGAAAGTGCCACCTCAACTTCAGTCCAGCTAACTTGGCAACCACCCATCTTATCAGAGAGAAATGGTATTGTCACCAAATATACTCTGCAGTACAGGGACATCAATGTGGCACATCACCCAACAGAGGTCCCTGTTGCTCCTCCTGATACTATTATGACACTCTCGGGCTTAAAACCAGATACCACATATGATGTAAAAATACGTGCACACACAAGCAAAGGGCCCGGTCCATATAGTCCCAGTGTCCAGTTCAGGACACTACCTGTGGATCAAGGTAGGATTTGTCTGCTTGTGGCTTGTCTTTTAAAGGAATCTCAGTCTTTGGATATCGATATTTGTGAAGCTCTAATTAAAATAGACCAAATCATCGTATAAATAGTTTCCACTAACAACAGAGGTAAAGTATGTAAATCTTCATGTGTTTTGGATTCATTAGAATTCAGTTATCCCATATCAGACAAGCCTGGCTCACATCTACATAATAATTGAAGGTAAGAAAAAGAAAAGATTCTGAGTTGCCATATGTAAGAATTGGATATGATTTTAAAAGCAGGTAGGATAATTACTAAATGTGGTTATTGGTACAAGTGGGATAGGACCTCAAAGATCAAGATGTACTTTAAATACATTGCTTTCCCTTTTCCAGCAGTGTTTGCAAAAAATTTTCATGTCAAAGCAGTGATGAAGACATCAGTATTGCTCTCTTGGGAAATACCAGAGAATTACAACTCTGCTCTACCTTTCAAAGTAAGTTGTTTTGTGATTTGTAAGACTTGAAGGGTAAAAGTCATGGTGGAAGAACGTTCTGGTTAAGCAGTTTACTGAACAGAGGTTTTTCTAAAAAAACAACAAAACAACACTATATTTTTAAAGCTTACTTAGAAATGCTAAATCTTCCTGTTAAGTTAGGTTTTCTGGCAATGTGAACTTTTCACCTTGATATTAGCATGATGGCATCCTTCCAGACATTTCACTGATATTAGATATTACAGATGATGTCAACACTTTCTTCCTTTTTATAGTTCAATGGTACTTAAATTAGACTAAACAACATTGTGGGGGCGGTGTATAATTTCTCTTCTTTGTTTTTTGCTCTTTTGGTTATTATAAATCCAACTAGTCTGTTCACTTTTTTAGCTTCTCTTTAAAACGTAGCTTGAAAAATATGGGTGGGGAAATTAATCTTTGGCATCCCTGAGTTATTTCCTTGTTTTATATGTAGTTACTTCTTATAGCAGTATTAAAAGAGAAGAAACTATGACACACTGCCCCAAGATTTTTGCTCTTCAAGTGACGATCCAAGTTGGGTTCAGATAAAGTAACTCTCTGCTGGGAGAGCACACCTGCCACAGAGCCCTTTACACCAGTACATCCACAGAAAGCTAAGAGGACATTATACTATCAGCAGGCATGGCTAAGTTTGGGCAATCAGGTTGCTTTCACAAAGAACATGGGGTGTATTTGGAACTGCCATATCTAAATTACCCTCCTTTCTTGAACAGAGCCCATGTCAGCACCTTTACTTGAGGTTGTTGTGGATATTTTGCCAAACGGAAATGGAAAATCAACAAACCCAACAATGGGGAAAAAGAGAAATCTGTCCCAACACAGGAACCAAGATTTTGGATATGGCAGACTATTCTCCACAAAACTCTCATCCCAGGCTTTGTATTAGTTTGCAGAGTTGTACAGGAGTGTTATGTTCCATGCAGGGCATCCTTAGCAGCCTATATAAAATATACTCTATCAATTTCTATAGATTACATGCATAAGTTTCAAACAGAGCCTGATTTTCTTTGAAAATGCTTGATCTGTTCTTGTTACTAAGACACAAGCAGCAGATATGGAATTCTCAAATAATATCTTTTTATTTTTCTTTACAGATTTTCCCTAGCGTCAAAAATAACAATTACTGATTTAGCTTCATGTCCAATGGTGTCTTGTATGCTTGTGATTTTTACATTATATTTTAGTACATTTTTTATGTGGAGTAAATATGATAAAATTCAGATTCTGGAAGTTTCCTCTCCAATGTTCAAAGTCAGTTGTTTCTATATTTTTTAATCTTAACTGGGACAAAACCAACAGTGTAATTTATTTCAACAGAAATAAGAAATAAGGTCTGGAAGCTTTTAGCAAAACCTGGAAATAGATTCAGGGGTTAGAAGGATTTGGAAGGATGATCCTTCAGAAAGTTACAATTATATTATATCAAATGGACATATATTTTATTTTTTAAAAATTGTAGATGGTGTCCTAGAATACTGAGTGATATATGACCAAATAGAAGCAATATATATGGGAATTACAGTAGACCCTTCCCATCTGAGGAAACTTTGTTTGCCGCCCCATCCGCATATGGTAAAAAATGTAGGTGATTGAGACCTATATTATTCAACTGATGGCAGCATGCATGCGTCCATCTACATGTAGCACTACTGAGTAATATGGTCCATGGTGGTCCATGGTTGGTTGACTTCATGGATTGCTAGTCTGCAGATATAGCAGTTCCACTGTATAAGTATTGTACCTTCCGGATACATAGATGTTGTACAAGATCTATCAGAAAATATGAACAAAATGCCAAGTTATAATGCAACAATACATTCCTTGTTCTTTTGTATGCATGAAGAATAAATAAGGAAAATAAATAATAATAGTTAATTTGCTGATGGTGCCCGGAATTATGTTCCATTATAAATGGACACAGAAGACAGCCCATCAGTTAGAGTACAGATAATGAAGGTCTAGGAACTGGTATTTTAGATTCAAATTCAAATTCAAATTCATTATTATTATTATTATTATTATTATTATTATTATTTATTAAAGGTGGTGAAATATAGAAGGATTTATTGAAAAAGTGTGTGTGTGTGTGTGTGTGTGTGTGTGTGTGTGTGTATATATATATATATAATGTATATTCCACCTTTTATTTTTGTTATGGAATAAAAGTGTCCAGCTTTTGGGGAACTATTGCAAGGGGAAAGAATATGTAAAAATAGAATCGGTATAACTAATTACCTTTTAACCCTCTGTTTTTCAACCCTGTGCATTAAGGAGGATTTTTTGTTCTTTTAATCTTTGCATATTCTAGAGGTGGCTGGGTTTTCCCCCCGTTGGTGCCATCCATGTTCAGATTTAAAAACAAACACAGGAAGTTTAATCCTTCCTCTCCCTCCCATGTGCACTGGTCCCAGTCCACACCAGGGCCATACAAACAAACAAAACAAAACAAACAGCTTCATTTATATACTGCTTCATACTGAACTAACAGTGTCTAAGCGGTTTACAACTGTAAGCTAATTGCCCCCAACAAGCTGGGTACTCATTTTAGTGACCTCGGAAGGACACAAGCCTGAGTCAAGCTTGAGCTCTTTTGCTGGTATTGAACTCGCAACCTTATGATTGCGACTTCAATTAAAGTGATATTTTGCTGCACAAATTATATTCAAATGCATCCTTTATGAGATCAGGATTCCACATGGGCAAATGCCAATGTGTGAATCCCCTATCACTTGGAGATTTGCCAAACTGACACAACCCTGAGCTGAGCATTGATTCATGCTGCTGCCACCCCCAGACTTGCCCTGTAGGGGAGGTCCTATCATTTGTTGGCCCTGCCAACAGACACATAACTGCTTCTTGAATGTGGACCCCATGCAAACAGCTGAGAAAGTTGTGACAAACAGAAATCAATCATATACTGTCACCCCTCCACATCCACAGATTTTTTAAATGAAGGATTCAAGCATCCATGGTTTGAAAATATTCCAAAAAGATATAGATTCCAAAAAGATATAGATTCCAAAATGCATAGGTCTTGAGCATTCATGGATTTTCGTATCCATGGGGGTTACTAGAACCAAACCCCAGAAGATACCCAGGGCCCACTGTAGCACAATTCCCACTTACAGAGAGGCAGCGTGAGTAGGGTGAAACTCCAAAGAAAACTGAATCTGAATTGCTAAGGAATTTGTTTATATACCCAAGCACCTGACTAGAGTGAAACTTAGGCAATAGCTTCAATCCCACCACTAGCCAATACTTTAAATCTATTGGCTGCTGGTTCCTGCCATTCCTAGAGCCCATGCAAAGTACACAGGCTTCTAGGAAGGAGAAACCCTATTGTAACTGTCTCTGGCATGGTATCCCCTGGACCACAATTTCACCTCCCTGTATGTTAGGAAGCATACTCTTCATCCAGTTTTTCCATTTCTTGATTCTTGCTCTGTACCCTGCTTGCTTCATCTTTTTCTTACATAGCCAAGCCCCCTTGATGGGAGGGAAGGCCTGTATCTCAATGACAATCACCCTCGAAGGAAATTCCCTGATTGGCTTCCCAGAATGCCTCCTAAATTTCCCGGAATGGGGGCAGGACTTCTGGAGCCGGGGCATGTGCAAGGCACTATGGAAAGGCTAAAGGGGGTGGGATTTCCAGGATGGGAGGTATGTCGGGAGGTTTTTGGAGGGCAGGAAGTTATTTTTGGATGGTTTTTTTGGGGGGCGGGAAGGTTAAATTTCCTCGAAGGCTGCATTTCTCAGAATCTTCCTGGAAATCTAGCAGTCCCAGAAATGACACAGAAAAAAAAATTCCGGGGGGAAAATCCCAAAATTGGCAACATTGATGATAATGTACATTATTTTGCTCCAAAAGATCTCAGTTCTGTTGAACTACAGGTAGGAAAGCATTTTTTCTCAAACCTTGAAAAGGTGTGCTCATTATATGTAGATAATTCTAATCAAATCTAATCTAAATGAATTAATATTCTGATTAAGGTGGCTTCTCCAATCAAATGCTGTATACAGAAGCAACTATGTTCTTCCTTGCAACTCTTCTTTTATCCTAGTAGCAATATGCTGGGGTCAATCTGCCTGGAATATGCAGCCACTAGGATTTTCAGATCAAGTTTATCATAGATCAGATCAAGCTGAAGTGAGGGAATTATTCCTTCTCTCTTACTTGGGAAAACAGGGTATGAAACTTTGAATCTAGCCTACTTGCTTGAACATGGATGCAGAAGAGAGCAGAGGATGAGCACTGGTGCCATAACAACTGAGAGGGAATGAGAAAGCTAACTAAATATATAGATCCACTGGTGAATTTTTGCCAGCAACTACTCAATTAATCCTTATAAATTGCATCTAGTTGCTCTTTTTACAAGTTTAGCTCGAGATGTGCACTCAGCTTTTTTCTCTTACTAGAGCTCAGCCCATCAAAACTGGAGAATTTGCACTCTCATCTTCTACCTGGAGTGATCCATCAAAACTAGAGACTCAGGGAGCATGCCCTGAGATCGGGAAATCCTAACAGTCACTAATCTATTATATTTTGCTGTCACATAGTAGATTATATTGACTTTGAAAAACTCACTGTGCGCAGTCTCCTAGATACTGTAATATTTTATGTGTGCCAGAGCTTAATGTGAACTCTGCTCAGCCCTGGAATGAGGTTTGGTACAAATTTAAGCTCTGATCTATAAAGAATTTGTCTGGTTCCTGTATTTCATTTTTCCCCCCTCATAGTTTCTTAAGGCATGTACAGTATCTTTGTTCCCACTAAACCACTTGATAGCCAAAATAAACTTTGGACTGTTCCAATACTGTTTACTATTAAAAATAATAACTAGATGAGAAAATATTGACAACAAACTTTCACTTGTATCAAGTAAGCCAGGTGTCAGTTATTAAAAATTGGTAATGTAAATTAAATCTCAATATCCCTGGATGTTTAAAGTGAAATAGTATGACTTTCTTCTCTCATTTGAGATACAGTACCTACTTAGCCGCTATTACTCTTATGTGCTAAAATAGGTTGACACAGGCTTATATCAATTGTGACCTTTCCTATAGTCTCCCTTGCAATATTTAAGTGGTCTAACCCTGGGTCAATAAGGACACAGTTTTATGAAGTGAGTGCTTTAAAAAACATTTCATAAAGAAAAATGAATGAATGAATAAAAAAAGGAAGATCTTTAGTGCTAAAAGAGATTATATATCTAGCAGGGGCATCTGAACCTTTCTGAACTAGAGAAAATGCTTACCTGTGGTTATAATGTCTATGGGAAAAAATGGAACACTTTTTGGGTGGTAATAATTATTTTCAAGGACAAAGATGGAATTGTCCATTAACGTCAAACATTTGGAGGAAAAAAGGACCTGTGAGGAAACTTCAGATAGAC
>NC_056523.1:238727148-238729478 GCF_019175285.1 Sceloporus undulatus
ATTATTATTATTATTATTATTATTATTATTATTATTATTATTATTATTATTATTATTATTATTATTAACCTTTATTTATGCTCATAGTGAAACTTTATGTAGTTTACTCTTTTCCTCTTCACCAAAATTCTGAAAGTGGTATTCACATGAAGAAAGAAAAGAAATACATCATTGTGCCTTACAGTGGTGGCGTAAAATTACATTTGGACTGAGAAAAAAATCATAAACAATGGTCATAAAACCAATTAGAGTGAATGGGAGCCTGACTTATTCTTCTGAATGTTATCCCAAATCTGTACATGTTGTCAGACCAATAGAAAACAACATCCACTGCACTGTCAAATTAAATATTAAATGTGAGGTGGTTAGCTGCCGAGAAACCATATCAATAACAATTAATTTTGAAAAAAGGAAATTTTATAAAAATTAGATTAGTTAAAAAGAAGTTGAAAGAAAGCATAAAGAGGGCCATATTTTTTCAAAACAGTAGACGTTTATTTAAAACTACTGTAGATGTACAATATTACACAGAAGAATATGTACAACACATTACGAAAACTGCAAGTGCTGATATTTATATATTCAGCTACCTGCAGGACTGGCCCTGTCATCAGGCAGAGAGAGGAAGCCACTTGAGGCTGTTGATTATGAGTGCATGAAAGGGCAATAATTATTATTTAAATGGCTTTTTCCATATAATAATTATTTACCTGGATTGTTCCACCTGCCTAGGCATTTAAACAGCCGAGAAATGTAGCTGTGGTGCAGAAAGTAGAGGAATTTGGTGCTTCTTTTAGGTTCACCCTAGAAGGATTAAACTCTCGCCTTTCACCACTCTACTCAGAGAAGGAGGTGGTTCCTTTTTTTAATATAAAGTTAAGGTAGAGCTTTTTGGGGGGTTGATTTTTTTGACTAAATTTTCTTGATACCAAAATATATAGATTATATCAGGTTCACCACCAAATTCAGGTATAGATTATTTAACATGCCTTCACCCCTTTCTTTTTACCTTCTCAAAGATTATTTTATGGCCACTATGGGGAACTGGAACATGCACATTTGGATACTCAGAATGATCCTGGAGTGTCTTCTTGTGTTCATCTCTTCATGTTGTTAGCAATAATTTTCATGGTCTATTACAGAAGTATTCAGATTTTAGCTAATTGTTATCATGCATGTACTCTTTGTTTCTACATAGATAATAGAAAAAAATCCTGTTTTTTTTTTAAACTATGCATATTGTGCTAAAAAATTAATAACGAATGTCCACTTTCTAGATCCTTTACGATGATGGGAAAATGGCAGTTGAGGTGGATGGTCGAGCCACTCAGAAGCTTATCACCAACTTGAAGCCTGAGACATCTTATTCATTTGTGCTAACCAATAGAGGGAATAGTGCTGGAGGTCTTCAACACAGGGTAACAGCAAAAACGGCACCAGATGTTCTACGTACCCAACCCCTATTCATTGATAAAACCAATCTTGATGGAATGATAACAGTAAAACTACCAGAAGTACCTGCAAATAAATCCATAAAGTAAGTTACAATTTATAACTCACTAAAAGTTGCAACACTGTAATAACAAATTGGATAAGCATTGTGACTACAATAATGAGCTTATTTATGTTTGAAGGTTTTACTGCATTAACTACAGAGCTAAGAGTCATGCAATGAAATTAGCATATAATAATTTCAAGGCAAATTATTAAAACGTTTGTTATGTTATTTATTTATGTATCACTTTAAACTCCTGCATTTCCTCTATAACACAATTCCAGGTGATGTAATTTAAGCTCCTGGACGGTTTCCCAAACTGATATTGTCTGGGCCTAGACTTACCTTATTCACGATTACTGTAATATGTTCTTTTAAATTAATTGGACTTGCTGGCTAGGTGTGATGGGAGTTGTAGTCCAACACATCAAAATCTATTATTATTATTATTATTATTATTATTATTATTATTATTATTATTTCCCTCCTTTTTCCCGGTACAAGGACTAACCAGTCAATTCATAATACAAGTTCTATTGGCAGCTTATAAAGCAAATACAATAATAAAATAGAACAAGTGTGAGCAACTTTGCATCCTCAACCCTCCTATGCGACACACACACACACGTGCATGAAAATACTTTTTTGCTTTCTTGTTCTCTTTCTAAACAGTGATCAGAAGTGACATTGCCTGACTTTCTGTCACTGTATTGAAGGATAAATACAGAGAAGAGAAGTTATTTGTGAGGAGGTGTGGGTTCTGAGGAGTATGGAGAAGAGTAGTAGTTGTTGTTTTAATGTTTAATGTTGTCACCTAAATAAACATTGAGGGGGT
>NC_056523.1:238729488-238729994 GCF_019175285.1 Sceloporus undulatus
TGGGGCACTTTGTGGTGGTTCAGAGGCCACAAATGTGAGGGCTAGAGACCTCATGCAGCTCACTGGCTGCACCTACTCCATTCCTGAAATACAATGCTTTGTACTATGAGCATGTGGAGCTTCAAGCACTAGTAACCTATGGGTCATTCAGAAGGAAGAGAGGTCTCTTGAAGTATTGAGAGCTTCCAGATCTTTTTCTTTTGATTTTACTTGCATTCAGCTTCACATCCAAACTCTTTCTTTAAATGGGGCACTTTGTGGTGGTTCAGAGGCCACAAATGTGAGGGCTAGAGACCTCATGCAGCTCACTGGCTGCACCTACTCCATTCCTGAAATACAATGCTTTGTACTATGAGCATGTGGAGCTTCAAGCACTAGTAACCTATGGGTCATTCAGAAGGAAGAGAGGTCTCTTGAAGTATTGAGAGCTTCCAGATCTTTTTCTTTTGATTTTACTTGCATTCAGCTTCACATCCAAACTCTTTCTTTAAATATTTTGGGTTTTC
>NC_056523.1:238730004-238747228 GCF_019175285.1 Sceloporus undulatus
CTCACTCCCCCAACCCCTTGTGTTTTTCTCTTCCCCTCCCACTGACCCTGTGTCGCATCTGGACACATGCAACATTTCAGGAATTGATTTTTAACTATTCACACTAATCATTATTTATTTTTATTCAGAAGTTATAGTCAGGGTGCTAAAATTCTTTAGCAATATTACACTAGATAAACATCAGTATCATTTTGTTTTGATGCACACATTCTTTTTTCCCTAGCTTGATCTCTATTGAATCTGTGTCCTCTAAACAATAGCTGTTTATTGGCAGGAGCCATCTTCTAGGTCTGAGATAAAACAACAGATAACAAAGTGGAGTCATATTTCAGAAAATATTAATTTAATTTAAATTGACCAGGGAGGTAGGAATTAAAAATTCTTGATAATGTCTAGTGTTCCCAAGAAATACTTTGGGATGAATAAAATGTTTTGTGGATCTCCAATATATAGGCAGTTTGTACAGGATCAAAACCTTTAAGAGACCTTTTTTTTTTTTTTATCTAGAGGGGCTCCTTTCAGTCACATTCTAGAAATAATCAATATTTTTACAAGGTTTAGAAGATACCAAATCATTCAGAAACTTAGGTCTTAGTTACACTTCAGAAATAATGCAGTTTGGCACTGCTTCAACTGTCATGACTCAGTGCTATGGAGTTTGGGAGTTGGTAGTTTTGTGAGATATTTAGCATTCTCTGCCAGAGAGCTCTGGTGCCAAAATAAACTACTAATCCCAGGATTCCATAGCATTCATCCATGACAGTTAAAGTGGTGTCAATCTGCATTATTTCTGCAGTGCAGATTAGACTTCAGGAAGCAGAGGTCAAAATCCTATGCACTTTTAGTGTAGCACAAATCTATGTCATAGAAGTTACATGGGATCCCAGAACTGAACAGAACAATGAGGACCATGGCCTTGATCTTATCTGTGTCTACCAAGTCAAAAGTGTAAGAGAGGGCTGTGTGTGAGGAATTAATGGGTTCATTACTGACCAATCTTATCCAACATTTGAGAATGCAGTTACTATTATGCCTGAACAGGATTCCAGCATGGGAGATGCCTTTTTAAGTTAACATGGTCAATGAATATGAAAATCTTTGGGAGCACAGGGAGAAGGAAAGAGCAAAGAAATCAATAGCACACATTTTAAATATAATGTATAAGTCAATCTGCTTTAACTATATTGTTGCTTTTCTACTCGCTTAAGTAGTCTCCAACTTCAGTTTTCAGCCTTCAGTCCAGAGTTCCTTATTGCAGAGAGAGTCTGATACAGTTTTAAGTCCTTCTAGAGGCTTCCTGGTCACCGGATATGCATTAAGAATTTCCTTAGTGTTACAGTTCCTCTTTCTGAGTGCTTCCATTACAAAGCAGTTAGTATGTTCCACACTAGTTGGAGTACTGTAAAGAGTTATTAAATAAATAAGGTAGATGGAGAGCCAGCATGGTCCATTGGCTTGAACATTGGAATACAACTCTGGGGATCAGGATTCACTTCCCCACTGAGCCATGGAAAAGCACTAGGTGACCTTGGGCAAGTGACAGGCTCAGATCCCTAAAACCAAGTGATAGGATTGCTTTAGGGTTGCCATTGGCAATAAAACCAATGTGTTTGTCTGTTTGGGGTTATTTCTCCCAGAAAAATCAAAATTTTCATGTGCTATATGTGGCGATTTTGGTCTTTATGAGAATGCAGAGGATTGCCAAACCTTAATTCTGATCAGAGATAGCCCATTCTCACAAAAGAGTTAACTCTGTACACATGCAATTCAGAATATGTTGAGCTTTAATGGTCTAGTATGTGGTAAAGCACATTATCCTGTTTCTAATATGCATCTATCAAGGTTTTTCCATCACTGATGAGAAAAGATTATTTATTATCAGCTTAGACGATGATAAATTCCTTACTCACCTTTATAACTGTTCTGTTTCATTTCACTGCATCTGGGGAACAATATTCAGAACAGGTGAAAATAATCCCTTTCCACCACGCACTTGTATGTACATACATCTGCTTTATGAGAAGTTGTTCCCTTAAACCTATTTTCTTACAATTCATTTTTGCCTATGTACTATTTGTGCAGATATGGTATTAAAATATCTATTAGGCAGCTGTTGTATTATATGTGGTCTTGTAACACAAATGTTGCAAGGATTAATTAAAGTACTTAGTTGATACTAGGGTTTGCTGTGTGTAGTGTTTATCTCATGCGATTGCTCTAGCTTTTGCTTGTTGCCAGTGAGGTGTCCAAGTTAGTTCATCATTTTCAATCAAGATGGGTCTCTGGTGGTTAGCAACTTGCATATTATCTTCATTTTCATGTATATTAGATTTAATTATAATTTTAATACTGTGTGGCATATTGTAGGCAACCGTGTATTATTTTAGGTGGATACAAGGATTTAAGTACTTAAACTATGGACTATGTATTCAGTGGAACCCAAAATGACTGCCAAATTTCATACTGAATAATATCTATAAAATGGGGAATGGGTACATTTAAGGAAGTATTGTTGCCTCATTCTCATGTGCGCTTCATTCTAAAGTTTGAAAGTAAAGGAGTTTCATAGTATATACTGACACCTGTAATATTTGAATCACCACTTTAAGCATTCATATCTGGAGGCTAGTGTACACACAAGTATATTATAAAAATTGCTGTGGACTTTTGCACATTTGCAGTGACCATTAATTGTCTGCACGTTCCTGTGCAAATTCACATCTGTTCATCCTCCCATTGCCAATAATCTGCAACTATGCAAATCCATGTGAAATAGATGGATGGGTACACATTTGATAATGTGCATCCTTGTATATACTTGCAGTCTATTCAAGTGCAATGAGAAGTATTTTAATTGTGTAGAGAAGCCCAAATTCAAAGTCTAGGAGCTCTGGTGTTGCAGTGGTTAAATGCCTGTACTGCAGCCACTGACTCACAAACCACAAGTTTGTAAGCTTGTGTAGAAATGTACGTACTGTTGCTATTGCTATAAAGTCATATGTTGTTGTTGTTGTTGTTGTGTGCCTTCCAACTTACGGTGACCCTAAGGCAAATTTATCACAGGATTTTCTTGGCAAGTTTCTTCAAAGGGGATGTGCCATTGCCATTCTCTGAGGGTGAGTGTGTGACTTGCCCAAGATCACCTAGCGGGTTTTTATGGCCAAGTCAGAATTCAAACCACAATGGTTCACTACATTTCCTTACATCCAACTTTGCCGCCGATATTCCAGCATCTACAAAACTTGGCCACATGATAAAAGGAAGTTTTGGCTCTTTATCAGTTATTACTTAGCCATGTAGAAATCTCAGTTGTGTCCAAAACATTCAGAACAGTAGAAATGATCATTTCCTCATTCTCCCAAACTCTTGATATTGACACAACCACCTAAAAATGGTGAGCAGGCCCTAAGCCTGCCCTTTTGTCAATATTTCTGCAAATATTTATACAATGAGTTGAAAATGTGAAGAGGATATAAAAATTTGACACAAGGACATGTAAAATCAAGCATGTGCACATACTTATCTTATGGATTATGAGTAAAGGTTCTACAGTCTTTTCATACCATTGACAAATGTTTTAGCAATTGGTTATATAAAACATACAATTCAACCAACACAAACCCATTACACAGCTCGTAGATATACTGTAGGTGTGTTATAGGTGTTGTGACATTTTCAGGATGGGAATACTTGAAATTTCATTAAGTGATCAAGTGGTCTGTGTCTTTCCTTTCAAATAAAAGCAGATCTTTTTTCTGTGCAGTATAATGATGGATAGATTAGTACAGGGTATAATGTAAAATAAAGAAGAAACAAAGAGGCACCACTTGACCACCTCATGAAACTTTAAGTGCCTCCCATCCCAAACCTTTCTAGCATACAACTCTTTGCTTAGAGTCTTGTTTTTGCCCCTCAGTTATGTAGAAATTGTAAAGTAATTTACATTCAGATGAACCTTGTCATCCGTTTCTTGCAAAGTCTAAAGCAGATCCAAGACCTGTTGAAGTCAAGTACTTTAATAAGGGTGGTTGGCTAAAAGACCATAAGACAAAACTGTAGAAATAAGGCCAATTGTATATAATAGTTCAGCAGCATCATATTTGTATTAATTGAAATAATAACTGCTCTTTCAAAAAAAAAGTCTTATTATGGGCACTACTTAGAAAGAGATTTTTATTTCTAAAAATAGCAAGTTGTGATTTAACACTAAAAAGCGATTCTGTAATAAATGGGTTTGGCAGTTTCTGCTTGCAGTTCTGCAACATGGTTTACAAGACTTCTTAAATGGCTGTGTGCAGATTAAACAACAAAGATAGTACTAAAGAGCTGACAGCATAGTGCCAACAGGGATTCAAAACAATGGACAATAAAGAGTTGCCAGAAAAGCATGAAACACAGCACAGTCAATAAGTGTTATTGCTCTAGCTGCAGTGATACTTGCTGCCTATAAGATTCCCATGTGTGCAGCAAAGGAAATGGGGAGGAAAATGAGCAGGTTGTTTAAATATTGTAGGTTTGCAACCTGGTTTTTCTCCAGTGAGGTGTTTTTTATTTGTTTGTTTTTTAATCACATGGGCTTTGTAAATTGAAGTGCTCATTTTATTTCTGATCAAACAATTTCAGGATAAGGTGACAGGAGTATACACAGATACATGTTCTTTCTTGGGCATTAACCAAGGAAAAGTGTGAAAAATAAAACCATTGCCATTAATTCAGCAAATCCATGATTTGGAAGCAGTAGGAAGGACGTTGGAAGATGGAGAGCAATGGAAAGGTTTGTGGAGAAAAGTAATTACAAGAAAAAGACAGGAAAAATAGTAATGGTAGCCTCTGTGATGCTAGAAGATGCTAATCTTTCTCATAAGTCATGGAAATGTTGAGATTATGACTGAACCTGTGCTGTAGCTCACCAGAAACTAGCTATAATAACAGAACTGGAATATGTGAAGTAATTTTTAAAAAGGCCTCTGAACATCCATTTACACTGAGTAAAGACAGCCCATCAAGGAATCAATCTTTCAGGAAGCCATGTTTCATGTCCAGAAAGCAGAGTAATCTGTTGTGACTACACTTATAGGCAGCCTTGAAGCTGAGCAGCTCTCTTTTTCAGATTCAAAATGGTGGTAATGGCACCTCTGCTATGGACACCAAATAGCAGAGGAGTTGCAATCTTTTTACTTGGGGTGTACTTCAAACTGAACTCCAAAATGAAATGGGTTTGTGAGTCCTAAACTGAATTGGATTTATTGAGACAGATTCCAAAGATTGATTGGATCATAGCAGGATTTTTCTGAAGCAAACATTCAGATTTGGAGACATTCTAATCACATTAACAGACATATTAATATTATGTTACATCTAGCCATGTTTTGTTCCAAACACTCAACTCTCAGAACTTCTCAGAGACATTTTAGCTTTCTCTCTCGATCAACTGGCATGGAGTTAGCTTGCTACAACTGTAAAACTTTGAGTGTACTCTGGAGTCTGACTGTGCTCACAGGCTGAAGAAAATTCTCTTTTTAAAGCAATTTGACATACACCTTTGGCGAACACATTTCTGCACTGATGATTTGATCTTTTAACACAGAAGAGCACGCCCTTGTCCTTCAGCAATGACATTTTACGAGGACATTTTACAAATGTCATCGTGAGTGTGTGAATGTGATAAATCTGATTGTGGGGATGTGATGAGCGCAAGGGCATTATACTAGGTTCCTGTTATACTAGAGGCATTTTGTTTGTTTGTTTGTTTGCTTACTGTGCACAGAATGTTAATTTTTTTTCCTGGAGAAACATATTGTGTGAATTCTTTAGAGTAAAATGTATAAATTTATCATTGTTACTTGATTTTTAAAAAAATAATAATAATCTGGCCCCTCCCATATGAGTGTGCCCCAAAATATAGCTCATTATTGGAGGCTCTGTTACATGTCCCACCACCGTATGACACTAGGCTGGTAGACACATGTGATAGGTGAAGACCACTGTGTGGTGAAGACTGCCATTTTGTTTGGCTTCTGGATCGTAAAATAAGGGGTGTTTGCTCCAGCTATTCAGAGCTACGTTTAAAGAGAAGCATCACATTACCACCTTAAACAGCTTTAGGAAAGCTGTTATGATGGATCTTTTATGGCAGGCCTTTCCTGAATAGATAACTGGCCTCCAAAAATCCAAACCTCTTATGCCCCTGAATTCTGCTACAGCAACTGTTTGATTTGTGTTTATTATGTTTATTTCTTTAATATTTTAAGGTATGATTTAAAACTATGTACTGTTTAATTGTATTTTAGGGAGGGATTCTAAGGTTAGATTGTATTGTTTTAATATGTAAACCGCCCCGGGAGTGTTGCACAGAAATGTGGGATATAAATAAATTTATTATTATTATTATTATTATTATTATTATTATTATTATTGAGCCATGGCCATTAAAGTGGTGTCAAACTGGATTATTTCTGCTGTGTGAATGCAACCTTCGTGTGAAGGATTTCTCGGCTTAAATTCCCCCCCTCCCTGAGAGTAAGACAGAAGCAGAGGAACCAACTGCTACCATGTAAAGGCTCTCTGTGGTCCCACTCCACTCTTGCTGAACGGGATAGGACCCCTTGAGACCACCTTTAATGTCAAAACAACTTGTTGCCACTACCCAATGATTAACCTGTTACCCCCATTGCTGGGCCTTCTGCTGGTAAATGACAACCAGTGAGGCACTAGCTGCGCAAAAAGAAAAAAGAGGCAGTACTCAAGGAAATGTTTATTCTGAAGTAAAGAACAATAAAGAAAAGAACACAAGGACCAAATAACTGGTCCTCCAGGCACATACTTAAAGTATCAGTTACAAAATTATGATTAGTGATATAAAGAATATTCGTCAAAATTCAATAAACATAAGAAGTATCTGTTATTCAAAGATTTCGAAAGCTTTTTAAAGAGAAGAAATTATGAGCACTTCTCAATCAATGAGTAAGAATTTTAGTTTTTAATTTGATGGCCAGGATTTGAGTATTTTGCATAAGCAAAGCTACCATTCATATTGGAATTTTCTAGCAGAGGAATGATCTTTAAACCTCTGCCAAACGTCCTTTTGACATGCTAATTGAGTTTGAAATGCCAGGTAATTAGTGTAAATGTTGCCTCAAATGTTCTCTTTTATTTTCATTCGGGAAATCTGTGGAAAATACTTCTCGATGGGGAGAGAAAAAATACCTTTTGAAAGTGAGACTTTTGAAAAGAATATATATATTAAAAATCGTATCTAGTTCTGGATGGGAGAGAAGAAAAAAATGGTTTGTCACAACACCAAAATTTATAATCATATCAGCCAAACATAACATACTCCAAAACTGACACCCTGACTAATAGTGAGACAGGACCTCAGGCCTTCTGCCTTCTCATCTCAACTTCTCCTCAGCACCCTTCAGAAAGTTCTCCCCCAACAGCCATCTGATTGAATGGTTGCCCTCACACCACCAGGGATGTAATCCTCGCCATGCAGTACAGCATTCCCTCCCACAGTTAACTCTTTGGAGATTATCCACACGGAGGAGGCGAACGTCCTCCTCCTGTCATTAAGTCATGTTAATCGCATGATCTGGGGGAAGATTATCACACCCCTGCACACTCATCCCATTCTTGTCCCATCTGTAAACATTCATTTGGTATTAATGTAATTTGGTATTACTATAATTTAGGAGTTTCCATTAATACCAAATGTCGCGTCCATTACTGTTTACAGACTGGACAAGAATGGGATAAGCACACGGGGGTGTGACAATCTTTCCCCCGATCATGCACTTAACAAGAGTTAACGGCGATTTAATGATATGAGGAGGATGCTTGCCTCTCCATGTGATAAAGTCCTTTGTTAGCTGGGATCAAAGGCCCTGATAAATGGAGGGATTCCTATTTATCACACTTCTAAGATTTTCACAGCAGCGCTTACCACAGGGTAAGTACTGGTAAAACGCCAGTAAAATGTCCCAATTCAACTGCCATAGGAAGTACAAAATATCAGGACCTTGCTGAAATCTGGGAAGTCAGTAGGCAGAGGGATAGGGGTGTGTGTGCAGATTTTTTAAGAGAGTCAAGAAACGCCAGTAAAACATCATTGAAGTGCACATGTGTTTCTGACATGGTTTCGAAACATTATGGAATCATCCCCTCGCCTCTAGCGTCCTTGAATCGTTCGCAGAGCAGCAATTTCCTATGAATGAAAACTTTGTGTTCATAGGAAATTGGTGCTCTGTGAATGATTCAGGGACGCCAGAGGCAAGGGGATGATTCCCTGACATTTCAGAACTGTGTCAGGCTTTCACACACATGCACTTCCATGATGTTTTACTGGCATTTCTTGACTCTGCACACACACCCCTATCTCTCTGCCTATTGACTTCCCAGATTTCAGCAAGGTCCTGATATTTTGTACTTCTCATGGCAATTGAATTGGGACCCACTAGGGCCAGATTTACATTCGAGAAACCCACTTGGTGACTTTAGGTGAATCACACTCTCTGACCCCCAGAAAACCCCGTGGTAGGGTCGCCTGAGGGTTGACATAAGTCGCAAGTGACTTTGAAGGCACACAACAATAATAACTTAAGTAAGTTGCTGCCTAAGGCCTCACATTGTGTGTGTGCCAGTGGCCTATCAGTTTATGGTGACCCCATGAATTTTATAGAGTTTTCTTAGATAAGGAATCCTCACAGGTGGTTTCACCAGTTCCTTCCTCTTAAATATGGCCTACATCACCTGGTATTGGTTGATGGTCTCCCATCCAAATACTAACCAGGGCTGACCCTGCTTAGTGTCCAAGATCGGACAGGATCTGATGCCTTTGAGAGAGTCCAAATACACAAGAACACACACTGTTGTTAGAAGAGGTTTATACAGCAGGATGGATACAGTAGCAATGGAAACCCAGATAGACAACGGGTGTGGCTTAATGGTATGAGTGTTGCACTGCAACTCGGGAGACTAGGGATCGAGTCCCAGGTTGGATGTGAAATCCACTGGCTGAACCTTGGCAAGTCACATGCTCTCAGCTTCAGGAGAAGGCAATGGCAAACCTCCTCTGAACAAATTTTGCCAAGAAAACCCCATGATAGGTTTGTCCTAAGTTGGAAATAATAAATTACTTGAAGGCATACTACATATGCACAAAATGGTGATGTTGTGGATTTGCTATTGCAGTCCCTGAAAGCTTATTGGCAAATGAAACTTGCTAATTTGAGGAGCTGCAAGATAGCTCCCCCCCCCCCCCCGCCCCTGTTTTGCTGCAAAAAAAGGGCATAATTTAATTTCAGGTTACTTGTATTTTGTTTGTTTTTATGTTTCCTACAGTTTCAAAAATGTTTCCAATAGAAAGATAAACAGATGAAGCAAAAAGTTACATTGGTCTGGCTATAGAAGAACTGGATTCAAAATCTAGTATCACCCTTTGGCTGGTAACCTTGGCCAAATAATTAGCTATCAATTCTTCAACTACAAATATAGGCTTCATCTGCACTACAGAAATAATGCAGTTTGACATGATTTTAACTGTCATGACTCAGTGCTATGGGATTCTGGGATTTGTAGTTTGTTGTGGCACCAGAGTGCTGAGACAGAGAAGGCAAAATGTCTCACAAAACTACAACTCCCAGAATTCCATAGCAGTGACCTGTGACAGTTCAAGTGGTGTCAAACTGCATTATTTCTGTAGTTCAGATGCAGCTGTAGAACAATGATGTTTTATTTAATGAGCAAACATGTCCTACTTGTTGCTAAAATTTGCACTCCATACTATGTCTGGTTAATATTAATTCCTATAGTGACAAGGGATTCCCTAATGTGCATTGTTTTCATAGGTGCTTTACAGAGCACCCAAAAAGGGCACTCTGCCAGCGCCCGTGTTTGCTGCGTGAGGGAGCCGCAGAGGACAAAACATGTGGCTCTCCCGCGCAGCAAAAAGAACCCGCAAAAAGTTCTTCTTGCGGCACAGTTGTGACACTGCAAGGTGCCGCACTGCGACATGCGGGTGCTAAGCGTCTGTCACGCCAAAATGGCGGCGCCCATGTGTATAGGGCGCTGCCATTTTGAAGTCCCTAGTACGTACTAGGGGTGAAGCCTGATTGGACGCTGCATCCTCGCCAACCCCTAGTACGTACTGGGTGCGGAGCCAAGGCCCGTCTGTAACGGGCCATAGATTATTAATCAGAATAGAATAGGAAATAGGGCAGGAAGAAAGAGGAAGCTTTCTTTGTTGCCTCTCGATTTATGCTGAC
Organism: Sceloporus undulatus; assembly: GCF_019175285.1. Classification (NCBI taxonomy): domain Eukaryota; kingdom Metazoa; phylum Chordata; class Lepidosauria; order Squamata; family Phrynosomatidae; genus Sceloporus; species Sceloporus undulatus. Next base: position 238,740,267 of record NC_056523.1, read on the forward strand.
CCCATTAATTTCATGGGGTTTTCTTAGGCAAGGAATCCTCAGAGGTGGTTTTGCCAGTTCCTTCCTCTGAAATATGACCTTCAGCACCTGGTATTTGAAAATTTTGCACATATATGTAGATTTTGCATATGAGCTGTATTGCTACAGCAATTTCAGAACTATTAACTTTTGCATATTTTGACTGAGGCCAAATCCATATAGTGCTTTATTTTAATACATTACTTTTAATTTTAAGATTAAATTCTCTTATCTAATTGAAAATGGTATTACTAAACATTAAGCTATTAAGCCAGCACTTAGCAAAATATATTGGCTATGTTAAAGGGGCACCTCTTTGCTGGATTGAGACTTAAGGGCCACTTGCACTGAAGATGAGTTTAAAATTAAATAAATATTTAAGAGATTTAGGATATATACAAAATGCTCATATTTTCCATTAAGAAACCATCAGAATTTTTTTATTGTAATGAGTACTTACTACTGTGCCTACTTGGTATGAAAGCAGCCAGTTTTAGAGATTCATAATGACCTCTAGAATAAAAAGCGATAGAATTTTGTAATCCCAGCCTGGCTACCTAAGGGTATTGATGTAGGAAGTAGCTTGGTTCCATTAGTTGAATTCATGCTGCGTTTCAAAACAGGTTGCATGAAGTCATTGCCAAAGGAAAAATAAAAGGAAACTTCTTATGCACTTTTTATTCTGCTCATATGGGGTGAAAAGAGTCACAGATAAAAAATCCTTTTTAGGATGACAAGCTATAGACATGCATATTAGTACATAACAAGATTGATATTTTTCAGTGTTCAGAGTGCTGAAGTTTAGTTAGTTTACCAGATTGCAGTTTTCTCACATTTTACCACTAATTTGCACACACAGTAAAAAGTGTGTGTGTGTGTGTATCTGGTAAATGCTTGTTATGCACAACTGCTTGTACTGGACAAAAAACTTAAATGCTTCCACAATTATAGATGGGTCATCAAATGCAATACTTTGCTGCTTTGGCCATTTCCCCCTTCACACCGGACAAAGAATCATCATAATTATAGGCCATAGCAAACTGAAATCATCGGCATGCTGCAAAATTAACAGGAAGTGGAGTATGAAATTTGTCAGCATTCCTCTAGGCTCCTTCACTTTAGCAACTGTCATCTTTACATAGTGCTCCAGAATACTATGCCATGTTGTAACATAGTTCTCAGTGTTATTCTTGGAGGGGGGGATGACATTCCACTGTAGCAGCCACTAAGAAATGGCAGCCACTATTGGAGGTCAATATTTAGTCATCATGGCATACAAACATTCTCAGCCATAATGGGGACTTAATAAGGATGTAATTGATCACCAGTTTATTCTCAAAAGAAGAAATGGGTAATTTTCCCCCAGTTTTCTTCCTGCTGTGGAAAAGGCTTCAAAAGACACAGCGTTGGACTTATTCAATGTCAAATTTGTATGTGGTTAACTGAAAACAGGCATTTTCTGCACAGGGAATATTGTATAACTCATGTATAAGTCTAAAAAAATTAGTCAAAAAATTAACCCCAAAAAACCTCAGTTGATTTATCCATGGATCAGTGTAAGTACTGTACTTTGACTCTTATAAAAAAGGAACCATCCCCTGCTGAAAGGCAAGAATGTTATCTGTTCTGGAAGAATTGACTCCGCTCTACTCCTTCATCCATCCAGCCTTTACTGTGAGCGCAAGCAGTTATGCCTACTGGAATTTTGTAATTTATTTGGCATATTTCTCCTCTGTTTCATCCTTTAGATCCTTTATTACATGTCCATAAGTTTTAACCTCGATTTATCTACGGGTCATATCAAAATCCATAATTTTGGCCCGAAAACCTGCCCTTGACTTATACATGAAGGCGACTTATAGTCAAGTATATATGGTAACATTTCTATGCAGAAATATTTCTATTTCTAAGTAGAAATGTTTTCACTGCAGAAAAAGCTATTTCCTGCAAAAAAATTATGTCTTCAATGCAAATCTCATGTGCTGGATAGAAATATTATTTTTGTGTGCAGAAAATGCTCTTTCCAGTGCAGAAAAACACCATGTGTGGAATTTATGTAGAATAAGTCATGAACTGTGACAGTTCTCTAGTTTTCTAATACTAGAAAAACATATTTTTCAATCTGTTTAAAATTATTTTTTAATATTTTGAATATTCTTTCTGTCCCTAGGACTTAAACATGACAGTTGGCAGAAGAAGGAGCATGAGTATTACAATAATTTTTTTCACCACTGCTGCAATATTTCATCCTCCCTTTCAGCTTGTATTCCCTACAAAACAGAACCATCCCCTACAAAATATTTTTTAAAAAAAATAAAATTCAAAATATGCACCATCTTGCTTAATATTGGAACATTCAGCCCAGCTCTAGTAGTAGAAAGCATATAACATTTGTAAAACAGTAACAAAAAACCAATACATGGTAGGCAGGGAGAGTATTGTGTAATGGACTCTATGGCCAACTTTTAGCATCACTTATCCATGGTAACCATGGGAATAGATCTGGCATGGATACAGGGGTTATAATATATTTCATTATTTAAATTATTCTCTCTTTCATCTAGTCATATTTGGGAGGGGACCAATAGGATGAGATACTTTAACATAATATTTTTTGTTATTGGTTGATTGGTTGGATTTTTTGGTAGCAGCTCTCCAGTCTTATATATGTGTTGCACTTTAAAAGCTTTATTAAAAGGTTTATTAATACATTTGTTTCATATAAATACATTTTTATTTAAATGAATTTAACTTTTGGTAATTTCCCATACATTCTGATTCGATCACACCTTGAGTCTTGAAATATCTTTACATTGGTCATAAGACTGTCTCATGTGTTTGGCCACATAATCTAGATTAATAGTATTCAGGACCTATCATGGGTGTATTTTTCAAATCATACTGTTTTATCAGGAAAAAGATAGCCATACTCCAAATATTTAGTTAATTAATACAGAATATGAATTTACTGGATAGATACAATTAGGAACTGACTTCATTTGAGAAATCCATGAATCTTTAAAATTAATTGCACATAAAAGTTTCATACACAAGTTTCTCATAGAGTTGGTATCTGATCCCTTTGTTGAAAGATTAGATATAGGAGGAAGCTTTAAACTGAAGCTGTATCAGCATATCATTCTCTTTATGTGGACCTCATTGATGTCTTTTGTTTCCTTTGCAGAGGCTACTATATAGTAATTGTGCCTTTGATAAAGAAGTCTGATGGGAAATTCATGAAACCACGAGAGAGCCCAGATGAAATGGAATTAGATGAGGTATCATATGCTTAATTTTTTTTTCTCTAGAAAAATGTTTGTGAGAGAAGCGGTCTTAATTATTGTCAGTTAATGTACCCATATCAGCAAGTTTAGATTTTTTTTTTTTCATTTGGATACCATATCATTTTTGTATTGGAGGTAGCCTCTGGGGCCAGAAACAAAAAAGCTAATTACTTGAATTAAAAGACATTAAGTTGCAACGAGGCAGACAAACTATCTGATCTTTGTTGGCATTAATATTTTATTCTTGCAGATTGTAAGGGTAATGCATAAGGTGAAATGAGTTGTCAGCAAAAGTATAATCACCATTGATATGAACTCCAATAAAGGTCTGGTTCATTAACAGGGTGTTTGCAAAAGCTGAATCAAATGCTAAATTGCAATTTGCTCTACAGTTTAACATTTGACCTCCATCGCAGTCTCTTTAACTGTTCCTTCTATGCAGAAATATTTCTAATTAGAAAATGTTTCCTTTACCTCTCAAACTGTCTTTCTCTGTCCTCTAGAATTAAACACAACACAAGGGAGGAAACGTTTTTCATATTGGAAAAAATTACAGCAACTAAGGTGTTGAGTAATTTAACACATATTTAGTCAGTTTCCAGACTATCTATTAATTTGAGATCTTTTGATATTTCCCTACAAGTGACATTTGGAGGTTATTATGTTTTTAAAAAGACTCTTCGTTTAAAGTTAGTTTCTCCTTTTACTTTATAGAAAGGTAAAGTCAGTAAATTCCAGAGGCAATGAGTGGTTGCCATACCAGTGGGATAGTGAATGTCTTCCAGGTGCTGAATCCTGTTGTCCAAATAGTTGTAGCACCTTGAAGAGCTTAGTTTTGACTAAAACTCCAAGTGAATTCACTATTCAACTGACAAGGAAGCCAGCAGCCATAAACTGGCAAAATCTTTAATTGAGAATTACAAGAATGTATTTTATGAAATGCAAATTATAGTACAACCCCCTTATCTGTGGGGGATATGTTCCCAGAGCTATCACAAAAAGCAAGAACTGCCAATAATAGCAAACTCTATATTTCTGCCAGAACTTGACCTAGAGAAATCTGGAAATCAGAGTTCGACTCCCCTGCTCAGCTATGGAAACCCATTGGGTGAACTTGGTCTAGTCACACATTCTCAGCCCCAAAAAGCTCATGATAGGTTCCCCTTAGGGTTGCCATAAAACAGAAGTAAGGCATGTAACAACAAATGCATACACGCCAGGAAGGGGAATGGCAAGTAGAGCAAGCTGTAGGCTAGACATTGTGTTTGCTTCTTCAGGCTTCAGGAACTGTTAAAAAGCTGGCATGACCAGAGTCTGTAATAACAGCAAAATCCAGTTCAGTGTTAAAATTAAATATTAAAATATTAAAATTAGCAAATATTAAAATAATTTATATATTAAAATTAGCAAATTTGTCACAAAGGGCTTCTAAGGATTCTGGTATATAAGAGAGAAAAAGCATTCTGCTAGACAACAGCTTTGGTATAGAATGCAAAAACTATAGAAAAGACTTATTCTTTCTTGTTTGTTCTACCAAACATACAGCCCAGCTCCTCTTCTGGTACACATCTGCACAGATTCCACAGAACCCTGTTATTATCCCCTCAATGCAACAAGTTCCACAGTGGAGAATGGAAGGTCTCTGCATACTTCCATTCTCCTCATTCACAAATTTTCTCCATGAGACAGTACTTCATAACTCCCAGTAGCCAAGGCGAATTTCTGGAATGCCTTGTCTTTCATGCACTCTGGAGAGGAAAAAGAGTTACTATTGAGCCATATGATGATCTTCTGTGTCTATGTGCTTTGTATCATACTCTTTGTTATTGTTATATTAAATTTCTGTTGAACAATTAGATAACCACATTATCTCTGGATTGGATGCAAAATAATCAGTGCACAGGGCCATTTTTTAAAGACTTTTTGTTCCTTCCCTACCCACTAATCTTATACAACCAGGCCATATGAAGAGTTTTGAAGAATTCTAAGGCTCTTGGCAATAATATGCCACTTCTGATACATTTTACTCATCATAATATAGGCAATACCCAACTCTGTTACCTGCCTATAGCAAATAGGTAACACTAACTTTCATTGTATTTTTTTCCTTTTAATAGCTGCTATATATACAATTTTTAAAAGGCCCTCATTCATCTCAAGCATTGAGGAGATGTGGGAGAGAATTATTATTATTATTATTATTATTATTATTATTATTATTATTATTTGTCACTATTAGATCAGTAATGGCACCTGCCTGTCTCCACACCATTTTAACCTGAAAGACTACACAGACAAATTCTCCAGCCTTAACAGATTCCAGTCAGAATGCTGTACATGACATTGAACTTCCTTGCAATTAAGTTCTTCAGGTCTTTGCTTCTGCTTCCCATAACATAGGGTCATTTTAATCATTGTGCAAGTTGTGGTGCATTAATCTGTATAATACTTTGATAAAGAACATTTATTAATTCAGAAACATTTGGGTCAGGATGGGCTCTTTCCCATTTTTTAAGGTTACAATTGAGACCATACTGTAGAATTAATGGTGGAAGAAATAAGATATGCATTGACTGGAAAATGAAAATTGTTTCTGATAGAGAGCTGAAGCCCTTGATATATCTTTCAGAAATGCTTTCAATAGTAACTACTGAGAGGACAAAAAAGATTCCAGAGTGATCAACTCCTCGCACTGACTCTGCAATTTCTGATGCTATCGGTTTTTCTGTTTGTAGAAGAATAGCCTCTTTAAAGTCACATTGGCCAATAAAATGCAACTGAGCAGTTGATACAAACAAGAACCTTACACTCACAGAGTTGGAAGGGACCCCCAAAGTCCATCTAGCCCCATCCTGTTGAATTGGACAGGATGGCAGGGAATTGGACAGGATGGCCTTTGGGGTCCCTTCCAATTCTATGATTCCAAGAGCTGTCTTATAAGTGCTGGGTGTCCAGCTCTACTAGCATTTAGCAATAGCATTTACAGAGCCCAGCACTCTTTAAGCATTTTAAAATCTATAATCCAGTTGCCCCCAACAAGCTGTGCACTCATTTTACTGACCTACAAAAAGATGGTAGGTTGAGTCCACTCTAAGCCCTGGGATCGAACTCACAATGTTGTGGCTGCAGTACTGGGATTTAACTGCTGTGCTACCAGGGCTCCTACTCTGGTAATGATTGTATCTGTAACACTGAAGCCATTGGGAAACCCCTTGTATGGAAATTCCACATGTAGTGCTGCCCTGTGTGTCCTGTGTTCAAGCAGGCCTTGACTTGGGGGTGAGTGTTTATGTGAAGAATATCAGGGTTTTTAGTTTTAACTGCTGTTTTTATGCTTGATATTGTGTTTTTAATATGTTATACTGTCTAATACTGTCTTAAGGGGGGAGGGATAAAGTGTTTTTAATTGTTTTTATATTTTACTGTTGTTAACCGCCCGGATTGGTTTGCCAGAGGGCGGTATACAAATAAATATTATTATTATTATTATAAGAACAACACAAGCTTTAAATCTATTGTTTTCAGTGAACGAAGGTTCCTTCCATACATTTTCTTGAATAGCCATCCTTAGCTCACTCTTTGTTTAGAGCAGTGCTTCTCAATTATTTTCTGTCATGCCCCCCCTAGGAAGAAGAAAACATTTCGCGCCCCCCACGCGAC
>NC_056523.1:238747238-238876094 GCF_019175285.1 Sceloporus undulatus
TGTAAATAGTATCATGTCCCACTCACAAGCACGCTTAGCATTTGAAATAGAACAGGCAGCCTCTTGTGCCGGCAAACTACATGTCCCACTCACAAGCACGCTTAGCATTTGAAACAGAACAGGCAGCCTCTTGTGCCGGCAAACTACATGTCCCACTCACAAGCACACTTAGCATTTGAAACAGAACAGGAAGCCTCTTGTGCCGGCAAACTACATGTCCGGCTCACAAGCACGCTTAGCATTTGAAACAGAACAGGCATTCTCCTGGAGGGTTTCCCACAGGGTTGCCATAAGCCAGAAATTCTGACATACTCCAGCTCCCAGAATTCCATAGCCTTGAGACATAGAAGAGTCGGGCTTTGAGTTCTGGTCCCCACAACACACTCCAGCTCCCAGAATTCCATAGCCTTGAGTCAGAAAAGATTTAAAGCATTGCCAGCCAAACTGGGTTACTTCTCCAGTGTGGATGCAGCGTGATGGGCTCCCTCCTGGGCTCCCTTTTGCCTCCCCCTCAGCCCCCCTCCCATGCCCCCCCAAGTCCTGCCTTCACTCTTGTTGGGAAATGCAGGCCTGGCCAAGGGGGGAGTTGGGCACACAACAACAACAACAACAGAGGAGGAGGGGGAGGGGGAGAAAAAAGAAGGGAAAGGAGAAAGAAGAAAAGGAGAAGAAAGAAGAAGAATAGGAAAAAAGATAAAAAGAAGAGGAGGAGGAACGGGAAGAAAAGGAAGAGGAGGAGGAGGAGGGGAAAGAGGAAGAGAAAGAGGGGAAGAAAAATAGGAGGAAGAGGAGGGGGAAGAGAAAGAGGGGAGGAAAAAGAATAAGAGGAGGAGGAGGGAAAGAGGAAGAGAAACAGGGGGGAAAAGAGGAAGCAGCTTGCCTGCAATTTGCATAGCCTTCTCCAGGCTCCAGCCTTGGGCCCGAGGCGCGAGGCTCGAAAGAGAGGAAGCTCCTCCTCTTCAGGCTGGCTGGCCAATGGGGAAGACTGGAGCTGGGGCAGGCTCCTGCAGCAGGAGCAGGCTGTCCAGCCATTGGCCAGGCAGCCTGAACAGCAAGAACCTCGCGCCCCCCTTTACGGAGCCTCGCGCCCCCCACTATTTGAGAAACACTGGTTTAGAGAATCCAGATTTCCATATTGTTGGATTTCTTTGGCTTGTTCCTATCCTTTTTCATGTTTTTCTCCAGTCCTGAACTGTGGGTGGAGATGGGTAAGTGATAAAACTCAGTTGCTGCATCAGCCTGTCTAGTGCAGACAAGTGCTTCTGAGACCTGAAATAGGTACCTGTGCTTCAAAGATTCCTTTCTACAGGTCATGCACTTTCTCTTGCTTTTTGCTAATTGCTATGAGGCAATTAGTGATGAATCGTATTTCTTAATTATCCCAGTACCAGTCACTGTTTCCTTGGTGAAAGCAGTCCTTAATCACCAATTTGAATCTCATTAATTTTCATGTGTGTGTCTTTGTGTTTACATATTACAGTGGTCTATTTTGTCATTTCAAAAACCAGGTGAAACAAATAATTAACAGAAAAACAGTATTTGGAGTAAGAGGCTATTCACAATTCATCTCCCAATAACAATAAGCAGGAAGCAATAACCGGTTTCCAAAGCAGGAAAGTCTTAATAAACAGAGAAAATGATCTTTGCTGAATTATGTCTGAGTACAAAGGGAGGCAGATCTTGACTTTGCAATGGCATTGTTCACTAATATAAGGCTATACAGAGCACTGTGTGGAAACTTCACTTCCAGCTAATTATAGAAGAGGAATCTCTCAGTGGCATATTGAAATATGCAGTTAAGTGTAAATGGAAGAAGAACTCATCTTAAATTCGAGAGACTGCATCTCCTTATATGAACCTGCTAGAGCTCTAAGATCTTCAGGAGAAGACTTTCTCTAAATCCTGCCAAGGTCACAGGCTTGCTTGGTGAAGACACAAGAGAAAGCCTTCTCAGTTGTTGCTCCCATTCTTTGGAATACCCTTCCATGAGAAACTAGGCTGCCCCCCTCCCCAATCCTGCTTGCTTTTTATTGACCAGCCAAGATATTTTTATTTAAACAGGCATTTGATATACAGTCGGCCCTTCTTATACACTGATTTTTTATACAGGGATTCAAGCATCCACGGTTTGAAAATGTTCAAAAAAGTATAAATTTCAAATATCAAACCTTGTTTTTCCATTTTTTATTAGGGACACCATTTTGCTGTGTCATTATATTTAATGGGACTTGAGCATCCATGGATTTTGTTATCCATGGGGGATCTTGGGACTAAACCCCAGCATATAACAAGGGTCCACTGTATTATTCATATCAGGGCGGTTTTTATGGAGCAGGTGGTTTTTAGTTATGCTTTTAACTTTTGTATATTTTATGTGATTTTAGATTGTTTGTAGATTATTTTAATTGTTTTGGGGTTTTTGGAAACTTTTAAATGTTTTCTTTTTATCTGGGAGCCATTTTGGGTCCCTCCTGGAAGAAAGGCAGCATACAAATGAAGTAAATAAATCAAAATCTCAGCCATTTCCCACATTTCTGTGAAAATTTCACAATATACAGCATTTTCTTTAAAATATACCATTTTTGCACACCAACAAAAACTGTATTTGTACACAAACAAAAGTTTCCCAAGAAGGCCTGAAAGTGTGGTCAATAATTGTCTGTCCTTTTCTTTCTTATTTGGGAAATGTTCAAAAAATCTTGTGGCATGTTCAGACATGTTGAGATAGCTGTTCTCACTGAAGATAAGAAAACTTGAATATTTGTTACAATTCTAATTGACACTTTGCTATTTAAGCCAGACAAGCTTGTACCAGTGTGTCACCTGAACAGGGTCAGGCCTAGTTAGTACTTGGGTGAGAGACCACTGGGAGTGCACTGTGCATACTCCATGCTGTATTTGGGGTCCCCATATTTTGATATGTTCTTAAGAGGTCATGATGATCTTTTGAAACACTATGTGAAGTTCTCATGAGTTCTCTCCCCCCCCCCACCAAGTCCTCTGTATTTTCTCTTGCACCAAGAGACGAAAGGATGTCTCACTGCATTGAAGTAGTAAGCCAGTGCTTTCTGCCTATCCCCTGCTGTGCTGCCAGCCAACCTTCCTGTCCATGCACCATGGAGTTGTCATCCAATCACTATTTTTGTAACCTTAAAGTTAAAGCTATCCACCAGCTCATTGTCAATTCCTGGGAAAAACCATCAAGTCTTTGTTATCTTGCAAGATAGCACATTGCTTGAACCTATATTTCAGTATAAATATTGGTTTATATTTATATATAGCCTCTGCACACAAAGTACACATATAGTTGTCATAGGCTGTGTATATGTTCTGTGTCAGCCTAACCAACTCCTGCTTTTCATGGTCTACTCTTCAGACAGGTAAATGTCACCCGCTTTAAATCACTCAAACTCCACTATCCAGTTTCCATATTTCTATTTCTGTTAGCTCTGAATGCTGGGTCTGTTTGAATTACTAGTGTGTGTGTATGTTTGCACTCTCCATTTTTACAACTAAAACCCTCTTAATTCCACCCAAATTTGGAGTTGTTCTCAGTCATTTGAAGTACACACAGGTACCAATGGTCCTAAAGGTTACTCAGCCTCTATTTCCCCAATATTTAAAGTAATGCTAACATACTTGGTGGAGACCCCTCTAGTTTCTTTGGAAAACACCACCAAGTAGTGGTGCCAAGGATCTCCAGGTAGGACTAATAAAGAGTTCTGGCTGAAACCTTCGAATATCATTCCCACTTAAGAGTTTGCACTAGATGGACCAATGCAAGGACTCATCTCAGTTTACTATATTGCTATGTTGTTCTGGCTTTGTTATACATTGGAACTTGAATCCAGTTGTTCTGCATCACAAGGCAGTCCTGTGGTTAGTTAACCAGCCTGACTTGATGAAAGGGAAGATCTAATTATTAGACTGAATAGTTATATTTTTTACATATATATGTTCTAAATGGGTAACGGACCTTTCACTTTAAACTTGGAGAAAAATATATATCTTTTCAATCACAATTTCTTCTTTTTTATTTTTTGCCAAATTATTTTATATTAATATTGAGATAATCACATTGCAAAAGAAAAAAGAATCTCATTCATCACCTGAAATCTGAAGTTGTGTTTGCAGGAACGAAATCTTACTGAAATATATAAGAGTTATCTCTAATTTGGAATAAAATATTTAAGCCTGGGCCCCATGGCAACCACAAAATGCATTTCTAAATATTGTTTTAAAAATAGAGTGTGTCATATTAATTAGATTTGAAATGTAGTTGGGAGCAAGCTTTTATTAGTTCACTTCTATTCAAATTAATCTTGATGGGGAGGGGAGATACCTCAGGGGATATGTGTGATAGTAATGTTGTATGACAACAGCACGATCTATATATAAAATATGAATGAAGGAGGGGGCACTTCAGGACTTTTCATTCATGTGAATTAGATCATGTATATGAGATATTGACAGGAGCCACAAATAAAGAACCAGACAAATGAACAAAATTTTCCTGCAACAATTCTTGGCCTGCTTTACACCTGCCACTCATTCCTTTGAATCACTAGTGTGTCTGCACTGAGTACTTCTACACTGAGTTCTGCAATGACTATTCTAACCACAGTAGTCTCATCACTGCGGTTGCATAGCCATCTGTACTTTTTGGGATATGCATTGACTGATAAGGGTTAACTACGGGTATGATTGCTGCAGACATAACATCAAAAAGAGGAGGGACTATCATTCAGTTGAGCCAACCATTTCTGATTCTCATGTTTCAAGTCTTGGGAAACCCTAACAAGAATCCTGGGCTGATAAGCAGCTTAGCAGTTCAGGACTTATTCTGTGCAAAATTTGCATATGGTCCGGCACAGAAAACCACATTTTCATTTTCTGCACAGAGAAAGCTGTTTCCTTTTCAGAAAATACTGCAATTGCATCATTCCATGCAAAATTCACATATATTTAATTTGCACTGAAAACAGCATTTTCTGCACAGGAAAAATTAGCAATGAAATGCACTGCCAGCATCAGCACTGATCTTTACTTAAATTTCGATTCCATTGTAGTAATAAGTGTTCCTTTAGAGCGCAGAACAGGGTACACAGCAAAAAAGCCAGCATAATAAGGAGTTGTTGTAATGTTTACAATACTGATTATACTATTGGTATAGGTAAAACTATATGCATAATACATACTTGGCCTGCATTGCTGTTGTTGGCCTATGCAGGCATAAGTACATTTATACATGAGGTTACATTTTATAGGAGGTACAGGAGGTTGGTATCCTAATGAGGACTGCACAAGTAGTGTAACCATTGTGCAAACGATAAGCATGAGACATTGCTCCCTATTGAACACAGTGCAATTCAGTACAACTCCAGTGTAATGTAACTCTGCCCTGACAGAGACTGCACCTACACTGTAGAAATAATGCACTTTGACACCATTGCTCCGTCCTACAGAGTACTGGGATTTGCAGTTTTGTGGGACTCTAGCATTCTTTGCCAAAGAAGTCTAAAGATCTTTTAAAACTGCGTATCCCAGGATTCCATAGGATATTGCTACAGCAGTTAAACTGCGTTATTTCTACATGTAGATATTGCTACGAGCAATATATTGTAGAACTCACACAGAGATTTAAAATAGTAAAGTAATTGAAAAACACAGTTGATGACCAATCCATGAAATAATGAAACCACACAGAGAACGTGGGATAAAATATGGGCAACTTTATTTAAATTGTTACCTATTTAAACCTGTTTCTTGAAAAATGCAACAAAAGGGGGGGAACAACCTAATGCGGGACCAGCTGAGGCAGGTTGTGTCTCCTAGACCACAGTTTCCCTTGTGTGAAACACCTGAACCCCGAGCAGAATCCAAAAATGGGGTTGCTACCCAGCTGACCAACTGTTGGAAAACCTACCAGAGGATCCAACCCCCAAGACACACAACTTCTTGGAAGACAAGATCCCCTAGCCAATCCCAAGGACAGCCTCCTCCTCACTGGGGGCAGTTCGAGAGTCATATCCTTCACCGAAAGGGTGCCATAAGTGATCACCAAACTCTTCCTTTTCCCCCCACTACCTGCCACAAATAAGGTGCAAGCATCTGCTTAGCCCCTATCCCCAACCAGGCTGGCCCTAATGGCCCTCATTGCCCGTTGCATATCTCTAAGGAACAACTGGATCCCCACTTTGGATAAATGAATGCCATCCACTCAGTAGAACTCTGGCCACTGCCACATTTTGTCTGGATGAGGGAGAAAGTGGGAAATAGCCCAAACAAAAGCATCCCAGGCCATCTACCTTGGATAGCCAGTAAAATGAGAATTTTTTCTGGAAACATAAATGTGGAGGAAATTTGAAGAAAAAAATGTAATAGTACACATGAAAAGTCAGTTCGTTACTCTAGGATCATCAAATGATACACTCAATAGTTACAAAGATAATTTACTGTTTGAAATTCTTTGTGTGTGTGTTAAAATAGAAATACAAAGGCCAAAAACAGATGGCCCTAAAGAGGCGGCGTCATGCTGATGTTGTGTATGTGTGTGCAGGAAACCCATTGCCTTTCCCTTGCTCTGACCTCTCCTGCCTTTTGATTCCAGCTCAGCTCTCTTTCTTAACCCTCATTTCTTACTTTTTCTGTCCCTTTTTTTCTACCTCCCTGCACCACACCCCAACTCTCTCATCTCCCACCATTCCTGCTTATCTCCCCCCTGTTAAATTTTATACCACTTTATTCTGTTATCAGTTTCCTTTGTGGAAATAATTATGAGTGATGGGACAATTAATTTAAGGAAAGGTGCTTTGATTTAAATTAAGGTTTGGATGGGAATTGTGAAGATGATCAAGTGTGAACTTTCCTTATGCTTGACTTAGCACTCAATCAAATTCTTGAAATTCAATGTCAGTGTGGAAATTTCTGTGCCCATGTGCATGTTCATGCCCATAAGTCTCCGTGATAAAACTACCAGCCTGTTTTTCTGTCTGCCTTTCTGGAGATTATCACACAGGCAAAAATGATGGGAGAGAAGCGGGATGCTCCCATCACTATGATTCAGTTTGCTTTCTGTGAAATGCCAGTGAATTATAGTAATGATTTCTTATTCTGTATAAAGAAATATAAATGAGAAACACTGTTGATGAATAAGAAAATTTTATGCTAATTTTGAATCAAATGAGCCACACTCTTCAAACTTTTGCATTTCTAAAAACAACCTGGACTATGGTGTCCATCACTAAAAACTGAGCTAAGCCTTTTGTCTGATGTTGGAAGTTATATCTTGTTAGGAGTGAGTAGTAATGAGATTTATGGACAATCCTTTATAATTCAGCTCAGAAGTAAGCCCTGTTGAGTTCAGTAGGACTTACTCCCAGCTAAATGTATTTGGAATGGCAACTTTATTGTAAGTAGGATTTGTGACTAAATAAGGATAAATTGTATTTTTGCAGTTCCTGGGACTGAACTCATTTTTAATCAGCCTGTCAATGAGTTACATTAATTTTGTTTACAGTTATCTTCCTGTTTTCCTTCTATCCTCCTCTATCTTTTCTTCTTCCTACCCTAAAGCTACTTAAGGAGATAGCACGGAAACGCAGGAGCATTCGTTTGGGGAGAGAAGTGGATTTAAAGCCATATATTGCAGCACACTTTGAAGTTCTTCCTACTGAGTTCACCCTCGGGGATAAGAAATTGTATGGTGGATTTGAGAACAAGCAGCTCCAGAATGGCCAGGAATATGTTGTCTTTATTTTAGCTGTTATGGAACACTCAGAATCTGTAAGTTGGCAGCAGATTTTTGGTTGTTGATTTGTTCCTAAATGTACCTCTTGAAATTTTTTGTGGCATTCTTAATGTGCTGTACTTTTTCTCATCTTCTGTAAGGCTAGAGCTAAAGTGATGCTTATAAAAATGTTGACTGGGTTATAAAACATCCTGTCCCCCTCTCTCTTTATTTTATTTATTTCATTTATCTCTTCTTTTTCTTCTAATATGGGGCCCAAGGCACTTCCTCTCTTTCTATGTAGAAGACTCTTGGCCTCGTGGCTAACTAATGTGCTACCACAGTGGACTTACTATGGATTCTGCATCCTGACTCTGTCTTTTTATGTTGGCATATGGTCTAAAGGCAATGTACTATAATATTCGTATTCAAAATATAATTACAAAATAGGTCCACATATAGAGATTTAAGGATTTTGCATTTTTCGATTGAATGTATTGTATGCGTGTGTGCTACCCATATAGATCAGTAAAGAAAATGTTGCTAGGCCCAACACCATCAGTGAATATGATTACTATTACCATCTTAATCATCTCTCCTTGTATCCAATGTAAGTTATTTGCTTTGCCAATTGAAACCTCATATTGGTGTGCATGAATTTATAAGGGTATGTTGTTATCATGCCTCTAAAGGATGGCTCTTCCTTGCCTTGAGACATATTGCTCAGGAGTTGTTGCTCATGCCAAACATCTTTGGGAAAAGGGAACTAATCAAGGACATGCACAGCTAGCTTCTTTAATTATAGTAATTTGCTACTGACTTTATCAGTGAAATGTAACAGAGTAAGAGAATAATGTAACAGAGGAGAATTCCTGAGGTGATCTAAATAATGAGTTGTGTTTTTGCTCTTATGTAATTCATCTCTTTCTTATGTCCCCTTAATGCTTGAGTTGTTTTAACTTCTTTAACATGTAATATAGTTTTGTTTAAAAAAATAATTATGCAGGGATGGAACGAGGATTGTGGGAAGGCACTGGGGAAGTCATTAACATTTTAACATGCAAGTTACTTGATATCTTCCTAATTAAAGCTGCCATGTGTGTGTATGTTGGAACCTGTTGAACTTAATTAATTCAAGTAGAAGGGTTGCTTCCCAATGTATTGTTCTTCCTGAAAGTTTTGCTTTTCTTCACTGAAAAGAGGAGGTTTTAGCTGTGCTTACTTTTATGCTTGTAGTTGAGTTTGACAGTGAACATCTCTGTTGTCCATTTTCTACTTTTCCCTTGGAACTGTTGAAGAGATAATCACAGGAATGAAAGCTCTGAGCATAAAAGGTGGAGGGATGTGCAGTTCACAAGAAACCTATTTCTTATAACAGTTTTTAAAACTTTTTGCTACTTTGTCTCTAAAGAAGAATCTTATTTCCCTCTAGACCATGTATGCAACCAGCCCATATTCTGAAACAGTTGTGTCAGTGGATCTTAATCCTCAGCCAATTACAGAGGAAGAAGAAGGCTTGATTTGGGTTGTGGGACCAGTTCTTGCAGTTGTTTTTATCATCTGTATTGTCATAGCCATACTGCTTTATAAAAGGTAAGTTTACAAAATAGTTTACTAAATAAGGGCAAGCTTTAGATAGTTTTCTTGTGCCAAGTCATTTTAGCGAAGAAATAAACATCTCTGGTTTGTTGTAATAGTGATACGGTTAAATTCTTAAACTGTATGCTTTTCATATTTGGGAGTGGGAAGTAGTGAGCCCTCCACATTTGCTGGGGTTAGGGGTGCTGGACCCCCATGAAAGTGGGGAAAATGCAATTAAAAAATCATATTTTTTATACCTAAGATAACACCTATCTTGGAATTTCTTGGTCCTCCAGTGCAACTCTGTGGTCAACATCCACTGGAAGTTGACCATAGAATTACACCGCAGGACTTACAAATGCCTAGAGACGTGTTTTCTAGGTCCTCTATCATGAATTTATGGTCAACTTCTGGTAAAGTCATGCTAGAGGACCTAGAGATTCTTAGAGATAGCATATTATTCAAATCCTTGAATAATCAAATCCACAAGAGTTAAAGCCGAAAACATGGTGGGTTGGCTGTAATGCCAAAGAAAGGCGAGGAGCAATTTTTTTTCCAATGTAGCCCCATTGCCAGTGTAAAGCTAATGTCTCACGCTTCTTGCTTCAAAAGTATAGGTGTATCTGAATAGTTTTCACAATCGTGGCAATAACAAATATCCTGTTTTCAAATTGGCGTCCTAGTTGTGGGCACTGATCTTGACAGAGTGAAGCTTTCTGATACAAGTGACTCATTCGCTGCTACAATCCAATGTCCTAGTGCCCTGGCTTTCAATACAAAATCTAAGTAAAGGTGTTAGGAAGATGAGCACTTGCTAAACATTATCGTTATCACCATCATTATCTTTATTTATACTCTGCCTTTTCCCTAAACCTGGAACTCAATCCAGCTTGCAGAAACACCAACGGATGGAAATAGGTGCAGTAATTCCTTTTCGGCTCAAGCAAAGTTGTCTTCAGCAATAGTATTTTGTTTTTGTTTTTAATATTCATCATGAAAACTTAGCTGGTAATAACTGTAACAACTCTCCTTAACATCCTGCCAATACATACATTTGGCAAGATGAGGAGCAACCTGAAGCAGCAGATGCTGAGGGCTTTGGGGGAGGAGGATGCAATGAGAGGTTAGAGGACAGAGTTATGGGGGCTGCCTTCCTGACTTCATCTGTGGTGAAGGGTGCTTTACTCTCATACTTTCATAAGTGTTGAATTAAGATTCAGTTGTCCCTCAGGCCAACTTCTTTGTGTTAAGGGTAACATTTTATCGATGTTCACAGGCAGCAAAATACCTTAGTCTGACTTTTACCCTAACAAGTATTATTAAAAATTATGTCTTCCCACATGAGTGCCTTCAGAATTTTGCAGCACATACTTTCAATCTGATGTTGAAGTTGAACGACAGCAATTATATGTTTAAATGATTCTTTTTGATTGTTGATTTGTTTTATTGTATTTTAATCATTATGTTTTAATTTGAAAATGTATGTTGATGGAAGTTATAGAAAGATTGTAAGAAATAATCATACATTTATATCAGAAACAGTTTCTTCGCCTAACAGCTGATGTGCAGCCACAAATATTATGCACATAATTCTGCCATTATAAGCATACAGCAGAATGCTGTGCGTGGGTATACACTCTACATTTCAAAATTCATTTCCAACAAAAATAAAAATAGTATCTGCCACACAGTGCAGATTCTGTATCCTTATAGTTGAATCTGGAGGTGGTGCCTGCATCCTGCCAGGACATGTATGTAGTTTTCAGGTATCATATTTTCAAAGCATTTATGCTTCACTTTCTCTTTTTATTTAATTATGGTTGTCATACAAATTATCCAGAATTAATGGCTAACTGAAATTAGATGGAAACATGACAACGTCTTCTGGCCATTGCTTGAAACCACAAGTGGGGAATTTCACTGTATCGTTTAAAGAGAAAACTGGAAATCTCCTTTATAAATATGGCTGCAGGCATCTCAGCTTTGAGAACCATGGCTGCAGTTGCACTGCAGAAATAATGCAGTTTGACACCACTTTAACTGCCAGGGCAGTGGTTAAATGCCTGTACTGCAGCCATTCACTCGAAACCACAAGGTTGCGAGTTCAAGACCAGCAAAAGGGCCCAAGCTCGACTCAGGCTTGCATCCTTCCGAGGTCGCTAAAATGAGTACCCAGACTGTTGGGGGGCAAATTAGCTTACTTGCTAATTAGCTTACTTGCTGTTCACCGCTTTGATCTTTGGAATAGCGGTATATAAATAAAACAAAATTAAATTATTAGGGCTCCATGCTATGGAATACTGGAAATTGTAGTTTATTGTGGCTTCACTGCTCTGTCACAGAGAAGGTTTAATATCTCACAAAACTATAAACTCCAGAATTGCAAAGCATTGATTCATGGCAGTTAAAATGGTGTCAAATTGCAGATGCAGCCCCTGACACTTTATATATGCACTGCAAAATGATGTGTCATTGTGTAGTTTGCTGCAGCCTGGAATGCAAATTTGCAAAACAGTTATAGAGCACGAGGAAGGGAGAGTTTTGTATTTGCAATGTAGAACTGATAATAAGAAAATATTCTATACCATATGTTGCAATAAGTTCACACTCTGGATGTGTTTTCCTGTTTGCCAATAAATGTTGCATATATTTTGCTGTATACCAGTAATACCCAAGCAGTTATTATGTATGACGTAAATGCAATACTTTTGTACAAATATCTTTGAACACTCATGACCTCTGAGCTGTAAGAAGGTCAGCAATGCTAAAAGGGTTGGTTTCTTCTTAGAAAGAGAACTCTGGAGACGTAGCTTGTATTTCTGATATTTATCTATAAATATATAAGAAAAGCACAGGAAGGCAAATAGAGAACTGAGTTATCAGTGCCTCATTAGGTGATAGTTCCTAGAATTCTGTGAGGAAACAAATGGCAATAAATGTAGTCTGCAACATAGGAGTTTATCGCACAGGTCCTCCAGGGTCCATTCTGAGAACGGAACGGAAGGAGCAGTAACGAGTGCGGAACGAGTGGGGAACGGATTTTACCGCACACTCCAATCCCTCACTCGTTCCGTTCCCCCTCTCTTCCGTTCTTGAGAATTTTTGAGAACTGTTCAGAACAATTCTCAAAAAGCGTTCCCTCTGGAACGGAATGGGAACGGAAGAGAGGGGGAACGGAATTAATTTTAATTTAATTTGTTTTATTTATATACCGCTATTCCAAAGATCATAGCGGTGAACAGCAAGTAAGCTAATTAGCAAGTAAGCTAATTTGCCCCCAACAGTCTGGGTACTCATTTTAGCGACCTCGGAAGGATGCAAGCCTGAGTCGAGCTTGGGCCCTTTTGCTGGTCTTGAACTCGCAACCTTGTGGTTTTGAGTGAATGGCTGCAGTACAGGCATTTAATCACTGCGCCACCAGGACTCCTAATGAGTGAGAGACTGGTGTGTGCATTAAAATCCGTCCCCCACTTGTTCCTTTTCCTGCCAGGCCATTCTGAGAACAGCCCACAAGCCCGGTGCGATAAACTTCATAGTATGAAAATATAGTAAGAAAATTCATTAATAGGGTCCAAGTTTCATTGAGAGATAATTCTTTTGGGAGTAGGAGGAACAATTAAAATATGGCATGCAGTACAAATGAATAATCGGTTCAGATATTAATTTGAGCAATTGGTGTTAAAAATCAGTTGTCTGGTTTTTTTATAACTTATAAAATGCAAGGTAGGATTGCATACAATAATGTAAAACAAATTATGAACTTCAGGACTGCACTTCTTGAGGGGCAGGGACAGTACCTCTCTGTCCCCAAATGAACTTACCATTCAGTCCCCAAAGTTCTAGTGTTACAGAGAGGAAGGCATTGAAAATTCTCAATTCATTGTACTTATATTTACTGTGATCACATTCCTGTAATACAGTGCCCCCACGTTATCCGCGGGTGCGCGATACCTGGATTCCAGCATACACTGGAAGCCTGCGCTGGATGAAGCCTTGGCGCGCCCAGAAGAAGCAATGGGGCCCGCCGTAGGCATGAGCATACACTTTTTTTCCTTTACACGGGGGGGGGGATCCCCTGCATAAATAAAGGG
The DNA here is from genome assembly GCF_019175285.1 of Sceloporus undulatus. Lineage (NCBI taxonomy): Eukaryota > Metazoa > Chordata > Lepidosauria > Squamata > Phrynosomatidae > Sceloporus > Sceloporus undulatus. The sequence continues at coordinate 238,760,640 of NC_056523.1, forward strand.
TGCACTGTATCTTTGGCCCTTTAAAGTTACTGCCATGCTTGAAATTTGGGACTTGATAGAAAATTTCATTGGAGGGCAAGATTCTTGTCTCATTCCCCACCCTCAATAGATACGTGTCTGATATGCTGGAATAATTAGTTATTAGTAAATCCAGTTCATGGAGATCTCCAGATCTTGGAAATGTTACTTTTCCAAGCTCTGGAATTAACATATGGTATTACGTGAATTAATTACACCATTGCTTATGAAAATGATATCACTTTTGTAAGCTGTTATATGTGCTCACTTTTAGGTGTATGAATTGAACTCAGTAACTCTGTTATTCATGTAAAATTGGAGAACAGAAAGAGTTTGTAATCAGATCAATAATAGATTCTCTGCAGAAAAAAGGCAAATGTGGTTTGTGTTTTTAAGTAGTAGTAGCAGTAGTAAAAAGAGGAAACAAATTAAGAAGAGGACAGTAGCACTAAAGCTTTTTGATTGCACTCATAAGAAATATTGTTCTTGGTAGCATCCCTTATTAAAATAAGTGTGGGAAAAGAGAGAAATAGATGCTTCCTTTTTTAGGCTGTCAGAATATTTAAGGTGTCTAGCCTCTGTGGTAACCTTTCCCAAGCTTGTTTATCTGACTGTGCTTTATCAAATATTTCTTCACTTCAATTTCCCTCTTTAAAGTGTTTCTCTTGTTACCCAGATAATTTTTAAAAATTACCCTCATCTTTAAAATAGCACAGAATGCTGTGAGTTTATTTATGCATCTCATACTTTTGGCCCTAGACTTTTCTATAAGCATATATTTTGGAAATCACAATATCCCACAATGCACACATGTTTTCCCCCAAGAAGTGTACTACCATAATACTTACACTATGCACCTCTCAGATCCTGGATACACAGGAGCAGGCATAATGTGAGAAAGATTGTGATACAACATCCATCTCAAACTAAACTAATCATATTGCTTCAATTTTTTCATTCATGAAGTCTTTTGAATGAACATTGTGTCCTCAACTTTTCTTTATTATTATTTATTTATTTATTATTAATATTAGAGAATATTGTGCTATTTTATAGGCTGTTTTTTTAAAAAACATCCAAATTATAAAATGCAGTTGCCTAACATTTTACTCCATTTGCTATTGCTCAACTAACATTTAACCTTTTTCCTCCTTCTCTGCTGCATAATAATGGAGCAGTAAACCCGACAGGTGAGAAGTTAAGAACAATTGATCTCGGTATTCTCAGGAAAAGGGAACTGAGAAAACAAGTATAGGAAATGTATCTTCATTGGCAAATGTTCACTTAGAAATTGCACTGTAAGTGAATTAGGTCAGATATATAAGAAGTGAAGATTCCTTAAAACATCATGCAGAATAGAAGGCTTCATTTGGGCAACTAGAAGTGAAGACAACTTTCAAATTTCCCTGTGTACTCAAACATATTTAGAGCTAGCATAAAATCAATTTACAAATAAATAAATAAATTTCCATGTTTTTTGAAATGTTGGTAGTCAGAAAATGAGTCTGCAGAAGAATTGGCTATTGACCATGAACTAGCTTTTCACGTTCTGTAGCTCCATATCCAACAGGGAAATAGTGCTGAAGAAGTTCTTCTCTTTATATAGTTAATAGTGGGAAAGATCCAGTTTTATAAGGATACTACATACATCTTGAGATTGCTAATTCCAGAGAAAGTTGGAATCAGTGAAACTTTAGAACTTCTCATCAGAATCGGTGAAACTTCATCACTTAACATTCAACAAGGTTTAGGCATGCCTCATTATCTTTTGACTGTGGTACTTCCCTCCAAGCAAATCCATTATTGTAATGATGACTCTAGGCACCGGCTGCATAAAGATTTCTCACTTATATCTTCTTTAGTTTGAAGCAAAAAGTTTCAGTATACATGTTATTCTGTTAAAAACATTAGATTATTTTCATGGATTGGAACTTTAAATAAGTAGTTTTTTAAAAGGACAGTGCCATAGTTTGAAATGCAAAATATGGACATATGAGGAGAAACCAGGACTAACAAGAATCTTCACGGTTCTGGATTTACTCTCAGCCAAATTTGTACACTAAGTCTTTTTGTGTAAAACAACAACAACAACACAGCATTTGCTGTGCAAGGAATGACTTTTATATGCAGGAAAAATAATTGTGCACCGAAAATGTTACTTTCTGTCAGAAAAAAAAATGCTGTTTCCTCTACAGATAAGGCTGTTTTCTGTGTAAAAAATGTTTTGTGTGAATATTACATAAAATAAGTCCTGAATTGCAAATAGTCTCCAAAAACTGCAAAGTGGGAAGAAAATGGCTAAAATAACTTGTTGCTTCCATTGAAAACAAACTTAACAAAGTATTGCATCCCAAGCAGTAGATGTACAATATATGTGTTGAATGACAACTTGTTGATTAGTCTTCTTATTAAATATGTTAACTTTGTCCATGTAGGAAAAGGGCAGAGACAGACTCTAGGAAGAGCAGTATACCCAACAGCAAGGAGATTCCTTCTCATCATCCAACAGATCCTGTAGAGCTACGACGCCTTAATTTTCAGACCCCAGGTAAGACATGAAGCATTCTAAGTTAGTTCTATAAATTATGCAATGCCGGATTACTTTTTATATAAATGAGATGTAGAATGTCAAATGGATGTATTTAATTTAAATTACAACCTTATTCTTATTTTGATCACTTAGGATAAATAATTTTGAGAAGACTATTCTGTTGTTCACAAACACAGAAAACTGACAGTTTACCTATTCTATTGGGTTCATGCTGAGAACTTGCTCCCAATCAATTATATTTATTTTCAGTGTACCATACTTTTTAAAAATACCTTGATATTGAGTGGTGTAAAGATAAGGTATCTGAGGGTTTTGTGTGGTTTGTGTTGGGGGGGGGGGTTCAGGCTATGTGGCCATGTTCTAGAAGAGTTTATTTCTGACGTTTTGCCAGCATCTGTGAAGATGCCAGCCACAGATGCTGGTGGAACGTCAGGAATAAACTCTTCTAGAACATGGCTACATAGCCTGAAAAACCCACAAAAACCTATGAATGCCAGCCATGAAAGCTTTTGACTTCACAAGGTATCCTGAGTTTATAATCAATTAGGGGAAATCTCTAAACTGTTTTATTTTATTACAAAGGTAGAGTTCCATCTTAATTAGGATTTAAAAATAACTTTAAACCAAGGCTTCAAATACTGCTTGAAATGGGAAATTGATTAGCTCAGATCACACTTTATGGTGATACCAATGCAGTGCTTACCTGTGGTTGCATCTACGCTGTATAAATAAGGCTTCGACCTGGGATGCATCTGGGCAGCTGCTCATGGCTAGATCGGTGGCTATTTAGTTATGATAACATCCAGGGGCATCCCGGATCCAGAATTGAAGCCAGAAGAGGTAAGCCATCTTATTGGCCAAACCGATAAGCTCCTAAGGCAATCTGAATCCCAGTGCTTCTTCTTCAAAAGCATTGGTTTGGATCCAGATTTGCACTCAGCAGAGTTCCAATAATGTGGGAGGATGGATGAGGGTAGCAATTTTGTCAAATTGCCCCATCTCCTCATGCACCACCATCTTGCATACTGTTCACTCTCTGGAGCTCCCTGAACTCTTATTTTCCTGCCCTGAAAAACTATTCACCAGAATAAATGTTTGTTTCTGCTCCTGGAGGCTTCCAGGGATAGGAACATTATGTTTACAAGAAATGGTCTGCCCCAGAAGTATCCAAAATGTGAAAAAATGAAAGTAGAAGTGGACCAGAAACCACTTCCAATTCCAATTTTTTTGATTGCTCCCCCCAAAAAAGGGCCTAAATCAGCCCCCAGAGGGTACCAAGGGCAGAAAATCAGGTCCCAAGCCTCCAAAAGTGCCACTTTCTGTGCTATTAATCATGAGGGGGTTTCTAGAATAGCATGGGAGGTGGTTCTGTGGCCAAAATCAAAGAAGGCAGCTAAGAATATTACTGCCTGATCCATTTCCTTCATCAGGAAGCCTCTACTCTATCCCAGTTCCCTCTGTATAAGGAAAGGCTGCCAACCGTGGGAGAAATAAGACCAAATCCAACCCATTGTAACTGAAGTCCCAAGTTTCTATTCTGATCATGTGTTTTCAAAACTTGTTAAAATATTTTTTCCTAATAAGTATTTACTACATATATGAAATCCCTACAAGTGTTTACTTGCTATATACGTATAGTAAATGTGAGTGCTGGGGGAAAAGCTTCTGCAGAAAAGTAATCAATATGCTTTACTAAAATACTTTACATTTATACACACTAAAAAAATCATTATTTCAGTGTAAGTTTCAAGAGCAAAGATACTGCAAAAAGCTGAAAGGTAGAATTGAAGGATGAGTAAGTAATTAAAAATAATTAGCATACTCTCTATATATATTAAGGGAGGAAAGCAGAAAATACATCCTTTTTGCAATTACAGAGAAAATGTAGTTCAAAACATATAGGAACTTTGTGAATAGATTCACCATAAAATCCAACTTGCCATCTTGTGTCATGATAGCAGGGATAATGGCAGAGTGCCAGCTTTTGACAGATTCTACTAAGCTAGTAAGGCTTTATATACAGCATCAGTGTTTGCTTGTGTGTATGTTATCCAGATATGCTTTCCAAATCTTGCTGTCCTTGCCAAAATGCATGCAGCAACATGTTCACCCAGCAAATTCAAGAACATCCTCAAAGGAAGCTCAACATCACATTAGTCCACTCAGGAATTTTTCAGAGCATGGACTCTTTGGCCATGTTACCCTACTTCAGAGCAGCTGTAGTTAGCATACCTACAGCTGGCCATAAGTACCTAATCTTTGAATACACTGAACGAATGGTTCTTGGAGGAACAGCTGTTTTCTTTCTGCAGCATTGCTCTATGGGTGTAAATCAGAGACACAGCTGTGTTCATTTGAAATATCAATATGCAAAGGAATCTTGCATCACCTTTGAGATGAACTGTGTGAAAGAATTTGTAGCATGAGCTTTCATAGAGTTGGTGTACTTCCTCTAATGTATGGAGTGAATTATGTCCAGGAAGGGCCTTTGTAGACTGTATGAATACCCATGGGAATGCAAAACTTGTAGGTGGGGTGATGAGGTGATAAGTTCAGTTTTCATAATGGTTGTTGAGGGACAAAAGCAGGAATAAAGATGTTGTCTAAGGCCAGGGTGAGTGTATTATATGAATGTAGGGGGGAGTTTGGAGTGTGTTTAGATTGGGAACCAGAAAGGAGATAAGATTAACTGGCTAAGAGTATCCAGCACACAACACATTTTATAATGTTCTTAGGCAGTTTAACTCCTTTCTGTTTCCCATCTGAACACACTACATTGCAAAGCGCCCTCATCTTAGTTCTGCCCAGTTGCTGCCTTCCAAACATTGAAAGTAGACATCACAGGATTCATGCTTGGTCTTTATGGCTGTTACTTTAAAGCTAGAATGTAATAGACCTGATTCCTGAATGTCATATGTGAAAATGCATTGTTAGAGACTGAGTAGGGATTATTTTAGTGATTTGATTTGGCTTTTAAAAGTTAGACTTTGGTATATTCATGACAGGTTCTCAAGCAAGGAATACTGATGACATCTGAATCCAATTGTACACTATATTAGGGGCATAAGAAGGGCCAGAAAAAGTAAAAGAAAGGAAAAAGAAAAGAAGTTTAATGTGCATACGCTATTTGAACCACTTGCTCTGTTAAGATGTAATATATCTATTGGACTGAAAGAGACAGGATTTTCATTTAACACTATTTTTAATAATTTATATATGAGTTTTTAATGTTAACATGTTTCCTGTTCAACTATATTATCTTAATTCACACCTTTTAAAAATATTTTAGTCAGCTTTCTGAACTGTGAATATATAGCCGTGTGTCTATAATTCACAGAACACACATGGTAGGCAGCTGTTGCTAATCCTTGGACTCAGTTGTGTGCTGTACACATATGGTGTGTAGAAAGTTCAACAAGATATGCTGGTGTATATTCAGCAAACACATTTTAGTAGAAAGTATGACTCAGTCCACAAAGTGTGTTTGTTTGTTTAATTTAGTTTAGTGTCTCAGTGGGTGTTCAGCATATGTGAATGTTGGGCTCAGGAATAAAGAACAATGATTTTAGCAATTGACTTTTTATATGTTTTTCACTTATGGGATTCATTTTTCTACCTCTCATTGTTGTGCCCTGGTACTACTACACAACAGCATCAAAGAGCATAAATGAGGGAGGGGGAGCACCTCCAGTATCATATAAAATGACCACCATTTCCAGAAAATCCTCATATATCATGTAGGTTTTTTTGTTCTTTGTTTGTTTGGTTTTGGAGCTGAATGCTACTCACATTATACTACAAGTATACTGTGCCTTGGCACAGAATAATATTATAGGGAAATAAATCTCTGTTTATTGCATTCTTACATTCAAGAATAAATATTTTTTAAAAAATTATCCAACTAGATGAGATTACGACCATTTTTGCACATTTTCAATGATTTTTTAAACTTCAAGGATTTTGCAAACCCCCCACAAAATTCATTCCTAAAAGCAAAGACTGAGATCCTGCATCAGACAAAAACTATGATGTTATTTCCCTTTCACACTTTGACTTCCAAAACCCTTCTTAAAATCCAAACAGTCAAACCAAATGGTGAAATTCTGTGGTGTTGGCAAGTAGAGTGCCAAAGAATGACACTCCCTAGCCCCCACCCAACAGCAAGCAGCAGTGACAAGCAGAAGCAGGGACCACTCTGGGATCCTATCCCAAAGCTTCATCTTTTCACCACTCACTGGTGGGAATGGGCTAGACACATCATCCTTCAGTGCCCCACTCACTAGCATGCACAACTCTAAAGTGCATTTAAGGTAGGTTCTGATCGTTTGTGATCATGGCAATGGTACCACAACCGTGAATGTAAATACCAAAAAAGCCTAACATACAAACTTAAAACTGTATAACAGGATCCCAACCTGATTATTTAGAAGGAAATACACCATTTTCAGTGCAAACATATTATTTTTGTGCAAAAGTCCCCTTTGTTTTTATCACTTTTTTTGGTGCGGTGGGCCCTTGGTATCCACTTGGAGTTTACTCCAGGACTCCCCAAGGATATCAAAATCCATGGCTGCTCAAGTTCCATTATACAACATGGTGCAGTAAAGTAGCCTTATAAAAATAGCAGAATTAAGCTTTGCTTTTTGGAATATTATTTGCAGGGATGTGGATGGTTGAATTAATGGATAGAGGGGTGATTATATAAACATGAGAGGAGCAAAAAACAGTCACAAAATGCCAAAAAAGTACCATAGTAAGAAAACATTTTCTCAAAGGGGTGTTTCTATATGTTATGACACCTTTTATTACAAAGGATGAGAGTATTATTTAGATGACTAGATGAAGGCCAGTGAATTTTTTCCCTCCCATTTTTTACCCACGTGGGACAAAAAGTGGCTCACACCATACAATGAAACAGTACCGCTAAAAACAATCTGGAATATAAGTATTTTAAAAATGTATTTATTAAATAAATAAATAAATAAATAAAAACTTTTTTTAAAAAAATAAAACAACATTATGCTTACATTATATTTTTGCTGCTGTTTGGCTTGAATCACGCTCACATGTTTTTACATTTCTGTGTCATTTAATTTATTCTCTCCATCTCTGTTTTAATTGGGAGGGGGATAAATAACATGTTGCTTCTTGAGGTTCTTTTGTGTTACTAACATACTGTATAGGAGACACCTATATATTAATCAAAATGATACCAGGCACCAAAGTATCAACAAAAGGCCTCTGCTGCATTTTGTGTAGTATTTTTAGTTGGAAAGCACCTTTGATCAACAGACGTACAGTCCATGGTCACCATCTGAAGAAATCCTTTGCATGATCTAAGGACAGTATTTAGGACACATGTACCCTTAAAGAAGAAAAATCTTCTCTAAAATTTTAAAAGGCATATCAATAACACTTGTAAACTCAATACATTTCAGAGAGTGAGCAAACGGGCCTTTACTATGTTGGAAGATATGAGGTTTTGTTTGGCAGACTTTAAAAAAAAATGTATATGAATTGAAATTTTACTGAACAACATTAGAAATAATAAAGAAATAAAGGGACTCAAATGGAAAAAGATGGAATATAAAATCAGAGGATATGCAGACGATTTGGTGTTAATAGTAGAAGAACCGCTGGGAACCATACAGACAGCTTTTTCAGTTATCCAAGAATTTGGTAAATTTGCGGGCCTAAAGTTAAACAGAACAAAATCAAACATTTTGACTCTAAATTTGAAAGAAGCCGATACAGTAAAATTGGAAAGTATAACAGGATGTCAAATATCTAAAAAAGTGAAATATTTAGGCGTTTTCCTTTCAAAAAAGAATTCGGAACTTTTTGATCTAAATTACTCTAATTTATGGAAGGAGATAAAGGAAGATCTCTCAAGATGGGGAAGATTACAGTTATCATTAATGGGTCGAATGGAAACTATAAAAATGGCTGTATTACCAAAACTCCTGTTCTTGTTTCAAAATCTTCCAATAATTCAAAACGAAAGAGTTTTCAAAATTTGGGAGAAAGAAATTTCGAAATATATTTGGCAAGGGAAAAAACCTAGAATTAAATGGAAAATTATGAAAGAAGCCAAGGAAAGAGGTGGACTCGGGATTCCAGACTTGAGGTAATATTATCATGCGTGTACTATGATATGGCTAATTCCCTGGATTAGAATATCAGAAAAACCACTGTTAAACCTAGCAAGATTTAATAAATTATATGGATGGCATGGATATCTATGGTATAAGAGAGTCGAGGTGAACCGTCAGTTTGAAGACCATGTCATCAGGAAATCATTAATAAACGTTTGGAAGAAAGTAAAACAAACATTCTATAATCAAATACCTACTTGGTTGTCACCCCAGGAGGCTTGGAACATAATTCTTCCCTTAGAATCCACCACTCCTCTAAAATATAAAGATTTAATTAAATGGCAGAACAACAGACCTTTATTGAAATCTAGCATGGAGTTGGCTGAGGAAGGTATTAATTGCCCATGGTTCCCTTATTTGCAATTAAAGGAAAAGCTCTTGGCGGATGGAAAACAATATGGGTTTATGATCAAAAATAATGAATTGGATGAAATTATTTTTAAACCAGAGAAAGGTATGATTTCTAAATTATATAAACTATTTATTTTTAGAGAGATGGAACAAGAAACTATTAAGGAATGCACAATAAAATGGGCAAGAAACATAGGTCACACTATAAATTTAAATGCATGGGAAAGAGTATGGGGAAGGGATCTTAAAATAACTCTGTCTATGGACATGAAGGAGAATTTATACAAGATGGTGCATCGCTGGTATTTAACCCCATGTAAACTGGCAAGAATCAACAAAGGAAAGGAAGGAAGATGCTGGAAATGTATGGCTAATCAAGGAACATTTTATCATATGTGGTGGCTATGTCCCAAAGCAAAAATATTTTGGAGGAAAATACATATGATAATTTCAAAAGTGCTTAAAAGACAAATAAAATTTGAACCTGAATTATTTCTTTTGAATATGGTGGAAAGTAAAGAGGACAGGAAACAACTTAAAATTTATCCTCTATTTAGTAACAGCAGCAAGGATGGTTTACGCGCAGAACTGGAAAGATAAAGAAGTTCCTTCCATAGATGAGTGGCTTATGAAAAGTCTGGAAATGTTAGAATTGGATAAACTTACAATGTATTTAAGAGGGAAATGGATAGACGACTCTGAGGATGATTGGACCCGGCTTAAAGAATTTTGTAACAAAATTTGGATATAAGATCTTGTATTAGTAGCCTTTTGGATCTCTCAGAAAGAATATATGAAAAAACAGCTGTAGGCTTTAAATAACAACAAAATTTTATTTATATATGCAACCTTTCTTGTATGCTAAGTATGATCTATTATATGTTCCAACTATAAACAACAACTCCAAGTATTGTAGTAAGAGATGTAAGAGGTATGACATAACATACCTGTAACAAATCACAAACCAATATTAACCAAAAGTCGGTAACGACCACTAGTAGTAAGAATACAATTATAATATTGCTCGAGATACAAGTCAAGCAAAAAATAATAATAATAATAATTGTTTAAGGGTGGGAGGGAGGGAAGGGAAAGGGTAAGGTGATTTGGGATGTAATAAAAAAGATTAAAATTGTAAGGTACATAGAAAACATGTTAGCAATCGGAGAAGTAATTATATATGAAAATGCATTATGACTATGATCTTAGTATATAGTTTATGTAATATTAGAATTAACTTCAAGCCCTGTACATAACAATGGATTACTATTGTATCTTTAAAAATAAAATCTAAAAAAATGTATATGCATTTCTTTTTATGAGATTACTTTGAAACGTATTAAAAGGAACTCACTTTATATTAATCATAAATCAAGGATCACCAAATAGCTAATTCTGGAAGTTGTTGAGTTTGAAATTCCTTCCAAAAAAAGAAAAGTAGAAGTAAAAAGAATTTTATGCCAGTTTTAGATGAGATTCAAACATTTAACTGCAGAAGAAAGCTGAGAAATATAAATAGAAAAATATAAACATAACACTTGGGCTACTTGCATCTTTCAATATGAATGCTTAACATAGAGGGAAAGGGATCTAATACTTTATATTCCTAGGCAGTAGTCCTATGCACACTATGGATTCTCTTTTAGGACATTGTGACTTACCTCTCTGTAAATGTACGTAGTTTTGTGTTTTTAGTCATTTCTTTCTGATTTCTCTGTTTTGAATAATACTTAAATAATTCTTCAGAACCACAGCAATCTGGCTAACATAATAAAATCTAAATTCAGCATCATAGCCATCTGGCTAATATATTGAAACTTGTTTGCAGTAAACTGGTCCAAAAATTCAACCATATAGTTCAAAATGTGGATATGTTAGTGGTCTGATATGCTTACTATTCATCCGAGTGTTAAACGGACACAGGAGAATTGTGCATGCAAGATGATGATACGTTTGTCGTTGTGAAAACTGACTGAATATGACGGTCTTCTACTGCTGTTACTAATTTCTTTCCCATTTCCAATTGGCTTTACTTTTTACAGCTTTGAGCAGTAATTCAGTCCCCTACGCTTCCCTGATTGGCTCTGTGTCCTCCCTCTCTAGCCAAACTACCACTCAGTCCTTATATGATAATAACTCTCTCCCACGATTCGCTCGAAAAGGTCTAAACATCTTTGTCTCTATTATTTTCTCTGTACAATCACTGTTTTAGATGTTCCATCATTCAACTTCCATTTCTGAATAGGTTTAGCATTTTCTTGTGCCTTTTTTAAAATTTGTTTTTGTTTTACCTTTTTCCCATGGGGTGCTCGTTCTGGATTTAGATGAAATAAACATGGTGGCTATGTTGAAAACATTTCCCCCAGCTTAAATGTTGCATTTGATGAAATGGGAGATATCAAAACTGATGCATATCTTTAAAAAATAATGTAACTTTCCTTTCCGTGAAGTAGTTTTCCAAAATTTTTGGCGGCTGCTTCTGATTCACTTGATCTTGAAATCTATCAGACCACAGACCACACATTCCAAAGAACTATTGTTCATATAATTACTTTGGCTTCTCAATAGTATGCAATACCACAAACAAGATTTGGATGATATGCTGCTAGCCCTGCCTGTGGACTTTATTAAGCTATGTCAAAATGTAGCAGAAGCCATTTCTTTTCTCATTTTTTGTGGTCTTTTTAAGCGCAGCTGTCCTGCAATAGCTGCAGTGTAGCTTTCTTAGAGCATACCTTACAAATTCATGGTGGTGAAACAGCCTCACCTATGGAACGTGTGGCTTCCAGTCTGAGCCCCCCACTTTTCCCTTCAGTTACCATGCTTTTGTTTTATAGTTTCAATACATCATGGGGTTCGCTAGTTGAAAATATTCTAGCCAACTATGTGTCTCCCGGCAATAAGCTGTTTTGTTCTAGGCATGCTTAATTAACGGAAAACATTTTGATGGGTGAAAAACCCACCCATATTGATTGGTTGAAAAGAAATATCCACCAAGAGTGGACTAGCTAAAATCTTCAGCTGGCAGATCATGCTAGTTGACCCCACATTTCCTCTTTCACCCTCTATTCTCTACCTTTCCCCATTGTATCCTTTTCCTTGTCTCCCTCCCATCCCTTCTCTTAGCCTTGTCTGTATCCACTATTTTTTCCATTGGTAGACAAAGATGTTTACACCTGAAGTAGATTGTAGGTAATTTCTGGGGGTTGAAAAGGGATGGGGTTGAGATGTTATTTCCTTTGAGATACTAGGGTAAGATGGATGTTTGTGTTTAGCCATACCAAGTCTATACAACCCCTGCTTCTACAATCTGCTACTAGTGAAAACATTTTTGAAGCTCAAAATGTCTGATGTCTAATCTTGTCTTTATTGACCGTTGTCTGTAAGCAGCTGTGCATGTTAGTCTGGCAAGCCATAATTGCATGTAAATGTCCAAAATTTTATACAATATATTTCTTTTAAAAAATAAACATTCAGTTTTCCCTTGTCTTAATTAGTCAACCTATGTTAGCCAGTTCTTTAGTCCTTGAAACACAACCATCACTTTCCAGGCATTGAACTATTCACATTTTGAAAGAGAAAAAAAATTATTTGTTTTTCCTTTCCTTTTTTAAATTTATTTTTACACGTTTTTTTACAGGATCAAATGTCTCTAGTTATCATGGTAGCTTACATTTTTAAGTTAGTTTCCCCCATGAATGAGTTTATTTTCTGCCAGTACTATTCTGTCCCGTTAGTCTTCTTTGGATGGTTTATCCTTTCCCCCAGTTCATCTTTTGTTCACTTAAGTCCCATTCACACCATTTTCATTTCATACAGTGTAAGAAAAGGAGTCTGATAATGATGTTTAGAGTCATTACTCAAAGTAGAAGTTAGGTCTAACTGTCTCATTTTCCCCCACCTAGCTAACTTCATTAAGTCTTGGCATAATAACTTTTTATATTTCTTTGAACACTAGGAATGTTAGCTTTGGAAATATGCTTGATGAATTTTATTTTTATTTTATTTTTATTGTTTAGTAATTTAGTTTCAAAGCTCATCTCTCCAGAGCATGTTTTGCTTTGAGTGAATTAAATTATATGCCTGCTTCTGTCACCAACAACATCTTTACTATTTACACATTTATAGCCATTCTAACTGCTGTACTTTTTTAAACTCTGGATTTCAGGACCTGTTTGTGATTGTTTCTCAGTGCTCCTTTCATTTCTCTCCTTCAACAGGTATGGCTAGTCATCCACCAATCCCTATTTTGGAACTTTCAGATCACATCGAAAGGTTGAAGGCCAATGACAACTTGAAATTTTCCCAAGAATATGAGGTAATTTTCCTGAAATTTTAGTGGAAAACTGTAGTTACATTGAAGGATCAATTTCATTGGGCCGGTACAGACAGGCCAGAATAAAGCTGCTTCGGGTCACTTAGGAGGTATGCTGTTTCAATGATGCATGCGTCCTAAGAGGCCAGAAGCTGCACCAAAGCTGCATTCCAGTCCTAAGGACTGAAGCATGGTTTTGGCATGGCTTCCAGACTCTTAGGACACATGCATCATTGAAACAGCATACCTCCAAAGTGACCCGAGGCAGCTTTATTTTGGCCTGTCTGTACCGGCCCATTGTCTTTAGTCTATAATCCTAAGGATGCGTTGTTAGAATAACAGAAATACCTCTCATCAAATAAATTCAGTGGAATTTACTTCGAATGAAGTAAGACTGCCATCCTAAATATTTTTATTAGGTATTAAGCACAATGGAATGCAGTATGCTTACTAAAGATTAAATCCGCATCGGATTGAATGATATATGTGTGTGTGTGTGTGTGTGTGAATGTGGGATGGTGCTCTTCATTTTTTGTAATATTGTAATATTCCAAACATTTTAAATTTCACATTATATTTGAAGATAATTTTGACTTGGTAAAAGGTTGTTCTAAACATCATCTAATAGAAAAGTATTCTCTTGCAAGTGATTAGGCATAGAGTGTAATAGCTGCTTTTCAGGAGGTTTCCAGTAAAACAAAAAGAAGAAGTCTATCCGTCTGTCCATCTCTATTTCAATTTGGAAGTGAAAAAAGAATGAGAATACAGTTGGACTTCCACATCCATGGATTCTTTATCCACAGATTCAACTATCCACAGTTTGAATACACACACACACACACACACACACACACACACAAGCAAACCTTGATTTTGCCATTTTATATAAAAGACATCATTTTACTACACTATTTTGGTATCCATGGAAGATCCTGGAACCAACCCCCAACTGATAACAAGGGCCCACTGTAGCTTAGTGAAAATGAGGGAAGAGTGATATCATAGGAGGTTAAATGACAGAGAAAGTAAAGCAGTGTTTTGATTGACAATGCATTCTAGTACACGATAATAGTTATTATTTACTACTGTGCATTATTTGCCGTTATTGATCCATATCTGCTTGTTAATCCCAATTAGATTAGCCCTATTGGGTTAATGAAATTTATGTGTTTAAGTTTTATTCAGTCTCCATTGAATCGCTGGGTCTTCTTTAGTTCATACTAAAAATTCAGTTTGGGTGATTTAGCTTAGGTCCAGATGGTATGTGTGTGTGTGTGTGTGTATTAAAAAAAGCAGTAACAACAACATGGAAATTGCAAAAACCTTTACTGAGGAAGAACGATGGCACTCTTTAAACATCCAAAATACAGAAATTGTGAAATTATATTAAGTTTGGTTCCATCACCATTTCTAGCTTTGACTCTGGAGACAGTGGTAAATTCAGTTTAATTTAATCAAATTAATATCTAGCCAGCATAGTGTAGTGGGGTTTGAGCATTGGATGATAACTCTGGAGATGAGAGTTCAAATCCCTGCTCAGCCATCGAAACCCACTGAGTGGCCTTGAGCTAGTCACATTCTCTCAGTCTCAGGAGAAGTCAAAGGCAAACCTCCTCTGAATAAATTTTACCAAGAAAACCCTGTGATCAGGTCACTTCAGGGTTGCCATAAATTGGAAAGACCCACAACAACAAAGTATAAATAATTTTGGATAAAACTACTGAAAATGAAATGGATACTTCTTTTTCATGATTTCATATAACTTTCTATGAAGCTTAAATATTGTATCCAATAAATAATTTGTGGGACTAAGTAACAAAGGTCCTTTCAATACCTTATGCATTACTCTAGAAGGTGTGTTGGTCTCATCAGTAAACATTTGATACATTGACTGTCTCCATTGTTGTTATAGACTGTAACAGCATCAAGTTGTTATTATCTGATTGATGAATAATTCATGAAATTTGTATTTTAAAGGTATCATAACAGAAAGCATTTATGAAATACCCTTTTAATATCTGATAGATTACATTTCCCAGGATACACACTGACACACAGATTTTACTCTCACATCAATACATCTTAGAGGAAGGAACTTGGACCACTTCCATTTAACAGCATAAACTATTAACTGGTTCTTGAAAAGGATAGTATGGTTATCATGCAGAAGGAGACATGTATTCCAAATGTGTAAGCAAATTCTAGAATTTTTCTAGCTTTTGTTTCAGTGATCCATGAACTAAATACCCCTCAAGTAGTCAGTGAGATCATCATATTTCTGATCAGTCATGTTTGTAGTTTTAATGTCTTTTTGAACTTCATCATAGTAAGTATCAGTGGCTATTTTAAAAATTCAGTGTAACCATTTTCCTCAATAATCTCCTTAAAGTATCCAGACACATCTCTTTCTTTCATCCTGATCACTCCAATAGTTTTTGTAATGCAGTAGCACACGTAGTTAACAGTGGTAATTACTCCAGTTCATAAAGTACTTCACTTTTGTACTGAATATGCAGACAATTCAAATTACAGTCAGCCCTCCATTTTCATGGGGGATCCGTTTTGGGCCCCTCCCCCCCCACATAAACAGAGACTCTCACATATTCAACCCCCATAAGCTTGAATGGGGCACACCCCTGTGAGCAAACAGGGGGCATGGCCCATTGAGGATAATGGAGGTCGCCACCCCCCCATGAATAATTAAAAACGCAGATCTCAAGTCCGTGAGAAAGATGGGGCGACTGTGCTTACCACCAAGCTGGCCATTTGGCAGTGTATACATGTATAAATTAATTCGTTCCCCTTACTCCCATATTAGATGGTTAGAATATCTTTTCTGAGGGGCTTATTTTAATTAGAATGATAAAAGCAAAACATATTCCATCACTCTTTTATAAATCTACATTGATTGCCTATTTGTTTATGGGCTGAATTCAAGGATTTAGTTGTGACATTCAAAACCATAAATGGCCTAGGGTTAGAGCAGCTTTGGGGGAAAAAACACAATGTTAAGTACTCAAGGTAAAACTGCTGAACCCTTTCTCTAATATAGGGTGTTATAAAAGATATAACTTTGGTTTGCCATGACCAAGATTTAAAACACCAAAACCCTGGCCCCATTATAGCAGGCTTTTCGTTGGGCAGTGATTACAATTCAGGTATTATTTTACATGTTTCTGTTGATACTATTCTAACTAAACCAGGGATAAGTAAGCTATGGCCCACCACAGTATCCCCAATCGCAACAAAAAATGGCATAAAAATGCCACCCAAAACCTCTGGGGAACATCGATGCCGATTCAAGCTGCTCAACCTGTCTTAGATCCAAAATAGCCATTGGTTTTAAACCCAAACCAGAAGTGATTATGTTATAAGTTATTTTAGAATAGCAGATTTATTTTGTTTTCATTTGTGCTGTATTTTTGTGTGTATTGCTAACACTGTTTATTTTCTAGTGACAAGATAATAATTTCAGAAATAAATAACTACTGTTAGAGTGAGCCTCTGCTGCTTGGGAGCTTAGTTATGAAAGTACCAACAAGGAAACAGAGAGCCTGAGCACACCAGCACTAAGCGCTGGCTTGAGGGCAGTGTGAGGACCTGGCGTTTAGAATGCCATGCCCCCCAGTCACCTGGAAGCTGCGCCGGCAATTATACACCAGCCGGCTTACAAGTGACTTGAGAACATTGTACCACTCACCCCAGAGCTGGCGAAAAGCTAGCTCTAGAGCCGAATAGGTGGCCTTTTTCTGCCCCCAATAGGGCAGAAGCTGGCTGGATTGGGGCTGCAGTTTACAGTTGCCACAGCCCCAATCCGGCTCTCTTAGGGGCAGAGTCACACCGCCCCTTTGGAGCCGTCTGTTTTGCCCCATAGAAAGTAAAACTCAAGCACTGGCTATCAGTGGAACCAGCAATTTTATGGGGCAAGTGATATATTTGGACTACAATTCCCAGACACTCTCAAGCTCTGAGAGTTCTAGTTCAAAAGATTACTATCCCAAATTATGTCCCTGACAATGTAATATTACATTAAAACCCCACCTATTGATTTAAAAATCTTTGACCCAATCCTCACAGATTATTATGAAGTGTAGGCAGTTTTACCATTCATCAACACACACACAGGGGTCAGAGACTAATGACTCTGAGATTAATGTAACAGTGACTTTGTAATACAATAATGAATAAAGAAATTTGGATTTATTAGTACTATTCACATTCCATTTGACTATATTTGTGGGTAGAACAGAAACTAGACAATTTTAATTTTTTTTCTTATATAAATTGAGTGTAACCTTTATACCAATCAGAGTTAAATTCAATAACTAGAGTATAAATATACAGTACAGTTAAGTATCTTAAGCAGGAGAGGTTTAAATAGCAATTGAACATCTACTATTGAAGTACAGAACCCCAGTTGCATATCATTTAATGATGCAGTGCTAGAGAAGGCCTTGAGCCTGATCAGGAAAATAATCTCATTACTGTCAAGGAGGAAAATGCAGTCTTTTGTATTCAATAAAATATGTTGACTTGAAGGTCATTTTAGAGTTTAAAGTTATACTTAGCAACAACCAAGAATGATTTTTTTTTTGCCTGTCGTATATAATTACTTGAGAGCTCACTGTCACAAAAATCATCCTATACAAACTGTGACTGTCATTTAGTTGCATTCTGTTTTTCTTTTGTGTATAGTCATTTATTTCAAATTTCACAATAATTTGTAAATTCATGTAATGATGAACTTTTCAAATATGTCTGTACCAGTTTCTTTTGCTATTTACTCAAATGTTGATGGCATCAATGGAATCTTTGATATGGTCTTCTAGGTGTTGCTGGCCTACAGTGCCTGTTGTCCTAGACCATTGTCTATGTTGTCTGAGATTATGGGTGTTACTAGAACATCTGGAAGGCAACAGGTTACTCAAGTTAATGTGAAGCAGGATTAGGCAACAGACAGGTTGCAAGTGACCACTCATCTGATCTTGGGGCTTCTCAAATCCTCCAGAAAGTAAGATTCCTATTTCAAACACCCCTGCTCCTCATGAACCTAGGTTTGACCAAATATATTTATAGGAAACTGGAGTTGCAGAAAGTTCTGGATTTAGATTTGTGACCTGCAGTTGAAAGGGATTGTCTCATAGACTTTCGGAACTTGCCAAACTTCTATATACTCACACACACAAAGAGAGAGAGAGAGAGAGCGCAATAGTGGAAAGAGTTGCAATTTATGGTGACAATTCAAAGACCTACATTAAGCAATGAAGTTTTACTTCAGGTTCCCCTCAGTTCTGAGAGAAATTTGGGATGTAATGAGGGTTGCTCTTCAAAGACAATAACAAATATCAATCAAATTTTATTGCTTTTGACCAAAGGTCATTGCACAGCACAACAATACATATAACAATATAACAGTATAACAATACATGTAAATTATAAATAACAAATAGAAAATGTCAGTCAGAAATAAATAGAGCGCCATCAGATAGATTCCAGTAGTTATTCAGAGACCATTAAACTAAAAACCTATGCAAAGAGAAAAGCTTCTATTTGACATCTTCTTATGATCCTAAGAGGTTTTGCTGGGATGTGATATGGTTTTTTTTGTTTGTCAGTTGGTTTGTTTTTGGTTGATTGAGATATGTGTGTGTGTGTATTGCTGCTCATTCTGAAGACTTTCACAGCCAGCTATCACAGTGTAGATGGTTGATTTGGGGTCCAGCATACAGTAGTCATCTTTCTAATCAAAATCTTTCAAGGAGTAAAATAATGTTTATGTAATTACTGTAGACTCTCGTATATAATTTTAGAAATTTTGGTCAAAAAAATTGACTGCAAAAAAATGGGTCAACTTATTCATGGGTCAATGTAAGTACTGACTTATTATTTATTTTTATCCCTTCCCTTCTCTTAGTAGAGTGTGAAAGGCAAGAGTTTAGTCTGCCCCAGAGTACCTAAAAGAAGCACTAATCCCCTCTACTGTCTCTGTTATGACACTGCATCTGACCTGTTTGAATGCCTGGATGGGAAAATGGGAGCAGTGGCAGGTCTTCAGTGCTTTTCCTGAAAGGAGTGCTAAGAGGAATTGGACTTTGATAGATCTCAATAATACATTTGTGTATGTTTATCAGCTTTTCTGGGTTAAAATCAGGCAAAGGTAAAGCTTATAATCACTGCTAATACAGGGCCTGAACAGACAGACCAAAATGAAGCTGCTTTGGGTCATTTTGGAGGTATGCTGTTTAAATGACACACACATCTTAAGAGGCTAGAAGCTGCACCAAAGCCATGCTCCAGTCCTTAAGACTGGAGCACGGCTTTGGGGCAGCTTCCGGCCTCTTAGGATGCATGCATCATTTGTTTTTATTTTTTTTATTTATATACCGCTATTCCAAAGATCATAGCGGTGAACAGCAAGTAAGCTAATTAGCAAGTAAGCTAATTTGCCCCCAACAGTCTGGGTACTCATTTTAGCGACCTCGGAAGGATGCAAGCCTGAGTCGAGCTTGGGCCCTTTTGCTGGTCTTGAACTCGCAACCTTGTGGTCTTGAGTGAATGGCTGCAGTACAGGCATTTAACCACTGCGTCACCTCCAATGTGACCCAAAGCAGCGTTATTTTGGCCTGTCTGTTTGGGCCCTTAGTACCCTTTTTTTTTTTTTTTTTTGCTTTGCCTTTTCATCTTTTTTGACATATATTTTGACATGTTCCCTCCTCATCCATCCAGCTGATAGGGTAAGCACAACCAGCTATGCCTGCCACAATTAATAAGTTCTTTGGCATTGTTTTCCTTTGTTTCATCTTTTACATCCTTTGTTACTTGCCCCTAAGTTCTACTCATGACTTATCCACAGGTCATAGCAATATCCATAATTTTGTCCCAAAACCTGCACTCAATTTATACACGAGGTTGACTTATAGTTGAGTATATACGGTATGTTAATGTGGGAGGGAGTTGTTTACTTTCACTTCTGTGTTCCTTGGTAAATTATGGTTAGTGGCATATTAGCTTACAGATTTGCCAATTGTGCATTGCATTGTTATTGAAGGCATGCTACTTTGATTTGTCAGAGTGAATTCTTCTAGCTCAAGGGTGAATAACTTTGTCCTCCTTCAGGTGTTTTGGACTTCAAACATCTAGTATCACCAATGGTGAAAGATTATGGGAAGCCAAACTTCCCTCAGTCTATAATGTTCTGCATTTGTCTCTATGTTTGAATGGCTGTTTCTGAATCATGCAAATATTTGCATTTGTCAGCATTTAAAACTAATACAATGTTCTTATTTGGAGATAACATTCTTTGGAATGTAATAATAATGAGGTAATATTAAATGAGAACATACCACCCGAAAATATAGAATTCAAAATATAACTTGAAGCAGATTTCCCCCAGAGCATTATAATGTGCAAAAGGCAACATTACAACAAATAACCACTTACATCTTAATTGCTGCTAGAGCATTATTTTTCTAAGGCTTTTAGAGTCCTGTTTTTAATCATCACTTGTTTGGCACTTAACAGTCTGGGTACTTTATGTTACTTGACATAGGAAGACAATATTGTGGAAGTGTAGCCTTTTGTTTTGAGGTTGAGCACTTGCTGTGTAACACACCTTAATAGCAAATACTAATAATAGCAACCTAGTGTCAGTTCAGCTCAGTGTCAGTTTGCTGGCATGACAAACTATGCAAATATGGCTATACTGTAGTAAAAGGGCAAGTCCCTGTAGAGCTTCCTGGATTGTTCTGTTCTCTGTTTTTTAATCTTGATTCTGGCTGTGTGTTTGCTTCGGTGTTAAGTAGGTCCATATATGCATCTTAAAACCAGAGGCTGTTTCATATTATCACTAAACCTTTATAAGACAGAGAAGTAAATGTGCATGAACATTAAGATGGAATTTCTTCATGTAATGTGCCCACAAGCATTTCACACGTACAGACAAGACATGTGGCCAAGCAACATCAGTGTGCTCAAGATGGCAAACCTTATTAAAGAGGAAGAACATAGAATCCAAGACACATTGGGTGCATCTACACTGTAGAAATAATACAGTTTGACACCACTTTAAGTGCTTTAGCTCCATCCTATGAAATCTTGGGGTTAGTAATTTTACACGGTATTTAGCCATCTCTGTCAAAGAGTGTTGGTGCCTCACAAAACTATACATCTTGGGATTCTTTAGGATGGAGCAATGGCAATTGAAGAGGTGTCAAGCTGCATTATTTCTATAGTGTAGAAGCATCCAATGCTGTAGTTTGCCTTTGCCTTTGCCTAAGCTTACTGCAAATGGCAAGCTTTTGTCCCTCCTTCCCCCTCTGCTCAGTTAATTAAGTGCAAACTACTTTTTAACTCAGTTTGCCATAACTAAAATATGTTTTAGACAAAGAGAGCAAGTGTTAAAACTGGAACATAGTAAGAGTGGCTGAAAAACTGAAAAATCCCTGTCAAACTGGGGCAGTTGCTGGCTGTGATGTAACCATGTGCAGAAGGCATGATTCATAAAATTAGTCTTCCTCAACAAGATTTTCATGTGCCCATTCCTCCACCATGAGAAGAACATGCAAGACTGTACAAACTGGTCCAGAGAGACAGCAGTGTAAGGAAGAAAGCATGCAGTAGCCTAGCTTGCCAAAGTGGCTGTACATCATTTTAATGGCTCTTCTCATCAAGCTTGCGCTGTACGATAAAGGCAGCCTTTTGCGTTAACATTTAATATTCCTGAAGGTGAAATCATCTATCGGCTCTGTGCCAAACTGCTGTAAAGCTGGAAGATTTTACTAGACTTTGTCAGTGACTGTGAATCATCAGAGTTGTGGTGGAAGATGTAAATGATTTATTAAAGTAGATTATATTTTGTGATTTTATTTTTAAGCATGAACCTACAAAACAAAACAAAAACAAGCTTTATAAGCAAGATGGGCAATGTCTTTGTGTGCTTCACTGCAACATCGAATGCTGTCATGAAATAAATTTCACTGCACAATTTCAGTTCCAGTCACTCTGTATCATGTTTTTCACAGCTATAGAAGGAGGCTGATACTACAAGTAAAATTGAGCTGGATGCAAAGATGTGTGCGCAAGATCCTTCTGCTTCTTTTGTGTTGCAGCTCTTTGTATTCCTGAAAAGCTTCTTCTCAAGAGTGAAACTCTCCAAAAGAGCATGCAATTTCTTGTGCTTTATATGGGAGAAATCAGTAATCCATATTCTCCCATCCCACTCTGTCCCTTTTATGCACTGGGTACTTTTATTCAAGTCACTGGCTTTATCAAAACCCAGTGCAGTTTAAAGGAAAATGCTTTGATCCAAAAGAACATGCCTTCACATGATATATTACTACACTGGAAGATATGCTTCAATGATTAAGAAAAAATTAGTAAGCAATGTACAGTTTTTGTTCTTTTAATTATGATGGGGAATTCATGGAAGCAATTTCTGATCTACTGTTTAAGGAAATCAAAAGGAACAAAATGGGCTTTGGTTTCTGATTTCATCACATGAGGCTTCTCTCAGCCTTAACAGCAGTGCTGCCCAGGGGACATTTATGGACAACCAAAATATTATTTTTGTCAAGGGGGTCGTAAGGGTGGATGATGATGAGATTATTATTATTATTATTATTATTCTGCCCTTCAGAGTCTCCTGGATGGGCTAATGTGACAGCCTGGCCTTCCACAGTTGCCCACCCATCTTTGACATCAGGAGAATAGGAATGAGTTTTATTCTTTCTTCCTAATATTGAGGCATTTCCTACACTAAGCTGCATGAAGAAAAGGAAATTAGAGCTACAATCCAGAAAAAACGAGCTTGAATACTTCCCACTGAATACAGAGATCTCGGTAGACATGCATGTTATGCTGCGAAGTTACATTGGTCAATATGCATTGCTAGTACCTCTAACTGTTTAACCAATGTGGAGATACCTTTTTCCTGTCAGTGTTTATGATTATCACAGGATCAGATCTAGAATCGAAGCAGCAATACAGTGAATTCCTGATGCTATAGGATGAAACTTCTGCACTTAGCACTGATCCTGTTTCCTTGCTACCTGATTCCCAATCATTGTGGACTTTTCCTTTCACTGACATTTCTGTGAGTCCCATAATTCTCCTAGCCTTTGCCAAAATTTGTATATGTGAGAGAAGGAAAATTCTGCATCTTGCCAAATCTCACCTATCCTCGGACAAAGATGATGGGATGACATGGGAATAAACAGCACCACCCACCTTCATTATTCCCATTTTGAAATATCTGGTATGGAAAAAATAGTCTTGATCTCTGCCAGATAAATTAGAATGAGAAACAGTCCTCTTTAATATGGCATTCTTTACTTCCTGATGCCCAAGTCCGTAATCCAGTAGGAAAATGTAATTCTGTTGGCAAGTTGCCATGATGATGTATTAATGTTCATGCGTTTAGCATTCATGTTTTGCTAATGTACTATGTAAATCTCATTCGATTGGCAAGTTTCCTGAATAATAAAATAGCATATTATTATAGATTCATCTGATAGATGAAATTCACATAGCAGAAGTTGACATTGGTAAAATAGGGTCAAATTATTCATTTTCATGGGTAGTTAATGAATCTATTGTTCCACACCATCCATCTGCTGTGATGTCTACCAGGATCCATATTTTATTGTTAATTCTACAGTGCGATTCTTATTTTTCTCTTCCAGCCTGGCAGTATTCCAGTATTTCCTACATTTATGCTGCTGCTGCTGGGTAATTCAAAAAGTCACTTATAGCTATGCTACAGTTCAGCTCTTTTGCATGCTGTTTGATTTGTACAACTTGAGGATGTTGCCTGAAATTTGATCTCTCTCTCTTGCATTATACTCTCTGAATGGGGAGGAAAACCTAAGCACAAAGGAGAAAGTTATGTCCCCAAACTCATCCTTACTTTTATACATTTAAGGAGTTTTCCTGTTGTGTTCCCCAAAAGGATAAAAATGTGTTCACTCACTGCAGTCCAGTTGTACATCTTATCTCAGTTCTATCACATGATCTTGTTAAAATGTTTAAATATATCAGTACCAATTAACATGCTAAAGATAAACATGAAGTAAATATATATATATATATATATATATATATATATTAAAATATGTTTCTACTTCAAGAGGAAGCAAAAATGGAAATGCCAAGTTTATCTTAGTTTCATGTTTAAAGCATCTGGTTAATATAGTCTTAATTTGGAGTGCTCCCCAGTTAGTAAACCTATAGCTGTATAAGGACTGTATAAACTAAAACCACTGGGATTTACACTAAAGTGGTGTAAGATCTTGGCCTAAACAGGTCACAATTAAATGGCAGCCAATAAAATATACAACAGTTTCCAACAGACATACAACATTTGGAGTTAAAAAATATCCAAAGCTTTAGTCAGAACATGCAATATGAATACTGCAGCAGCTTTACCTTTTGAGAAGGAAATGTTATATTGCCTCATTGTAAAAAAAGAAAGGGGGAAAGGGTGGAGTGGTAGCAGCACTTTTGGGACTGACAGATATATTTTAGAATGAGCTGTTGTGGATTTCAGCCCACTTCTTCAGACAGACTGATAGTGTACAGGATCAAGCTACGGGCATTTAAATATGATTGCATAGTTGTGGGGACAGGATCATAGTGTAATGCAGTACAGCAAATTGTAGCCTTGCTAATATATGCCTTCAAAGGTGAAATGATACAGGTCTATCAAACAGTTTGGTGATGTGAAAGTAATAAATTGCGGCTATCTGACTGTCAGTCCTGTTGTGATGGAAAAATTTTCCCAGAAGAATTCTATTATTAATATGTAACCTGTAATGAAAAATCAAAAATTAACGTATGTAATGTGCCAAGAAAACATTATTTCTGTTAATACTGTTGTTAATGAATTGAAATATATCTCACTTCCGCTGCTTCTCTTCCCAATCTTCCATTGCATTTTAGTTTTGTTTCAGAACAGGACCTTGAAAGTCACTGATTTCATGTCCGGAAACATTAAAGTGTTATGGTCCTAGCTTGGGGGTTACTGTTTTTGTTGTTGTTAATTGCCTTCAAGTCATTTCAACCTATTGCTATCCCATGAATGAGGAACAGCCAAGTAGCCCTGTCCTCAGTCACCCTGCTCAAGTCTTGTGCAGTCATGGTGGTGGTTCCTCTGATTGAGTCTGCCCATGTTTTTTCATGATATGGCCAAAATATGACAACCCCAGTTTAGTCATCTTTGCTTCTGGGGACAGTTGAGGCCTGATTTGCTCTAGGATCCAGCCATTTATCTTTTTAGCAGTCCACAGCATTCACAGAATTCTTCTTCAGCACCACATCTCAGATAAAATTAATTTTCTTCCTATCAACGTTTTTCACTGTCCAGCTCTCGCAACCATATATAGAGATGAGGAATACTATGGTATGGACTATCCTAACTTTGGTGTTCAGTAATATATTTTTACACTTTAGGATCTCGTCTAATTGCAATTTTTACTATTAGATTTATATCCATTTATTCTCTTGCATAGAGATTGTCCTGTTGTATAATGCAGAATGTTGAATACAGTTGAACATTGCTGGCAAGGTGGCATGTATTACAATGGAGGATGAGCAAGTAAACACACCTCTGATGCTGTGGGTGATATTGTTTGGACTTGTCATGTTGCTGCCAGAACAGATGTGGGGGAAGAGCAGACATCTGTATTTGCAACAGTGCTTTGTTACTGTGTTTCCATTCATGTTGTGTGTCCTCTTGTAGATGAATAGTTGTTTAAAGCTGGGAGGATGTCTGTCTTTTTTTGAAGTAGATTGCCAATCTTGCTTTGTTGATTTGTAGTTATGTTCCCCCTGTACTTCAATATGTTGGTGTTGTAGTTTGAGAAATGCCCTGTTCCAAGTTGAGTCTTGTGTGTCTGAGCAGATGGGGTTGTACCAAAGAACGTGGTTGTAAACAATAGATTTGGTAGTGTGTTCTGGGTGAAATCTGGAGGCCTATAGTATATGCTGTAATCAGTAGACTTTTGATATAGCATAGTGGTTGGACATCCAATTGTTGTACAGTGGTGTCAAGAAATGGAACTTGTGTGGATTGTTCCAGGTTTAGGATAGTGATAGGATGAAAGTTGTCTAAATTCTGGTGGAACTCTGTATAAGTCCAAATGATGATGTCATCAGCATATTTCAGGTAAAGAAGACACTTCTGGGGGCAGGAATTGAAGAAACCTTGCTTCTAGGTCAGCAGTTGGGGGAGAGTATGTTGTGGTGCCATCCATGGCACTGCTTTAGATATGAAGTACATATTATTCCCAAAAGTGGAGTATTTATGAGTGACAGAGTTTGGTGTCCAGAATAATATTAATGATGGATTGATGTCCATCCTTATGTGGGGTGTTGGTAGATCGTGGTGTCATAGTGAGTAGGATAGAGATATCTGAGAGATTGTGGATAAACCATTCTTTCTTCAAAAAATCAGTTATATCTTTCCTATAGTTTGGAGTGTTGGTGGCATATCATCTGAAAATTGAGTTCATATATATGTCCTAACGGTAAACTTTACAGTGCTTAAAGCAGTGGGCTTCCAGGGTTTCTTGGTATATGTATTTCAGGTAGCAGATAGAAAGCTTCTGCTTGAGGTTCACGGACTGTCTCCATTTCAGTAGGATGCTGTACATCCATGTGGAATTCTCTGGGTAATTTGTGTAGGTCTTTCTGATATTCATCAGTAGATCTGTAGACAGTTTTTGGTTAAATGTCGTGTTGAACAATTATCTCTCAGCTTCCTGTATATAAACCAGCTTATTCATGATGAATGCAAGCCATCCTTTGACTATTTCTTTAATGACAATGTTGAGATTGTTTCTGCGACTGTGGAGAACATCTTGTTCTATGTAACTGAGGCCCGGTCCATATGGACAAGATAGGACACCCTCGTCACGTGCGAGGGTCAGCGCTTGTAGACGCCCCTCGCCTCTCACATGTGACGAAGGCGTCAAAATGGTGGCGCCCTGTACAGATGGGCACTGCCATTGTTACTTGCCGGACACATAGCGTTCACACGTCACGGCGCCATTATAACATCGCGAGTGCGCCATTGGCACACTGCAATGTCATAATGGCGTCGCAAGAAGAACCTGCTTTTCACAGGTTCTTTTTGGTCCATAGGGAGGTCCCACGGTCTAGAGGCTGCGGCTCCCCCATGGACCAAAACTAGGTGCCGGGAGACTGTCCTTTTTGGACGGTCTGTCCCGCGCCTGAGATTGTCTCAGCCTCAACATGCCACAATAGCATTCTATGAAAAAATACAATTCAATGTGATAACTTTCAGGTAGGGTCCATGTCGATTCTCTCTGTACCATTGACAAGTGTATTCCTGTGTGTTGGTTTAATGTGGAGACTAAGTGCTTGTGAGCTGTTTTCCTGGCTAGTGTCATTGTCCTTGAAAATATTCTTTGGGACCTAAATGACAGAAGAGAAACTCCAGATCAGGAACTGTATCATGTATGAGGATTTGTTGAGGAAGAAGAATGTGCCTCATGAAAGTACTAGTTCAGCATGTGACTGGATAGATTTACAGTATTATTATTTGCATTCATTGTATTTTGTTGTGTGCCATGGATGCTTCAGATAAAAACAAACTACATCTTGCAGATTTTTTTTCTTTTCTTTTTTTGGATAAATTTTGTCAATTGTTGAGTTGCTTGTTGTACAGAGTGCTATTGAGATGATTTAGCAGTTTTCTGGGGACAATGGTGCACAGTTTGTGAGTGTAGTTCAGTGATGTTATCCATAGTGAATTTTTCATCCCAATTTCCTTAGAAATGATACCTTGTTGATTGCATTTATTCAGAAAGAATAAACACTGGGTCTCAGTGTTTTAATACATTAATCTTCCATGAAAAAACCACCTCCTCTGTTAATGACAGCTTTATTGAGGAAAAGCTTTCAGAATGAATCTACTAGGAATTCTATTTAAGTGTCACCCATTAAACCATTAGAGCACCTATTAGAACTGTTAGCACAGACTTGTTATTCATGAGTTATTGGTCTTTTACACTTGTGGGATGTTTTTGCCAATATTACCCTGTTATTTGTTCCAACATGATCATTCAGACCTAGAAATTGTAGATTAGTTTTCTCTCCCTATGCAAGTCTTGCTGAAGTATGGTTCAGCTGAGAATACAAGGATAAAGATAATAGCTGCTGTCAGTTGTTTCTGACTTCACAGAAATGGGGTAACAATATTCACTTAGGACTAAATGTATTTGTTTACTTGTATACAAATATTTCTGAACTTCTCATCTCTGAAGATGTACCACATAGATCCAAACATGTTCCCTAATATCTTGAGTGGATACTATCTAAGAAGGAAAGGCACATTGAAATATATTACAGTTGGGTCTCCATATCCACAGATACTAAATCCATGGATTTCACCATCCACAAGACGGTTCTCTTCCCTGATTTTATAATCAGATTGTCCCTCTTTCTATAGCTACCCTATCATCCTCCTGCTCAACACCTGATGGCTTATGTAATGACACTTTGAGCAGCATCACCCTTTCCCACTCTAAAGCCATTTAGCGTTGCTGAATTGTTGTTGTTTTTCCTATAACAGTCAGAAGATTTTAGAGTGGTGGCTCTTCACAATACCTGATATGACAATTTTTCAGTAGGGTCATTTTCCAGGCAAAGCTTCTTCCAGAATATTTCTTGAGAAGTAGGTCTTGTTCAACAAAGGTCCCTCTTTTTGTTAATCCAAAGCTTCTTGATTGCAGTTCAGCCTTTTATATTGCTTCCTGTTAAGTGAAAATCCAGGATTACAGCAGTGGGATTATTGATCATGTAATTCATGTTCGGGGGGGGGGGGAGTTATAATTGATTTTAAATTGGTGTATAAGAAATTGGGATAAAATAAATAATAGAGGAAAATCAGAAACTGATGTCCCACCTCATCCCTGTAGAGACCTGGAACAAATATTAAAAGACTGTTAAGTAAAGCATTTGAAGGACAATCAAAATCCCGCTGCAGTACTTTATAGGAAACCTTAAAAGGAGCAAAATCAACAGGTGGTGAAGTGGATTAAAAGTTCCCGAGGCTGAAAAGCACTGGTAATGTTTTACCTTAGTGCAGTAATTATGTTTTAGAACAAGAAAATTTCCACAAATCTGCCTGATAAAATATGGATTTAGAAATACAGGCACATCAGATTGTAATTATTTGGCAGCCATGTCAGCTGGACTCTCCATGAAAAGGAGCAAAAAAAGGATTGTAATTTGAGACTTCTAGTGTGAAAGCACCCTTTTATTGTATTAAATATCTGGTTTTTGTGTATGCCTGAGACCTTTCTTTTTTGGACAAAGGTACAGTTTATATTTTTAAAAAAGCACAATATTTCATTTAGTAATAATGTTTGCTATTTGTATAAAAACAGATCTGCAAATATTCTAAAAAAATGAGCTCCCAATAAAGGAATTGACGGTTAAAGTGAGTGTTAAGATAATATCATGCTTAAGAAAATGTGTTTCAGGCCATGGTTAACAGAGGTGACATGCAGAAATAAACACCCAATAATTCACTACTGAAACCGGCAGTGTCACAGCCAGTTTGGTCTGCAGACTTTTAGTTTTCTTGTCAAGAAAGGGAAGAAAACTATAAGTGACACTCTAGATTGTAAAGTAATTTCTAAGGTACTTAGACACAATCGGTACTGCAGAAAAGATCAGACAATGTAAATCCTTCAATTACATTGCTAGACTCAATACAATATAACATTACCTCATGCAGAGCTGGCACAGTGCTGAATAACCATCATTAATTTAGATAGCCTTCTAGCGTACTAATGAAATTAAACCTTTGCATTTCAACTAATCAGCAGTCTCAGTTGTAGCTCTCCTATGTTCCTGAAGCACACATATTTGAAACATGGATGCAAAATGAGTCTTCCCTTTTAATGAACTGGATGATTGGACATTAATACTACATTTTTCATAAAAAGGAAGCATCTGTTCAATTGTTCAGACTTCTGAATAGTCAGCCTGTGCAAGACTACACTTCTATGAGTTCTCACAAAGGCTTTACCTTGAATGCCAGCATTGCTGACTGGGGGGGGGGGGTACAGTTGCATTATCATCTTATTTATTTATTTACTTATTTCCCAGCAATGAGACAGGCTTGCTCTGTGTGTTCCAGCTGAGCTTCCCCCTTTTGTTTGTAGCCCATATGTATGACCGATAAGCCAACACTCTCATCTCCTTCCTTCTGTAAGTAGCACTGTTCAGGCATTCTTCAAATACAGAAGGGTAGGAACATTGAGGTTCACCAAGCTAGCTTCCCCTTTCCATTCTTACTTTTGTCACCATCCAGATGTTGAGAGATAATATCAGGAGCAGAGCCTTTTGTGTCTAGGCTCCTGTGTAGTGGAATTTCAGGGTGCCAAGAATTTTAAGCCTACAGCTATCAGACGTACCTTCATGTTCCCATTTTTTTGTTGTTGTTAAACTCCAAAACTGTCTCAATCATTCCCCATTGAAAAGCAGTGAACTTCTGAATTTTTGTGCATATGTTTATTTTCTATAGTCTGTGAGTACAGGCTGCTATGTCTGGAAGAGATGATGACATTTCTGCATAGGGACAGAGCCTGGACAGCTGAAACGTCTTAAGGACTCAGAGAGTCATGGAATCAGTAGATTAGGCACAGAGAGAACTAGGATAGATAGACAGACTGCTGTTGTTTCCCACCCACCCCAAGTTAAGCTGAATTGAATGAACAAAACATTTTCTATCCACCTTGGCTTATTTTCTGTACAGCTTCTAGTTTAGAGCTAATCTGTTCTTTGAGGATTTATACGCTCATTAACTATAACATAATAGCTCTAGTGAGCCTGCAGAGGCTCTGATGTACACTGTGGAATCCTTATCTAAGCAGGTGTTTCCCTGTGCTTTGCTGTACTGGGAACACCTCTTTTCTCATACATGTGAAGCTTTTCCTAGCTCTTATAGGGGTTGGGAAGTCCCTCTCAGACTTCTATGTGCACAATGGAGCTCTGGAAAGTTTTAAACCACAACAACTGTGGTTGATCTCCTTGATGTTGTGCCAACAGACAACTACTGTTATTAAGAGGCAGCTGTACCTTACCTCATCAGTGATATAAATCTACTAGATTTTAAATGCAGCTAGTTTCCAGTATAATATGGGTATAAATGACAACTAGGCTGGAGTGTTTGCAAACACAAAATGCACAGATTAGCCTTGAGTGTACAAAGATGCTGTGCAGCAGATGTCCGACTTGAGCATTTGGTCTCAAGTCTAACTGTGACTGTGGTCCAAAACACACTGCAGAAATAATCCACTTTGAGACCGCTTTAACTGCCCTGGCTCATTGCTAGGGAATTCTGGGAACTGTAGTTTTGTGAGACATTTAGCCTTCTTTGTCAGAGAGCTCTGGTGCCACAATAAACTACAGTTCCCAGGATTCCCTAGCACTGAGCGAGGGCAGTTAAAGTGATCTCAAAGTGGATTGTTTCTGCAGTGTGTTTTGGACCTATCTTAGTTAAAGAGAGGGATTGTGGGCTAGACGAGCAGTTCTAGAGAATGTAGTGCTTCATTTGTTATTGAGTGATATGCAGACGTTGGAAATAATAAACAAAGCAATAGCTGTACCTCTAGCTCCAGGTATGAAGGCAGAGGATTTTCACTTAATAAGTGGGTGCATAAAAACTATGATTAGCAAGAAATAAAACTCTTGGAAAAGGTGAAATGTGTATTCCTCCTCCCCTCTCTTTTTGGATAAATACATAGCTTAAGAGAATAGGAAGGACTGCATTTTACTTTTTTTACTTTTCCTCATCATACTTCTAGTTAAAAGATTAATCTTTTAAGCCTTCTCTTCATAATGTCAGTCACACATAAGTGGTTCAGTTGAGTAAAACCATCACAGTACAAGCTTATTTTGTGTAAAAATAACAGGTTCTCACTCTGGTATTTGCTGCTGCTAATCATTTACTCAAACATTACCCCAATAATGAAATTTGTAGTCCTGGATTTTTTCCAGGTTAGTCACACAATTAAATGTGAAATGTGTATATGGCAATTTCCTCTGTTCCCTAAGGGATACCCTAAGAGAAATACTCTGCTTTGATATATTGATATAATTCAATAGAGAAGATATGCCTAGCTCAGGATTTCTGCTTATAGTGTGTACAATTGACATAATACCTTTAATTTTTTCATTACCAGTGTGAATCAAATAATATTTACTCAGAAGTGAATTCCATTGAATTCATTACTTTTAAGTAAATGTCCTTAGGAATGTAGCATGAGATAAGTATAATCTTTTACTTTCAGTAATGTGCAGATTTTTTCCTGTCTCCCTCGGTTCAGTTAGATGAAATAAACAGAAAATTGTGGGGGAGTGGGACTTGGTAACCCCTAAAAAACACCTTTTTCTTGTCCTCTACAAGATGAGAGTATAAGGGATGAAGGTGAGAATATCTGAAGTTCCCTGTAATGTGGGACAACAGTAGCAAAATTTTTATTGTGATGGCATTTCTTCAACTACAAAAATCATATCAAAATAACTTTGAATTTTGGCCAGGCTGCCACTCCAGTATGTCAACCTGCACAAGCAATCCTCATTAGAAAATTCAATAACAGCACTATAAATCACAAAGCCACAGTGACCAGTCTCATCCTGCCCATCAGTATACACTCAGCCCTCTGTAACCACATATTCTTCATCCACTGGTTCAACCATCAATGGCTTGAAAACATTACTCTCCCCCCTCCCCAAAAAATCCAAAAACCAAACCTTGATGTTGCCATTTTATTTAAGGAACCAACAGAGATGAGACAAGCTCCACGTGCTCTAAGATGGTCAACTGTTTATTTAGTGTTTATTTGGTGTTTAAAAAACCCAATGCATTTCAGCCAAACTAAGCCTTCTTTAGGGGCTGAGAACAAATATAAATACACTTAGAGCACGTGGAGCTTGTCTCCTCTCTGTTTGCTCCTTGGCTACATGCTTTCAGTTCCTTACCCATACATTTTATATAAGGGACACCATTTTACTACCTCATTAAATAACATGGGACTTGAACATCCATGGATTTTGGTATCCACAGGGGGTCCAAGAACCAAAGCCCAGCAGATACAAAGAGCCCACTGTATCCAGCTTCTTCCTTGCATCATAGTCTTTATATCTTGGGTACCCCTTTTCCACCATATTATGGTGGATATTCATTTGCTTATTTTGAAGAGTCCTTGTGACTTATTTCAGCTAAACAGTCAAAGATAGAAATAGGTTCAGAAGCCTAAGGTGTTCTACCAAAAATATATCTCAGAGATGGTGATATTTTTATTTTTTGGTCCTTGGGTTTGGGATCTGTATGCGCTTAATTTTGTCTTTCTTTTCATTATCCCACCACCACCACACACAGAGACGCCATTACAGATACATGGCTACAGGAGCAGTTTTGTGGCCACATATTCCATGTTTTAGTGAAAATCTGAGACTATGCTAATATATGCTTGGTGGATATTAGACTAAATAAAGTTTTAACTACCTGACAGGATTCAAATTTCATGGTTGATCTGTGGAACTGTGGACTGGGTATAATGTTTGCACTTATTGTGTCCCCCCCCCCATGCATAATACATGAATATTTCCACAATAAAAAATAGTTTGTCAACTGATAGCAACTATTTCTTTCTCTGTTTTTCTCATCATCATCCTTCCCTCCTCCTTTTTTAGTCAATTGATCCAGGCCAACAATTCACATGGGAACATTCAAACTTGGAAGTAAACAAGCCAAAGAATAGATATGCAAATGTTATTGCTTATGACCATTCTCGAGTTCTCCTGTCAGCAATAGAAGGTAAGATATTTTGAATATAGAATCAAGTGAAATGTAAAGTACTCTAACTTAA
This sequence comes from Sceloporus undulatus, assembly GCF_019175285.1. NCBI lineage: Eukaryota > Metazoa > Chordata > Lepidosauria > Squamata > Phrynosomatidae > Sceloporus > Sceloporus undulatus. The sequence continues at coordinate 238,794,930 of NC_056523.1, forward strand.
AAGCAGTTCAGATGTAAGTAAAACTGAGAATGTTGACATACATATATGTAATAAGAGTCATTTACATTTATATTTCGAACTGATGAAGGAAAGATTTCATTTCTAAATGTATTCATGCAGTGCTTTAAATCAACTGCAATAAGAGCAAATGGAATTTGTAAGTTGATGCGTGTGTCCATGTCCCTGTGTGTAAAGAAAAGAGAGAGAATGAGAGCTGAGGGAACAGAGACAGATACATGGCATCAAATCCTATCCAGTTCTGGCGGACTAGAAAAATCTACTGACCTTGTTCTGCTAGATTTCCTGGCATGTTCTTCCTGCCAGAGTCCAGCTTTTGTAGTGCCACCTATGAAGATTTCCATACCTGCCTGCATCGCTGCTAAAATGTTGCTCAAAGGTGGAGGAAGCATCCGTGTCTGGAAGCCAGGTGTGTTTCCTCAATCATCAGGGAATCGTTGCTTCCTCTTTTCCATCCCTGAATCGTTCCTGGGGAGAAGATTTCCTATGAACACAAAGTTTGCGTTCATAGGAAATCCGCTCCCCTTGTAACGATTCAGGGACATTAGAGGGAGTGACGATTCGCTGACGATTGAAGAAGCATGCCTGGCTTCCAGACATGTGTGCTTCCTCCACCTTTGAGCGACATTTCAGGGATGTATTAGCAGTGATGCAGGCAGGTATGGAAATCTTCTATGCCTTAAGTGCCTCAATGTGGTCCTTAGAGTAAAGTACTATAGTAAGAGAAGTTTGGCAAATGGTGTGCCTTCTCAACAGGGGATTTCCCCAGCTACTCCTGCCATAGGGCCTTAATTCTATTTTACCTACTTAGCCAGGCAGGTGGTTCAAGAAAAGCTGGTTGTACGGTCGGCCCTCCATATCCACAGATTATAGACAGATTTATCCATCACAGAATTTCTTCAAAAGCCAGCACTCTTCACTCTTGACTGCTCCTTGAGATAAAGGATGCTGTTTTTGGCACATGAAGATGCTTCAGCTAGCTTAGCTACTTGCATGGGAGATCATAGTTCTTTCTTTTTTATGTGCCATATGTTAAATTATACAGCAGTTAATCTGCAGTTACATAAACAGGTCTTATCTTATGCTACCCAAAACAAGCAGACATGGGACAGAGCGATGACTGTATTTATAGGTGTAATCAATTCTCCAGTGTGCTGTGCAGAGCCAAGTAAATGCTTACAGAAGGAAAACACAATCCCACTGGTTGAGCTTACATCTCTGCATAATTTTACTTTACTTTATTTATTTTTTTGCAGCTGCATATCTGAGGTTTTGATAACAGACAGAGCTTTTTCAAATATATTAGAAAATTTAAATGATTGCCTTAGAAAAAATGCCTGAAATAATCTGCTTACATTTGTTCCACCTGTAATGCTCATTTAAATGATACTGACTGCATTTTAGCAATGTCAGTTATATTTTCACATATCAAACCATTCCGTTCAAACATAACTTTACTTGTAAATTAACTGCAGTTTGGGCTTTTTAAAAAGAAACTTTTACAGGTGCACTTTTTGATGGAAGTGACTGCGGTTTGCATTTTCAACACCTTTACTATCCTGTTCAGTTTGTCCAATTGTTTGGGAAATTCAGGAAGGTATTTATGGGTGTTGTGGCTTTGTAAATTACTTTAATTTGCATAGAATAGTGATATAAACCACAAACGGTACATCTCACATAAAAGCAGCATCAAAGTTCCTTGGTGTTGTCCAGAATGGTAACTGAGTATGTAGAAAACCAAGTCTGAAAAAGCCACCAGGTTCAGTGTATGTCAGTGGCCCAAGAAACTTCTTGAAAAGGCAACAGTTTGCTTCATCAAAGTGGAACCAATGGTTTAAGTGTGGGACAATATGGCTGAATGATGCCTCAGTCGTAAAATGCATCACATGCGAGGTGGGCAGACTCGAGAGCACTGGTCTTGCTCCACCAGCCATTCCACCTGGATCTGAGGTTCCCTGACTAAGCAACAGTTCCTATAAACCTTCAGCCAAATGCATACAGAAGCCCTCCTCTGACTTTTGTGCCAAACATGGGAAGATGAGTGTTCGAGAGTTTTGTTCATCCTCAGTTAGATCCAGCACTGTTTTTATTATGCAGTGTCCGAACTCAGTGATAACATGTACAGTTGTTTTGATGTTAAGACTAGGAATATACATCAGACTTGGTTCAACTCCCAAATTTTAAATTGAATGAAGCCACTCTAGTATTTCCTGAGGTGAAGTGGCTTTCCTTCTGAAATAACCAACAAAGATGCTGGTTGTGTGTTACATTTTGTTTACAATTTGGACTATGGAAAGACACCATCTACCTCCAAAATAACATTTTACTTTTTGTGGCTATAAAAGTGCCCAGGTGTAAGGGGGAGTCAGTGGTTGAAAGGTCATTGAGAGATTTTACCACTGCTTGTCCAAACACTGTGATATGGAGTAAGGATCATGAGTCCAATAAAGCGATTTCTTTTCTGCCTCCCATGCCCTGTTGTTATGTTGTGCCCTATGTTTGATTAAAAACATGTTCATTATTTCTCATCTTTTCCTATCTCTTTCAATTCTTCTCTGTTTTCCCAATTAATCATTTGCAACAGTAGGTAGTGTAATAGCCTTGGCATTCAGTTTTGTGAGTGGTGAGAGCTTCAGGGGTGCAAATTATTTATTCAGGGTCCTATTTATTTGAATAAGATAAAGGGAGATGCATGATATGTGTTAAAAATGTTTACATGCAGGCTAAGCATAAGCATATTTCAGATTTCTTCTCTCCCTTTCCAATGGAACAGGCAGTTCTGCAAGCTGAAGATACCACCAGTGTTGACATTAGGCACTTTTCCTGATCTAGGCTTTTAAAATATATCTTTATTTTATGTTTCTTTCAGTGTTTTTTAATGTATCCCCACTAACTATGGAATGTCTGTGCATATTTTTCAAATACAATTTTTTTAGCTGTGTGAATTTTCTAGTAAACAGTTAAAAAAAGTGGAGACAGAGAATCTGACATGCACTGATTGCTCTTGATAAAAAGAAATCAAAAACAGAAAAAATACATGTATGTCTTCATTTATAGTTTCTGGGATCACAACTGGAATACATTCATTAAAGAATATCTCAGGTTAATGCAAATTTCATTTCCATCTCTGTTGTCAGGTGTTAACAGATCTTGATCCAGGATAAAATACACTAATGCCTCTGCTCACAAAAGTCCTAGAGTCCAAAATCACAGTATCAGAAGAGATCACAAGGAGCCAAATAAACCAAATCCTGTGGTCTGGTTATTGAGCAACTTTTAATGAACAATCACTCTTTAGTAGTGTTTTTTCTATTCAAAAATTGTGAAGGCAAAGGTTACCAAGAAGGAACTCACAGCATATTCTCATTTACCTGTCAAAACCCTGTGAGGTGGGTTAGATTATGAAATTTAAACCCATGCCTTCCCAAACCAACTGCAGCACTCTCACTGCTGCACCATATTTTGGCTGTGGCCATGCTCAAAGTGTTAACAGATATTCTTGAATTTGTCATCCATAAGAGTTTCCCAAGCTGTGCTTTTGATATAGCAGTGACATAGAGTTTTCCAGCTAGGAATTGATCCATTTATACATCAGTATAAAATAGTTTTTAGCACTTGAATCCAGTCTCATGAAAAGTGGTTAGCGTTATTTCTCTACCCTAGTTCTCTGTGTAACCTTTACGGTCAGAGCTTTTGCAAGAATTTTATGCAAAATCTATGAGACCTCTTTTATATTTCCAAGAAACTGAATTTTAAAACACTGGGTTGTAATTTAAGCTGAACATCTTTTTTAATCTTCAAGACTTTATTGTCAGCTTCCAAAGAAACAGTAAACATTCCAAATATGAAAATATATAGGCTGCCTAACACATTACATTCATTTCACAGCTGCATTTGTTTTTGGTTACTATAGAAACTAGTCCTTTGATGATCTTAGAGAATTTTTTAAAGGAGTTTAGCCAAAAATGTTGGACCCAGAGTGCATATTTCATTACATTGATTTTATCCTCCAAAGGATTTTCCTCATCTAGAAAAAGATCTTGCAGTCAACATCAGTATTTTTAATGGTTTTCCATTAAGCCCATCATTGGAGAACAGCAGGAATTAACATGTGCTAGAATGGGGTCTGAGTGGGGTGTAGTTTTGTCTTCTGTCAATGTCGGAAAGCCAGTATAATATATTAGGCGAAATGATGACTTTTCTTCATAGCCTATTCAGCTATTAAGTTGACTATGTGGTCTTGGACACACTTTTATTCTTTATTGTAAGACCCCTGAGTGCAACTACACTATAGAAATAATACAGTTTGACACCACTTTACTGTAGCTCCATCCTATGGAATCCTGACCTTTGGGAATTTTGCAAGGTCTTTATCCTTCTCTGCTAAAGAGCGCTGATACCTCACAAAATTACAAATGACAGGATTCTGTAGGATGGCACCATAGCAGTTTAAGTGTTGTCAAACTATATTATTTGTTCAGTGTAGATGCTGACACAGGTCTATGTGTGTTCTGCGCTTTTTGGATGAAAGACAAGACATAGATAAATTTGGATAGCAGCATAAGTCATGAGTTCAAATACCCTTAAGGCACCAGATCCCCTTTGATCTTGGAAGCAAAGCAGAGTCAGGCCTGGTTAGTACTTGGGTGGAGGATAACCAATGAACACCAGGTAATATTGGCTAGATTTCAGAGGAAGGCAATGGTAAATTATCTCTGAGTACTCTGTGCATATGAAATTCATGGATTTTCCATAAGTGAACAGGTGACCTGAAATCACATACACATATAGGATATGTAATAACTGTTTTAGTACCTTTCACATCCCAACCTCTACCCCCTAACCACTATTTGATTTTCCATTATATGAATACAGTTTTCCATGACAGTTTTCCATTAAACATTGTATGTTTCCTCTCTCTGTGTAGTACCCAATGATCTTTAAATGATGCAGTTTTGCAGTGTGCTTTCCTTAGATTTGATGCTACTACTTTGAGCCCTCACATTGTTTATTATTTAAAGAGTTTGCCACTAGCAGCTTTCCCAGTGAGATTTTTTTCTGCCATGCTTCTTATGTGTGTGCATTTACTATGGTGGCTTTTAGTAATCTACTTACCAATATGTATCTTCTTTCAAGCTAACCTTATCACAATGAACATTTTTTATTTGCATCCTGTTTAGCTTCCTTTACGCCTTAGTTAAAAGACAACAACAGCATTGTTTCCCATCAAGGGTAGTACATCTTCATCCGTTTTGTACATTCATCTATTTTCTGGAGGTAATTGTTTACAAGTGCTATGGAGCTTAATCCTATTACTTCCAACTCTCTTTTAAAAGATTCTTTAATTGCACATTTACTAGAAAAGCATCCCCAAAACAAAGGTTTATGGTTTAATTTGCCTTACATAGGGAGATTGTGCAGTACTTAGCCTTTGTCAAGACTTGAAACAATTTCATGATGCGATTTTAGTCTGCAAATAAAGTGTGAAGTCTAATTAAAGCTATTTAAGATGACAACTTTCTTCAGTGAATCAAAGGAAGAATGCTGAGGTCTGCATTACCAGCCCTATTGTGTAGCGCTCTTTCATTTACCTTTGTACACAGAAAATGTTCAGCTTGTTTTTATGTCTTTTTATTCCTGAAAGCAGTCTAGTAGTAAATCACTAACAACAGTGAAAGAGTTTCTTATACCCTGTGATGTGGAATAATTTTGTTGCCATGTTTTTCATGCTTCCCATGTGCATGTGTGTGCACACCCTCATATCCTCATTTGTAGATGTGTGCAAAAGAACATCTTTAAGACAGATTGATGTTTGAGATTGGAAAGAAGGAAAACATCGAAGTGTTACAGTATGTACATATATTTTTGTCTTCACAAAAGCAGAATCCTTAAGAAAATTAGTTCACATCCCTTTGAAACAACTGTTAGTATCAAAGGCATATGTTAACAGTAAATGGACTGCTTGGAAACAATGGGCTCAAATTATTTTGCTTTCTCCCCATGAGAAGAATGAGATGATGTTTGAATGGTTCATAGCAGGGCTGTTTCTGTTGTGCCACAAGATGTTTATTCTTTAAATTAGTTCACAGTCAGATCTGGGACATGTTTGCTGGCACACAGTCCTGTGCATTATATGCTGAATGAAGCTCAAACTCCAGTTTCACTAGTGTTGAAAACAGAGTCCTACAACATTCTCATTAGGGTTATTTAAAGAACAAACTTGACCCATTGTCCCTTTTATGGCCCAGACCTTTGCCAAGGAAAGAAGGAAGGAAAGAAAGAAAGAAAGAAAGAAAGAAAGAAAACTGGATATCAAAATGACTGACATCACTAACTGTTATATACAAATTTAAGTAATGATGGCAATTGCTGCTGTGCTTGTGGGTAAAGATGCCTTAAAGCTATGAAGCTAACATGGGGTTGAAGAATTTCATTAAACTGTCTGTCCCTTTTGATTGTTTTTGGACTATCAGATGTGACATAGCAGCACCCAGGGCTTCTCCCCCATCCACAGCATTGAGTGGGGACTCTGTGAAGAAAATCAGGCCTATAACATGTCATCCCATTTATAGTCAGTTAGGCATAATTTCACTTTTCTTCTGTTTTCCAGGTGTTACCATTTTTAGTTTTATTTAGCTTTATACTGTATAGCTGAGAATTAAAATGACAAGGGACCTGCCCAAAAGGCATTGCCTGAGGTAGTTTTCTTTTCTTTTCTTTCTTCCTTTTTTTGCGAATGAGAGGATAATAAATTTAGCAGTCTCTCAGTGTAAAGCAAAAGCATGAATGCATAATGTTCTGTAGCTCTTTTAAGCACTTCCTCACTAAACAGCTTTTGCCACAAACTCCAAAAACTTAGCATTAGACCATTTAGCATTACCACTAATGGAAGGCCAACCCCCTCCCCCTAATCAATAAAAATATTTTTATGAACCAGAAATAGTTCCCTTTATCAGCAGATTTTGTTGCCAAATCACATTTTTTAAAAAATAATAGCATTTCCGACATTCTAGGTCAGGCTTCTTAAGTTACGTACGTTGGGCCTGTGTAAGTGCCTTCAAATCTCCTTTTGACTTATAGGAACTACATAAATTTCCCAGGGTTTTCTTAGCCAAGGAATACTCAGAGATGGTTTTGCCAGTTCTTTCCTCAGAAATATAGTCTATAGCACCTGATATTCATTGCTAGTCTCCCATCCAAGTACTAACCAGGGCTGACACTATTTAGCTTCCAAGAACAGATGGGATCTGACACCTTTAAGGGAAGCAACAGAGGCAACAAATAAATATGTACAGTATTAGTAAAGTGCTTTCACATTCAGTCTCTGAATGAGGACTGCCATTTCCATCTCCAAGCTACAGTTCCAAGACCCCTACTACCACTTCTTTAGCATTTTTTGAACAGTCTTAGGGAAACAAAAACTAAGGTTTTACTGTGTAAAGCATGCATAATTATGCAGCCATTCCTATCCAAGATAAATTACAGAATTATTCAGATAGCTATAGTGCAAAACTGAAATTTAGTATATTAGTGAAACCTGTGGCTGTTGGATATTTTTGAATTCCAACTTCTCTTAGTCCTAGTCAGTTTAGCTGACAGTGAGAGATGACAGACTAGTAATTCAATATCTGGAGGATCACAGGTTTCCGTTCCTGATTTAGAATCTCCATTTTCATCCTTGATTGATACACAAGTGATACATTCTAGACGAAAAAACATTCTTGGCATGACTAAAGAAGAACATCGACAGTCTGCTTATGTTACAGGACTTCTCAAGACTCCAGTGCTTTCTGCTTCTGTGGGACCTACAGTACAGTGAATAGCATGTTTCCTATCTAATGTTCTCTTACATGGACTGATGACTGTTTCTTATTTTCAGATCACTTCTGCACCACCTCTCTTCCAGTCCACTCAAGGACAGTGTACTTGAGATTCCCAAGTGATCTCCCTTTTACACACTCACTAGACCCAATTTAGCTAAATTTCAACAGGGTTGCTTTGACATGTGCCTTCAGACCATTCTAATGTTCTGATAGCTGCCTAGACAGACTGTCATTAATGTGCCATCTGTGCTAATCCTGCTAGGTTATTTGCACTAGCAGCATTCAGTACAATCCCCATGCAAACATAATTTCCTAAACAAAGATCTGGTTAGTCTAGAAACCTTCAGCAGTGGCTGGCCGTATGTGGCTTATGGATGATACTCATAAAGCTCTCCATCTGGAAGTACCCATTTTTTCCCCAGTGTCTTCAATTGTAATTCAAAGTATGCTGACATGATATACAATATAAGCAGTGGTAAAACCTGAGAGGTATTGTCATTGTATTCAGGAGGAGAACTGTCTTTTATCATTATACTGAGAGGGGCTAAATTTACTAAACCTAAAATAAAACTGCTTGAGATACCATTCAAAAGGCCTAAAGCTGATTTTTGGCCCACACATTTCTCAACTTTGATTCAAACAGAAGAACAGGATCTCATAAATGTCGTTTTCTGAATCTTGTTTCGTGGGGTTCAAAGAAGACTAGAAAGACATTAGTTTAAATATTGGCCATTTCTCATAACATTAAAGCATCATTTCTGGTAGCTAAAAGCAAGCCTTTCCCCAAAAAATCCATTTGCCACATTATGCAAGAAAAGGTGGGAATGCATTTCCCCCCCCCTTTTTTTTTTTGTTTGCATTTGTTGCTCTTTGTTTTCTTTTCGGGGCTTTTATTTTTGAAATAATATGTGCATCACAGAACAATACCAGACATTTGTAAATGTAATTCTAATTTATGCAGGAAAATGTTTCTTTTGTACATGGCTAGTCCACATCGTTTGGTTATAATACCCACTAGGTATAGATTTCTCTTGCTGGCCTCATTCTCCCTCTCATGTGCTTTGTGCAGAAGTGTTTTATCATCTTTGATAAATGTAGGATGTGTGGCATTGTGCCCGGCTGGTGTTATTTTCTGAATCATTAACTCACATTTCCACATTCAGGAAATTCATGTAAGGCTTTTCATCTGCCCAGAAAGTTTGCAGAACCCAAATGCTCTGCTTTATAATAAACTACTTTTTTAAAAAAAAGCTTAGAGTTTCAAAACTAGGCCCTTAGAAGTAGATCAGGTACTCTGCCTTTATTATATCATGTTTGTGGAATCAGTAGCCATCATCTTTCCCCTTGTTTGGGTCTTCCTCACCTCTGCACACAAGCAATTGCTATGACCAAAACCCAGCTGGGCTTTGGGGAGGTGCTAAGCAAGCATATTTGCCTTTGTTCCATTTGGTTTTTTAAAATATATCTAAATTATTTTTAAGCCACTTATTATTGCAGATAATTTCTAAGCAGCTAACATTGTAGAATACAGTGTGCCTGTGCGATACGTGGACATACTATACTCAGCTTTGACCTTACACTGATGCCGCGTGACAATTAAGTAAATGGTGCACACTCCCCATTGTTTGCAATGGGGCATGAGCATACGTGGATTTCTCTTTACGCGAAGGGATCTGGAATGGATCCCCCCATATGAGGGAAGGGCCCACTGTATAATATTTCATAAAACAACAAGAAGAGAATCCCCAAGAAAACATATCAATAAGTGTATTTCTTGTCTTACCAGGAAGCCAGTTTGCTGGCCCAAAGCAGAGCAAGCACTATGGCTGTCCTGATACTGTGACAGGTTTCTTTCCCCCAAAAGACTGTATTTCTACAGGAGTTTGAGAAGCAGTGGTAACTATCAGCCAATCAGACTGAAGCATTGGCTGGTGTTTGGAACTGGAATGAGGCTGCTGACTAGTTTTCTCTTTGGTCAGGCACTGGGGGATATAAGCAGCCCCTCAGTGTTCTGAGCTTCTTTTCAGAACAAAATCCTCAGGAAAACATATCTGTAATAAGGGAGTTGTATCGTATGTTACCTATCTATTTGTCACAACTTTGTAGGCTGTGTGTATGGGATCTTGATCCTAGATTATGGATAATAGTGCTGCCTGGTTGAACTAATGGGGGTAAGGGGTCCTATTTTTGGACTTTGATGTAACAGTTGAGATCATACCTAGCTCTAGATGGTGCTGAATGGTCACATCCCCAAGTTATAGGAGATCCATGCAGTGGCTTCTCTAGGATCATCTGGCAAGATGGCTAGGCTTCAGTTTAACAGAGAGTTTGGTCGATGCCTGAATCTATACCTATGTCAGTACCAGCAACCATAGCCAATTAAAGCTGTGAACTCATTTCTCTCCATATTATGTGTCGTGGTGTTCTGTATGTCAGTGGCGTAACTAGATCCTTGGACCAACAAATAGCAGGTACAGTACCAGTATCAAACACTAGAAAAGGCCAGAGCAACAAGATGTTAAGAAATGTTGGAGGGAAGGTGCAGACTCTCACAGAATCTTTAAACTGTGGCCAGGAAGAGGAGATAGTTGAATAATAGATAATGTTCATTTCTGTGTAACGTCCTTGTGATAATCTGCTGGATACAATCATGCTAATGAAATTTCACCCAGTGATCACAGAAACCCCATGCCTATAAATGAGGAGACAATCTTTGAAGTTTTATCTTTTAAAACTTCCTTGACATGAAAATACATCTTTATTCTACATTACCTCCTGTGAGTTTATGACACTATGTTTCTCCTCTTTGCTTTATACTCATAACAACGCAGCGAGAAGGTTCAAGTTGAGAGGGATTCAGAGTATTTCAAGGCTCTTTGGGGAGCAGAATCAAATTTCTCAAATCCCAGTCTAATTCTGTAGTCACTTCACCACCAGACTTTGAGACCTTGTGATGGAAAGACTTCAAGAAAATACTGTGGTCTGAGTGTGTATGTTCATAGATATTTTCATGTGATGCCTTATGTTTAGTTTCTAATTTCACACTAGACTCCATAATAATATCCATAACTATTGTGCTGAAGCTATCAGACACTCTGAAATTCATTTTATTTATCAATACAAATGTACCATGTATAATATGTGTATGAATACTGACAAAATAAATTGGTAGTCAGGAGGTGACATTTATTGTCTTCAGGAAACTGCTGTTCGTTCACACAGCACACTTTCTTTCCTATATACAATGGGTAGCAGCAGTTCTCTTTATTTTAGTAAGACTTTTTCAGTCAGCATGAGTGAAAAAACAGTCTACACATTACTTTATGTCCACACAAGTGGATGTCAAGACTGTGATGAAGAGGTATGAAAAATATGAATAATTAGAGTATGTTCTTTCACCATTTCCAAATCTGAACGTGTCTTTCCAATAGTGTTTTGTGTCGATGTTAACTTTTCAATTCAATTCATAATTTCATATTAATTCAAAACCACCTTACAGTGTTTGTAAATTAATTTCCCTATCTTTGACATAGTTTCTGTAGGATAAATCCCATTCAACATCATGAGTATACATGTTTTTTAAAACACATGCTTACACTTTTACTGTTTCAGCTCCTGGATGATCAAGAATATTTGCTATTAGATATAAATGATAACCTTGGGTCCTGACTCTTATGTGTGTGCACTACTATTGAGCATCTAGCCAAATGTTGCACATACACTAGAATGAAGCCAAAACCTGCATGGCTTTCATTGGTTGCATATACGTGCCTTTCAACTGTGCTAAAAAAAGAAGAGATTGGTGTGAGAAGTGGTCTTGAATAGTTTTGATACAGAAATTCTCTTCATTTACCATGGGTTCTTAAGTCCTTGTAGTAACATTTTCCTCCCCATTTCCCTTTCTGAGAAGATAGTGAGTGAGCAAATAGTCATTACTTTGTTCCTAACGTTAAGAGCAGTCCAAATGCAGTTTGCTGCTGCTTATGCAGATTTTTAAAAGTCTTTATGGTTTTTCAGGGTCAGCAAGGATGAAACTGCAGGTCAAAGCAAACTTCATAAATAATCCATACAATTTAAAAATCCTTTCCAAACTGTATTGAAATTTAAATAGGGTCGCCATAGGTCAGTAGTCTGCTTCAAAGATAATTGAGTGGTAGAATGAAGAATTAGGCACATGGGGAAATAATATTTTTTTAGCAAAAGGAAAGTTCTCGTAATGAGATTATTCTATTATAGTTTCGGATTGTTCCATTTATTTTGAAGGGCTCATTTACTGTGCCTGCTGATGGCTAAAAGTCGGGCAGTAACATAGCCCTCAACTGAAGCATGATCACAGAAGACCAGTTGGGAAAATAAAAATCTGGACCCCAGTTCTTGTTTACTCTGAGGTTTTCAGTTTCTGTCACTGTGGTCAGTCTGTCTGGGTGGAGAAGTCAGTTTGTTCTCTGTCAAGCTGTGATCCCAGCTGCATTCTCCTTATTTTCATCAGTAAAGGCTCCAGTTGACTTAAGTGGGACAAAATAAACAGGCTGCAATTGGGAAGGCAGATGCTTTGTACCTCTGTTTGCAGACATCATCAAAACACACTGTACCCTCTGGTACACCAGCCTTGATTCTGTTGCTCTGCTCAATGTAAAATTTTCTTCCTGGATAGTTAATCCCATATTTTCTTATATCCCCTTTTAAATTTCCATACCTAGCATTCTTGTGATCCACATTCTGTACCTTTTGGTGCCAGGTGAAGACTTTTTTAAAAAAATCTGCAAGCATTTTAGGAATGGTTTATAGTGCTTTTAGATGCTAGTAGTGTTTTTAGGAGACCCAATGTAGTGTGGTAGTTTGAGTATTGGATGACTCTGGAGACCAGGGTTTGAATCCCCACTCAGCAGTAGAAACCCCTGGGGTGACCTTGGGCAAGTCACACACTTTCAGCTTCAGAGGAAAGCATGGGCAACTCCCCACCCCCGGACAAATCTTGTTGAGAAAACTCCATGACAAGTTTATCCTAAGTCGGAAACAACTTGAACTTACAAGACAACAAAAACAGTATGAAGTCAAAGGCTTTCACGACCGACATCCAGAGTTTTTGGTGGGTTTTTCAGGCTATGTGGCTGGGTTCTAGAACACGGTCACATAGCCTGAAAAACCCACAAAAAAAACTAACAGCAACAGTGTTCTAGATACTTTGTATTCTGTCAGTCCTCAGAGGGACTGATGAGCATGGGAGGAAGACACAGTTGTAGTTGCTTCTACTTTAAGCAATTTTGGCCCATGGTGGTGGCCTGTGGAGGGGGGTGGTAGTAATTAACATTGGGTAGTTTGGTCGCCTTAATAATTTCCTCAAGTCTAGTGAAGCTGCTACATAATGCCAGATTGGTTCATAATAAGAGCTTTGTCATATGTACCTGGGATGTATTTCCCTGCTCTGGGTAATGCTGACTTGCAACATGTCACTCATGTGGATGGGGAAGGAGTTTTGCCATCCTTACCCAAAATATTTATTTGTTTGTTTTGTTTAGTATCCTGCATTTCTTTCAAAACTGGGAATGAAGATGTTTAATGTTAAATTGACACTAGTCCCAGCTTCTGCCAACCTAGCAGTTTGCAGGCATGCAAATACAAGTAGATATATAGGTACTACTTCTGATCGAGAAGGTAACAGTGTTCGGTGCAGTCATGCTGGCCACATGACGACCAGGCTAATCCTCAGACAATGCTGGCTCTTTGGCTTAAAATCAGAGATGAGCACCGCACCCTACAGTCGGTTACAATTAGACATTCATGTCAAGGGACTACCTTTACCCTTACCTTTAATAACCATGAATCCACTTACTTCATTTTAACAACTAATTCTTTTAGACTAAGGCAGCATCCCTCTTACAAAACCAATATTAGTATCTTAAACCATAATAGTAAGTTCTCAGTTCTACCCTTTTGAATCTCACTCTTGGTTTCTGGCCAAAGCAAAACAAACAGCTTCATTTATACACCGCTTCATACTGAACAAGCACTGTCTGAGCAGTTTACAACAGTAAGCTAATTGTCCCCAACAATCTGGGTATTAATTTTAGTGACCTCGGAAGGATGCAAGCCTGAGTCAAGCTTCAGCCCTTTTGCTAGTATTGAACACGCAACCTTATGGTTGTGAGTGAGTGCTGCAGTACAGGCATTTAACCACTGCGCCACCAGGGCTCCTAGCCAAGACCAAGACACATGTGCTTTGGCCATCGTTCAAAACCCCATATATAATCTCAGTGTAAGAAATCTCTCCATTAAAAAAAGCAAAGTTTTTGCCTGTTTTATCTTTACTGTACTAGCGTTCTCAACTCCCCCTCCCCAAAATCTCCCACACCACCATCTGCACCATATTCAGTGTTCTTCTTGTCTTCTGTATCTTCACTAATGCCCCCAAAACTCCTCTGACAGAATCTTTTCCAAGATCCAAAATCTTTTCTGGTTCTCCTTCATCCTTTTTTCCTTCTAGCTATGGAGTTCCTCTTAAAGTATCTTCATCCCCTTTCTGAAATCCAATAGACTCAATAGAACCATTTTGTTCTTCTCTTTGTCTTCAGTGTTGTCATCTAGTCAGTCTAGGACCCGTGTTGCATTTCAAAGAAAGTCTCTCATCAAATACAGTGCCCCCAAGTCTCCTTCTAGATCACTTCCACCTTGAATGGTTGCATTCTTTGTTTTCTTATTTAACAAAATTTTGGTACTTAAAGAGTTAGCTCCTTTGACTCTATAACAGTGACTTTGTTACTTTGTAAAATGAGCACCTCTCCAGTTTGACTTTCCCTGTTTGCACTCTCAGACATAGCACCCTTTGCTTTCTATAACAGCCAGTAACACTTCACACACTTTTCTTAAACCCTACTTTAATTGCAAAATGAATGAAGGAAACAAACCAAATTTCCAAATCTAAAAATTATTTCCCTTATCTCAGACTCTATGTCTTTAATCATTCAGGAAGTTTTATTCTTTTTTTCACTTTTTTACATAACTTTAAAAGACTTTCTTCATTCAGTCCCACAAAAAGCCAAAAGAGCATGTCACTTCAAAAGTCTTCCTCAAAGTTTTTCATAGAATTTCAAAAGGCAGATAACTCATCAAAGCATTTGTTAGTCATTCTTTTGAGGATTTTTTTGTTCCCTACTTCCTACAATTAGACATTAATAAGAAAATACTTAGAAAGGAAATGTGATGGCAGCTTAGTGTCCATTTAGGCTTGCAATGTCAGGCAGAATTGATGACTTTATCCTTTGATCTCCCTCCACCTTCAGTCCTGGTCAACTAACATGGCCACAAGGAGCTCTGTGGGGTTTACCATTCTTTATGGGTAGACTCTTAATTCCCTCCTTGCCAAGGGGAGTTGGTAAGGAATTTATTTTCAACCCTGTGACTAATCGCTGCTATTGCTCCCCTCTCCACAGACCTTCAGTGGAGAAGGTGTCAGCCAGCCATTTCCTACATTGGAAGTTGAGGTTCTGATTGTGAACCAGCTAGTCTGGCTTCCATTTTATTTTTGTTCCCAATTCAAAATGCTAGGTTATTTCTCATTTGAGCATATGTGTAGCCTGAGACTTCATTACAAGTCATTTTTCTAAGTCTAAAAAGGGAACTACAGTATTCCAGCATACCCATGGCAACACTATAACTCTGGAAGTCACAACTCACAAGGGAGATCATGCCAGCTCCATTCCAACTTTACTGAGTTTTTATTGTTTTGTTAGGCATTTGGCTTTAAAATGGTTTCACCCCTTTTAAAGTAACATTTTCTATTTCTATTTATTTTATTTTGGTTTGCATTGGTTCTTATGTAATTGTGCATCATTTTACCAGCCCTTGTGGGCAGAAAACCAATATATAAATATTTTTTGATAAATTAATTAACAAATTCATAAAATGGCAATCAGTTAAATAAGAAAGAGGCATGAAATTGGGGTGAGCATGGGCTTTCAAAAACTTTCATCAGAATTTTCCAACAAAAGCTTCTGTATAAAATTATCTATTGTGGAAGCAGAATGATTTTTATAGATCAGTGTTTGTAAACAGAACAGAAAGCAAACAGGAGTAAAGGAAAATTCCATTTTAGGGGCTGTTAGAAAGCAGATTGAAAGTAGAATGGCTGTTATCCTAATACTGTAAAGCAAGTCTGTGGTGTGACTAAACTGGAATACTGTTGTATTGTGTTCCGAAGAAAAGAGCAACGCAGTGAGAAAGGAGCTGTGCTGCCTTCACTACAATGGAAGCCAAAAACATTTGACATTGTAAGTTTGGGGAGGAGGGATAACTACGGAAGGGCATGAGTGAGATATTTAAATTTTCCATGTTAATTCTTTTTTGCTCATAATGTTATAACTCAGAATCACCAAATGAACAGACTCTTTACAGCAGCCCAAGGCCAGATTTCAACATGAATAAAAACTATATGCTAAAGTTTATAAGGGAAATATTTGGTCACTATTATCATTGTTAAATGTTGGAAAATTGATAGTGTCAGGCACAGAAACATTTCCTATTACATTGTAATGGGTAAGATCCAATGATGAATTTCCACTGATGGAGTAATAGATTCCAGTGGAAGCAAGAAGAACCATCCCTTGCCCCTACTGCAGCCTTCTGTGACCCTCAAACTAGTTTTGGAGAGGTTGGAAACTGAATCAAAGTTTGGAAGAAAGGCATGCTATAAATAAAGGGGTGGATGAGAAGCTGTCCATATAGCTTTGGAAGAAGGCCCTCCATAGAGAAGACCTTCTTCCTCACTGCAGCCAAATAAGCTTTACTTGGCTGCAGCACAATAAGAACAGCCTATGGTTAATGTGATATACTCAGTCAGGCAATTTAGCACTATAAAATGCAAACAGTGTTAAGACGGCATTGATTTATTGTAAAGTTGGATTACGTACCATGCTTTTACAGTGAAATAGGTGGAAATGCCACACTAATGCAAAGAGCAACAGTATTTCTTTATTTCTTTATTTCTTTATTTAGAGTCTTAAAATATTGATGAAAAGACCAAAAAATAAAATAAAATGTGAAAGTACTGAAATATTGTTATTCTTGTTGCTTAGCACATTAAGGTAAAGCAGCATGCACTCTAAAGTATATGTCTTCCTTTGCTTTCTAGGCATACCTGGCAGTGATTATATAAATGCTAACTACATCGATGGCTACAGAAAACAGAATGCCTATATAGCAACCCAAGGATCTCTCCCTGAAACCTTTGGGGATTTCTGGAGGATGATGTGGGAGCAAAGGGGTGCAACTGTTGTCATGATGACTAAGCTGGAAGAACGGTCCAGGGTAAGATACATCTGTATTTTTGGATTTAGCAGGCCTCCTGTATGAATTTATGACTTTTCATAAAATTGATTTCCCAGCTTTTTGTGATCCAGTAATTTCCTCCACACTAGAAACTCAAATATATCTTCATTGAACCTAAAATACTGCACTAAAATACATTAACATTAACAATGCAAGAATTGCACCCCTCATTTTTTAAAATACATAAACATTTTTATTCCCTTCCTGTCTTGATACATGGAAACATTTGAAAATAAGTCATGATTTCTGCTAACAATTTTTGTTCATGTCAGTGAGATATAGGACGGGGCAGTTTGAAAACAAATTCTTTCAATCATCTATGTCTTGAACTTTTCATCTTACGTGTTATTGATCCAGCTAGGCTGGGGGTAGGGAAGGGGCAGCCTATGAGGACAAATGTAGCAGTCATAAGGCCCCATCTCAACATTTTGACTTTTGTCTGCTCACACAGGACACAGCACAAATTTTGCTGTCTTCCTCCAAGGCTGTTTTAGGCCTAGGGTGACATTTGTAAAACTTCCAGTTTCTTTCTGCTTCAGAAAATGGACTCGTTTAAAACAGTTCATGGATGCTGAAACAAGGTAGCTTTTAAATGGGAGAAGTTGAAATAAAAAGATTAAAATGCCCACCAAAGTCAAGGGATGGCCCACCCCTGAACTAGACAATGCAGTGGTACAGCCCTTTAAATGTTGTGTTATATCCTCTTATTTTGGATCCTAGGACATGGCCAAATTTCCAGATTTCCTAGTGATAAATTTCACCAACATTGTGTACATGTGTGTATGTGAGTGTGATGTTAATCGCATTTCATGCAGCTCATAGCTGTCTTTCTTTATCAGATTGACTTTTTACCTAACACAAGCAAGCAGGCTGGAATGTGATATGAAAGAACAATCTGTAGCTGCAGATATGGGTTGATAACATAATCACTTGATATCTACAGTTGGTTTTAATGCCATCGTCAAAACCAGCTACCTTAACTAAACATTTTTTGAAATACTGTGCTGGTCTTTTATGATTTGTTTTTTAACAAAGAATTTATTGGAAGATATTTCACAACCTACCCAGGGCCATAGTCATTACATTATTGAATTGCTTATTGTGTGCATGCACATTCAACCTGTATTAATATCACTCTTTTCAAATACATACTGGTAGTGGTGAGTCCAGTGAAGAAGAAATTTTCATCAGCATACCCTTATTTTATCTTGGCACAGCAGGCCTTAGTTAGCCTCAGTACAGAAAGTTGTTTTGAGTTAGGCAAATTAAATTTTGCCTCTTTTCTCATTATCAGCTTCTAATAATAAAGTTAACTTTTAAATGGCATCAGTGCTATCACACAGTATGAAGGGAACAAACAATGCTTTGCAGAAGACTTTGTTCACAGTTTATCATAACACTACAGGCCACTGCTAGACCATTCACAGAAACATTTGCTCAACCCTTATTAATTGCTTTTTGCATTTTCCAGTTAACTCTACTTGATTGTTCTCTCCAAAGTGCTGCTCAGAATAATAATGCTCCTAGCATATGGGTTACATTCAGGTGGCAGCACATACTAAGTCTTGGAGTCCAGTTAGTTTGTTTATTATAAATTGGTACCTATAACTCTCACTTACAGTAAGTTTTTAAAATGATTATTAAAAGACAGGAATGCAATCTATTCTACCTGATCACTGATTGTCCATATATTTAAACTGTACTGTTCTCATTGGGAGCAGTTTCCTGCAGTGAAAATAAATTTGACATCTATTTCTATCTACCCTTTAAGGCTGCATAAGTTAGGGCTGCACAATTTGTAATCCAGCAAGTTGAACACATCCCACCAACAATCTCTGGTAACCCTCTAGGGCCTCAATAAATCATGTTTTTCCTCCCTGACATGCTCTGCAGAACCATGGGATTTGCAAGCTATAATAAATGGCTAAATGGCTGCATTTCAGCTTATTCAGCATGCATTGTGCGGACTTGATGGGCAGCTATTTTGATGATTTCTTCCTAGCTGTATGTGAACATCCCATTGGCTGGCCTGAAAGACGTCAAGCCTTTGACTGCCTCCAAACAAATGTCTGTAAAGCCTCAAAAGGTGCTTTTTACTGCTGTTGCTGCTTCCCTTTGGGCAGTTCCAAGGCAGAGAAACTGGCTTTGGAGCAAGGAAAATGGAAGCATGGTTGCATTCTGGCATTGTTGTTTTGTGTCTCCAATTCAGTTTTTACTTATGGGAACCCTAAGGCAAATCTGTCATAGGATTTTCTTGGCAGGTTTCTTCAGAGGGGGCCATTGCTATCCTCTGAGGCTGAGAGAGTGTGACTTGCCCAAGGTCATCCAGTGGGTATTTATGTTCAAGCAGGGAATCAATCTCTGATTTCCAGGGTTGTAGTCTAATACTCAAACCACTGCTTCACATTAGCTCTCACATTCTGGCATGCTTCTTCTCAAATACCTGTCATGATTATCATCATCATTTTCATGAATACCATCATCATAATATTCATCATGATAATCATAACTACCATTATTATGTCCCTTCTCACAGAGACATTCACTGCTCAGAAGAACAATTAAAACATGTAGTTGTCATGAAATTTCCTAGTAGTTTTTGTTTCCTTGCATTATCCCTGGGCAAATCCCAATCTGTCAGCTTCAGAGGATGGCAATGGCAAACCTCCTCTGAACAAATCTTTTCAAGAAAACACCATGATAGGTTTGCCTTTGGGTTGCCATATGTTGGAAACAACTTGTAGGCACACAGTAACATCATATTGCTGCTTTTCTTCTTATTCATCACTCTGGTCTTGTAGTTGTTTGAGTGTTGGACTATGACTCTGGAGACTTGGGTTTATTCCTGCTTGGCCATGAGATCCATTGGGTGACCTTGGGCAAGTCACATGCTCTCAGCCTCAGGGAAAGGCAATGGCAAACCTCCTCTGAACAACTCTTTCCAAGAAAATCCCATGGTAGGTTTGCCTTAGGGTCACCATAGGATGGAAATGATTTGAAGGCACTCAACAAAAAGAAAAACAAATGGTCTTATTAGGGATGAAGAGGAAGAGTTTATTCTCTCTCTCTCTCTCTCTCTCTCTCACACACACACACACACACAACACATATCCTGCACAACATGTGGATGAATGCAGTCCACCAACTTCCAAATCACACTTCATTGGTTAGCCAAACATGTTCAGTTTAACCAAATAAAATTGTTTACAAAATATAATTTGTAGGTGAAAAAAGCCCACCAGCGTCCAGTGACTTGAGCAAAGGGGATAAGGTGGCTTATCTCACAGTGGGAGGACAGCCCCCTCCACTCAGATAGTGGACTGTCCTTGCCATCAAACATATATTGTGAGCCAAGAGAAATGCACCAAATGTAAGTCTGGCTGTTATTGCTTGACTAGAGGTACAGAAAGAAAGGCAGGGCTATTCAACACAGCCAACGGAAGATTCTCAGATTGCTGGGCCTCAGACTGTGCTGGTTTGATAACAAGAAAGATGCTGTGTATTCCCCACACTTTCTATTTCTCAGAAACACATACAGACAAAACAGTCTAAACAAGATGAAAAATGCTCTGAAGTACTATATTATTAAAATATAGTTGACGTTCTAGCAATGCTATTATTTGTTGGTATTTGTACTCTAGCTCTCTGCCCCAAGCAGGATAAAGAAAGAATGAGAGAGAATGCAAGAGAGGGAAGCGTTCTTCCCCTGCAATGGCAGACTTGATAATTATTTTATCTTGAAGGCAAAACCATTCTGCAGAGAAGGGACTTCATCTCCATCTTCCATCACAATTCTGTTTACTTGCTTTCCGTTTGCTCAGTCCTGCAGCTTTGCTCCAGCATTTCTAACCTGCACTGCATAGATAAAGGGATTTTTGGAGAAGTGGGGGCAGGGAAGCATCAGCAGAAACAAACTTAGTTGGTTCATTAGCATGTGTTAGATGTCTGACTAACCCCAGCTTTGAGAACTTACATATTCAACAGCTGAGTACATTGAATGAAGATGTTACAGTGAATTAGTTATTCATTTGTTTGCCTATGGGGAAGCTTCAGGGCAAGGGGTGCTCTTTTATTTATAACCCTTCACATTTTATTGTTTTCATTTTAAATGCCATCTCCCAAATCTCACCTAACCTAATCCAGACTTTTGAGGGGGAAAAATCAGTCCATTAATTCGCTATCACACACATAATTTATATCAAAAAGGATTATACACACTGCAGTGCATGAAGAATATTGATAACATATTTATTACATGCATGAGTTTCATTTGTATGAAATGAAAGGAAAATATTAAGGGGTGGAAACCAGAGATTAGAAAAACCAACTGACAGTTACAGGACAGGAATACATAAAGTGATTTAAAGCATTAATATTCTTGTACTTATGACTTATAGTAGGATTCCTTTTCTGCAGATTTTCCATGTGCAGTGTTACATCTTGTTTTGGTTCAACTCACATAGAATCATAGAATCGCAGAGTTGTAGAGTTGGAAAAGAACACAAGGGCCATCCAGTCCAATCCCCTGCCATGCAGGAAATCTTAATCAAAGCACCTCCAACAGACGGCCATCCAGCCTCTGCTTAAAGACCTCTCAGGAAGGAGACTCCACTACAATCCAAGGGATTTTGTTCCACTGTCGAACAGACCTTACTGTCAGGAAGTTCCTGCTAATGTTGAGGTGGAATCTCTTTTCCTGGAGCTTGCATCCATTGTTCCGGGTCCTGTTCTCTGGAGCAGCAGAAAACAAGCTTGCTCCCTCCTCACTATGACATCACATATCAGTTGTGACCTAAAAATTATTTTTATATTACATAATTTAACCAGTCAGAAATTTAAATTGTTCTGGACAGCCAGCTAATGATGGAGGGTGTTTGGAACAAAGTGAAGATGCTATTCTGTGGAAGTAACCTTTTTGCTCTCTATGGAATGTTGTTATTTGAGATAGAGATGGTGTGGCTTCATAAATGGTAAATTATTTGCTACAAGCTGTTGCAACAGAACTAGTCTGCTCTACTAGGTTTATAGCAGAGGGTTCATTAATTTTTCTCCCTCACAGTCATTAACATTTCCCCTAACATTTCTAAGAACAATGCAGAAAGTTAGATACGCAGATCTGCCTAGGGGCTAGATCTCCAAGAAATAAGCTTCTGAGTGCATATCTTTGGCTGAAAAGGGATATTTCATATTCAGTTCTCAAGTGCACACCACTAATCAAGGTTTTGTGGTGGGAAGATGGATTCCTTCCCTTGCCCTCCCTGATTTCCCCTTTCTTACCAAACAGTGCAGTGTTGGCATTAGAGCTTCTTTTATCCACTTATATGTTGATGCACATAGGTGCTGCTGGATCCTACAACAAAATCTTTTGGTTAGATCTGTTGGATCATTTTGGAATTAGAGCCAAATGTCATTGGGGGGGGGGATGCCACTGCATGGAAAAAATTGTTAATAATCTTCCATTTTCTAATGTGATAAATGCTTCACATTCTCTCTCAATCTCTCCCTTCCCTCCACTTTCTGCTCTTTTTAGCCTTAGGTTTTTGAAGAAATGTTTTAGTGTGAATTGATAACTAAGCACTCATTCAACCATCCCTGGCATAAATTTTAGAACTAGTTGGTCCTTTAGCATCACAGGCTAGGACTACTTTTTGAGAAAAACAAACACTTATAACATGGAATTCTTCACAACTCCTTCAGTCTTGGCCATAATGTTAAATTTCACTTGACTATTGCATACAGTATTTAGCTGACATTAATTTAAGCCCGTGTCACAAGGCAGTAGCATCACAGGGCTGGTCCATTCATATATGGTAAAGTCAGAATGAGTTGAAAGCCATGGTTCCAACCAAGGATGCATCACAGTATCCAAAGTACACATAGACCTCAATGTAATTTTATGCATTAAAGCATTTACAGGCCCACTAAGCAGTCAACAATGGCTAAGCAGAAACTACCATTGCCATTTTGCTGATGAAATGGCTTCCAATGATAGAGCCAGAAGGAAATAACCCTCTCTCTCCCCCTGCGGCCTGTCATGTACTCTCAGAATCAACCCTGGAGATCTGGAAATCATGCCACACCTGCGGCAAATTTGCAGGTGGTATGGAGGGCAAGAGGATGAATGAAAGAAAAATATTTTTTTCTTGTTTATGGAATAGCGTGGTGCAGGATTTAGGCCAGGGTCTTTATCATATAGTCTAGCTATATAAATGGAAATGCAGTTGGCCCTCCGTTTTCGCGCAGGATCCATTCCGGACCCCCCCCCCTGCAAAAATGGGCTTGCACATATTCAAGCTTCATAGGCTTGAATGGACTGTGCCTCTGTGTGCGCAGCCCAGGCACGTGCATGCCATAGAAAATAGCAGAGGTTGCTTCTCCGTGGGTATTCAAGGGCGCAGATCTGAGATCTGCGAGTTAGGAGGGGCGACTGTAACTGAATTATTCTCATTGGTGGAGATATGTACCAGTTGGGGAAAACCAGGGAATTTGAGGACTAATACACTGGCTGTTTTTCATTACTGAAATAACAAGGAATGCAGCCTAGATATTACATTGCAATCCATTTGAAGGAGTCCAGCATTGATTCACTTTAGCTGTTCATGAAATTCTCAGAGCATCCATTGTCTGAACTCCCTTTTAAATTACCTCCCAGATTATAACTGTTTTCTTCCTCTGGCATTTTTTCCTCATCTTTGTGTCCTTGCTCATGGTGTTGGCAAGAGTCAAAGAATGCTTTGATAAACTAGAATTCTGTTATAAGTGTGATATCTAGCAATGTGCACTATACTGTAACAGATTGATCAGTACATTGCGTTCTTGTTCCTTAATCTGCAAGCTTCCTGAATCCAGTCCATGTATGGAAACAAGATTCTATCTTATCTAGAAGCAATAAAGCAAGTTGATCGGTTTACATCGTGCATGAGTGATATTCGACAGACTAACAAAAATCTTGCTACATAGCCCAGCTGGCAAGACAGAAAGAGTAGTTGCTCTTAACCTCACACCTACCTTGTGCTGCTTTACACTGAATAGTGCTGTAGGTTAATTTTGTACTCAGTTCCTGGATCGATAGACCAATCCAGCAGTTCATTAGTAAGCATGCCATGAAAAGTCTATCAAGCTGAATCTTCAAAATAAATGGCATGCTAAATGCCAAATACATCAACAGAAAGTAAAACTGCATGGCATGGAATGGAATGAATATTTCATAAAACTGGCAAAGCTGCTGAAGTTTGAAAATATATCCAAGCAGTTTGGGAAGGGAGGGAGGAGTGGCCATATCCTACAATACTAGGGCTTCTTCAAGGTGCAGAAGAAAAGAAGGCAAGTAAAATTTCACTTATTACAATCTCCCCAAGAGTTTTTTGTTTTTTTTTAAAGTGAGACTGGATCTGTCTACCGGAAAATTACCTCTCTCCCCTTGAATGTCAGGAATTATGTTCATCATTTTTGTATTTCCCCCCCATCTTTTTACATATGGAAATGTGCCTCCTTCAGCATCACTGATGCAAGGCGAGACCATCTTTTGGCATCTGTGGTTTGCTCAAGTGTGAAGGTTCATGAATATTCTTTAGTAATAGATGTAGATTTTTAAATCCGTCAAGTTTGGAATGGGTGTCAGCTTTCATTTTTATTGGAAAAGAAATTGTTCAGTGTTAGCTTTCATAGCATTCATTCCAGCAAATGTGTCATTTTCAAGCAAAAGCATGGAGACTAGTGGTGACTACATAAGGCTGTGACATTTATCCATTTAATACCATGCAGGAGTCCTCTGTTGTGATTGGTATACAAAGAAAAACATAAGACAGCACCATCTGTGACCTTTCTGTTTCCAGATGTGATCTGGTATCACCTTTGACCTCAACGTTATGTCTGCTTTTTTAGAATGATAAAACCCTTTCCTAAAATAGTAGCATATTCAATGGTGGTTGTATTGGTCATGCAGCAAAATACAACAAAATCCTTTACAACAAATACTTATATTGGCCAAACTAAAATGTACAAAATTCATCATGTAAGCTTTCAAAGCTTCATTGGCTTCTTCTTTATGATTTTAACACCCTTCAAAGGCTAGTTTAATGTATTTTGTGTATTTTGGTTGGCCAATAAAGATACTGCTGTTTTGTGAATTTTGTCGATTTTTGGATTTTTGTAAATCCAAATATTAATATGATTAATAGTGTATATAGTTGAATTTCTAAATGTGTTATAAGGCTGTGCGCACTGATTTTTCTCTCACAGTTGTATTCTGACAGAGTGCTGTTCTTTTCAGCACAGATACACAACTAAAATATTTTGTCCTCTCATTTGTGTACTGCCTAAAGCTCTTTCAGATTAATCATAAAGCTGCCACCAAGAACCTGCCACAGCAAACTTTTTAAGGCAGTTTGCAATAACATGAAATCACAATGTAAAAATAATAAATGTAACAGTAAGGGAAAAGATAGAAGCAGAGTAAAGCCTCAAGACACTTAGAAGAACTGGGCAGACAGATGTATTTTCAGCTACAAAACAAACAAAATGCCCCTAAATAGACTAGGGTAAACTTCTCAGGGAAGGGATTTCCAGAGATGGAGTACTAGAACAGAAAAGGTCCTGTCTCCTGTATCATGGAAAGTGGTAGGACTTGGACCAGAATCCTAAAAGCTGATCACTGGGGAAGGATTATGAGGGAATAGATGTCCCTTCAGCGTATGTGTGCTTTAATTTGTCAGGTTACAAGTGTACAGTACTTTCTCTGGGTACAGATTTCAACTACTTTATATTTTTAACCATCTTAAATTTGGGTACACATTCAAGGGTCAGAATGAGTTGAGAGAGAGCGAATGTGCTAAATTGTGTACCTCTTGTCTAATAATGTTGCTTTTATTCTAAGGCTACTAGAGACACCAGAATTGTTATATCTCTGATGCTTGTAGGATGAGTGGAATTCAAACGTGTTGTTGAAGAGGTACAGTAGCAGCCTACATCACAGACTGTACTGGAACATTTGGGTGCCATTGATGAATAGGCCAGGCAATGGCTCAAAGGGAACAAAATGCTTTGTCTGTGAAATGAAGAATATCATTCACTGGAGCATCCCAAGAGGTTTACATAAAGATTTAAAAAACAAATGTGTGGGCAAGAAAAAAGCCAGCAGGAAAATATCAGAGTGCAGTGAAAAAATGATAATTATTACGTTTTCTTTCTGTCTCTTTCACATGCGTGCACACATACACACATGGTATTGTTTTGCAGTTTAACTTGAACATAGTGTGTCAGGCATAAGTAAAAAGGTTGTTTTCCTTGGGTAGCCTTTAAGACATGTTAATTTTGGTGGAAAAGATAATAAGCACTTGCCTAGCCCAATTTTCCTATGCTTGGATCCAAAAAATTGTGGAACAGTTTCCGAAGGGAATTTCAGATCTATATTTTTAAATCAAGCACACAAGCTTTGTCATCTGACAAACTCCTAACATATTTCTTCTGTAAATGAAGGGAATTTCCTAAGTAATATGGAGTCTGGTATATGGGTCTACCATTAAAACAGTAAGAGTAGAAAATTCCAATGAGCACAGCCAACCTATTGAGAATGCCAAATTTAGCTCTTTGAATTCTATCCCTTATTTATCTAACAAAGCATTGGGAATAAAAGCATTGAGTATTACAATGTTATGATATGATTACCATAATATAATCATTAGCTTAAGAGAAATGATATATTATACTCTTGTAAAAGATTGTCTAGCCTATCAGAGTACACCCTGGAGAATACTTTCAACCAAATGTAAATTCTTCAGCCATGCATAAAATTGACAAAAGTTTGTGCTATTCATTGCTTTGTGTCCAAATTTATTTTGCTTGTTAAGAGTGGCAATTTTTTGAAATGGAAACTTCTGCAGACCAAGTGCCCTTTAAAATCTGTTGGATGAACTCTTTCTATGAAGGGATATAATTTAAAGACCTATTAATGACATCTTTCATTGAAGAGACTGGGAAGAAAATATACTGTTTTATAATGTACACTTCCTGACAAAATGTATTTCAAGCATTCACAACTAAAGAAAGCCCACCTCTTATTTCAGTGTTTACATTTACCTCTCCTAAATCAGGGCACCCTCCACATCAGCCTTCAGTGGCAAGAGGATGAAAGGGAGTGGCCAGACAAGCAGCTAGCTGTAGTCCTGCACTTAGCCACAGGGAGTGACAAAGGCATCCTTCTGGTCCTCCAGAATGTCCAAGAGGATGAAATTGCCTTCCTGTTGCCATCTGCTAAAGCAAAACCAGCTAGTGTGACTACTATCTCTTATCCCCTCGTCACTGGACAAGACAGTCAGATGAAAGTGCAAAGAAAGGACATAAGCGCATCTGGAAGAGCTTTATACCCCACCAGTGTGATCCAGAATCTCAGTCATCTTTTTTGGAAACCAGAAGGGACTAGCTGATTATTTCCTCTTAAAAATACTTCCTGTCTTTTTAGAAAATATTTCTCATTGCATATTAGTTTCAGGATCTGGATATGGTGTGGCCAGCAAAGGTACAAAGGAGAGTAGAATAGCCTCTTGGACCTTCAAAGGTTGCTGGTCCTTGTCCTAGAGCAGGAATAGGCAAATGAGGCTTTTTCTGGCCCCAGGGCCCTCTAGTGGATCAAAAATGTGCCCCCCTACCCTTCCACAGTTTCTCCCCCCTATCCTAGAGCATTACTGAAATACCTGCTTTGTTTTAAGAACTACTCCATAAAACCTGTACAAAGCTCCACCATTCTACTTGCTATTCTAAATGCCAAAAGAAGTAATTTATATAGGCGCGTTACAGACTGCCCAAAATAGGCGGTCTGCCGCCACTGCCGGTTGCTGCGTCCATGAACCGAAATGGCGCTTCTTTCTGGGCCCCAGAAGTGGTGCCGCGAGGCACTAGTCATGCACTCGCGGCGTCCGGATGCTATGCGTCCGCAACATCAAAATGGCGGCCCCCGTGTGGATGGACGCCGCCATTTTGTACGGACTCGGTCCATACTGGGGCGAGGGGCGTCAGGAAGTGACACCCCTTCTCAGCCCTAGCACGCCCCTTTGGTGCGTTTGTAATGAGCTATAGAATCTCCAGAATGAACCATATTCTATGCTCCTTCTGGGTGATCTAGATCAATCCCATCATTTCATTTCTAGTAGAATGTATGCCTTCTGTCATTACGTGGTAATATTATCTTCTTCTTGCATTTCCAAGTGTTTTTGAAACTAACTGCCATGGTTTTAAAGTGAATATATTCATACCTGAAATGTTTGTTGCAGGTCAAATGTGATCAATATTGGCCAAGCAGAGGAACAGAAACATATGGACTTATCCAAGTGACCTTGCTGGACACAGTAGAATTGGCAACATACTGTGTTAGAACATTTGCACTTTACAAGGTACTTTTGGATTCTGTATTCAACTTCCTAGGAAATGCACTATTAGACAAAGTGTGGCAAGGCTGTTTGAATGTCCCAGGTTTTCCATGAATTGAGAAACAACAGAGTTACATACAAGAGTTGTACTGTCCTACCTGGGTCCCTGTAATCCAACACATGACAAAATCATGTTTCCCTAGAACTAAATTCTATTTGATACATGTTTCTGAACTTTTCAGTGTAAGAATATCCACAAAATGCCTTTAAACATTTACCCAGATTTACAATTATGAAGCATTTTTTGTACAATTCAGGCTTAAATCAGAATTATGTTGTTGTTTTAATTGTTTGTTTACCTTACTTCCATGCTCCTTGAAAATTGTTCTTTTTATTCTGGCAGACTTTGAATATTTTCATGTTGATCTCTTTTAACTTAGCCAAATACGGCAAGTTTCCTGTTGCTAAATGGTTTATCCGCTGTGTAATAACTTCTATACAACTTAGCTGCTACTGAAATAAAAAGTGCTATCACTCCTCATTCAACTGACCAGCAGTGTTATGTTTTCTTCACTGTTTTGAAAAATCCAACAGAGCTAGCTATTTAAAATGGGCCACAGCTGTAGATTAACCACACATTCATGTTGCATGGTGAGACAAATCTCATACTGATGTGAAATTACGCCTTTGCTTCATGCTGGAGTGCCGCTTTGGCATGAAATAGTCATTTTAGTGATGGTTCTCTTCTGGCAGAATGGATCAAGTGAAAAGAGAGAAGTAAGGCAATTCCAGTTCACCGCGTGGCCTGATCATGGAGTTCCAGAACATCCTACACCATTCCTAGCTTTCTTACGACGAGTCAAAACCTGTAATCCTCCTGATGCTGGACCAATGGTTGTTCATTGCAGGTAAGCACAGGCTTTGTTGTAAAAGTATTGCAAAGTATCGGGAAAAATCATATTAGAGTGTTCCATGGTTTTGTACGCTAAATATTGCAGTAGAACAATATTACCTACTTTCCCATTATCTGACACTTCTGATTACCCAGGTAAATTATAGTTTTAACTATTGGCCAGAATTCAACAAATTATCAAGCTAGCTCCAGAACCAAAAGAAGATTTAGAAGGTTTCTATACTGTTCTTTTTTTTATTTTTGAAAGACATATAATTTATCAAAATTTAACAGAATGAAATAAAAGTTACGGACTGTTTGCATTCCTTAACAAGACATGTAATAAATGCATATGTTTACATTTCTTTTTGTAGTCTTCAAGTTAAGATGTCATTCCAGTAAGATTTATTATTCTTATTTTCTGAATATCAAGTGATTTCGCAATTGAGAGGAATTTTTAAAGCTATTTGAGTTTAAATTCAGCGTGTGTAAGCTCACTTGTGTATAAGACTATGGATATTAGTATCTCACCAGAATTCTTGTTCTCTCCCAGTTGTATACTGAGTTGCTAGACTTGTTTTTCTTCCGATACTGAAATTTGTCAATATATTTATGTGCATTTTTCCAAAATGGATACATTTTATAGTCTTTTTTTCTAATATATACGTTTTGTGTACATTTTTTGCAGTTTGTGTTCAGATTTTAAATGTTTGCATGTATAAATATTTTTCTGCATATTTTTGCTTCAAAACACATTGGCACATGTATGTATTTCCAAAGCAACCTGCGCTCCATCCCGCTATTAGTCTTGGGAAATGAGAAATAGATACTCTGGAATTATGAACATAATGAATTTATTTATCATGCCTAGTAATGAGATGGAGAATCCATCCATGCATAATATCCATAGGCACATTCAGCTTTTCTTATTTTTCTCCTAGTAATGACCTTTCATTGTGTTTTGCCTACATAGTTTTCCCAACATCTTTAAGCAGCTATACTGGTTTCAGGAGAGTCCAGGAGCTCTAGACTCTATGTAGACAATCATTCATGCCATCTTATAGCATTATATAATCAATAGGATGGTATGAGTTACACTGGACAGTTTTCTGGTGTAGACTAAAGGGAAAGAACAAACCATATCTGTGTGGATCTTGAGGTTCTTATCATGCTGGTCTGCTTAAAGTTCTAGTTACAGAAATTTACATAGTAAAAAGAATCCAGTTGTCCAATACTTTGAGTATCTACTAAGTTTTTTAAAAACCAAAACACTCTCATACAGCATGAAACTGAGTTTGTTAATGGTGATCCAGTAGTAGTACAGAAGTTGTGAAGCTATCAATTCTGTTTGCAAAAATGAATTTCTTGTTGTCTATTTACATGCACTGTACTTCATGTATGCAAGGGGATCTTATAGCACCTTTGAAACTTACTGAAAGAAAGAATTTGATAGCAGGAGCTTTCATGGACTTGAGCCTACTTCGTCAGATGCATGTATAAATCGAGGAAATAGGTTCAAGTCTATGAAAGCTCATTGTACCAAATTCTTTGCCCACCCACCCCCGGAATAATGATTCAAGACACTGGAAAGTGGGTTCAAACAGGGTCATTTATTAACTTGACCTGTTTATTAATTTTTTATGGAACTACAAACGTGGTGGGGAAATAGCCAAAGACAGGAGCAGCTGTAACCAGTGGTCTGCCTCTGAGACTTTCTCCGCAGCCTCCCTTGGGCGATAGCACCTGAGTCCCAACAGTAACCCAAAAGTTGGGTTACCTGTTAGCCGGCCTGCATCAGGAAGACTAACATGAAAGTCCCTCGCCGAATGCCCAAGAATTAAAGAGAGGGCTTTATCCTCCATGCAGTCCCAAGGGGTGTCTCTTTCCCCACTTCCCAGGTCCCAAGGCTAAGAGGTGGTTTCATAGACCTCCCTTCCACCCAAACGGTGTCCTAGGCGCTCACTAAAATCCAAATTTCTTTCAAATCATGCTGAATCAAGCTATTTAGATGTCATCCAAGCCAATTTCCCAAGGACCATCTAGAAACAGCATGGGGTTGCGAAAAAGCCCTCAGAAAGGGGCGGGGCTCCTACTTGGCTCCGAAGCAGCCAAGTTAACTTCACACTGCACCAGCAGTGGCAGGGTGAGTTGATTGCAAAACTGGTGAAGAAGCTGGGGGAAGCAGACCATAAATTGGCTAGTCTATGAAAGCTCATGCTACCAAATTCTCTTTCACTTGGTCTCAAAAGTGCTACAACATCCCTTTGCATACTTTTTTCCAGACTAACATGGCTATGCCTTTGAATTGTACTTCATGTAATTATACACACACACACACACACACACACACACATGCTGTAATTCATTTACATGGATTATGAGGTGAAGAAATTTTGAAGACCATTCTAGTGAATGAGCAGCTCCTTTAATATTTAGACTCACCAGCATCTTCTCTCCTCCTGCCTCACTTTATCAGTGTATTGACATTTATATTCCATCTTTCTTTCAATGGGATTCTCTATCCCATTTTCTGCTCACATCCATCCTTTGTGGCTAGACTGTGAGAGATTAGCAGACTGGTGGTATTTTGGGAACTTGATGGCTTAGTGGGGATTTAAACCTGGATTTCCCCAGTCCTAATCTGACACTCTAACCTCTCTGCTACTTTGGTTTTAGGTTTTTCTATGATCCTGACTGCATTGGAGTCCCTTTCATTTCTAAGGCACTTTAGTATCATTACTTTTTCACATGCAGTTTCTGCTTTATGGTCATCTCAGTATCTACAACACAATCAAGTCCCACAGCACCAGTACATAGTTTAGAGAGCATTTGAAAAATTGTGTATGCTTTATCATTTTGTGCCTGTAGTATAAGTACATTCCACAAGCCACAGTTTAATGCTGCAGTTGTGGGAGAAGCAGCTTTCGTTTTAGGCTCCTATTTGTTAAATATTGAATGTAGGCATTCATGTACAACTCTGAAGAAATACATGTTTTAAATGAAAGAGCATATGATTTTTCACAACCGTGTAGATCTGCAGTGCCCTCACCTTCCTCCTATCACAGAACAAAGGTAACTAGTCATCCTGTCAATGAAGGAGAAGGAATGGAAGACAACCATGGATTTTCTGCCTTCAAATCTGCCCCCGCCCAGACACACGCAACAGGTTAAATGTGCAAGTAGGAGAAAATGTTTCAGACTAGGTTCTACAGCTAGTGAAAATGATATATGGCTAGAAGGGAATAGGGTTGCCAGATGTCAGGGCCTAGTACTGAGCCTCCAGTTCTCATGGACCATCTCCATGTGCGAAGCAATGCTACAAATTCATCATGTTGGTGGACTCAGCTCCAGGCCACAATAAAGAGCTGTGTGCAAATTTCTTGCTTACCTAGAAGAGCAGCAGATTGCAACAATTTGCCAGACTGACTCTCTGGGGGAATCTTTGTATTTTACTTGGTTAGTTTTCTCCTTCACTCCCAGTTGTTGTGGCGCCAGGGTTCACCCTCTGTTCTACTCAGTATCCACCTTCTGGCTCAGAGCAAATAAGATAGATTAAGTGATCCTTATCACATTTCCCAATGTAGGTGAATTTCACTTTGATATGTCTATCTTAATTTATAAAATGGAACATACAGTACGTGTGTGCATGTGCAAATGATAAGTTGTGAGCAACTGTAGTTGGTTCTTAATGCACAGTGCTTAATGACATAACCAGAAGTAGTCTATAGGTTTCCGACTTTGGCCTGCAAACCTCAGGCTCTGTGACAAACCGGGACTGGCAACCCTATAGATAACCCATTAACTCACATTAACTGCCACAGAGAGAGAAAGAGAGAGAGAGAGAGAGAATAGGATATTGCAGAAAAAGATAGGATATTTCAGGAAAAGGAGGGTGGTGGAGGTGATTAGGGCATGCATCATCTTAGAGAATACATTGTGGGTTCCAAAAATGAGCAGATGTTGCAATACTGATGGGGGGAAAAGCAAGTTGGACTCCGCTTCCATTTCAGCATTGTTCTTTCTTTCTACATTTTTCTCTACAGTGTTATACAAATGTAATCGTATGCACACTTACATACAGGTGTACCCAGGATTCTGCTGTTAATTGTTGACACTGTTACATCTCTTGCAGTAGTAAATGTCCCCCTTCTTTGTGAGAAAACCCATTCTCTGTAATCAAAATGAAGTCTATCTATTCATCCCTTCTCAGAACTGAACAGACTATGTTTATAGTGGATTAAGAAAAACATAATCATAAACTTCTCTCAAATAATCTTTCCACTGATAGATAAGAAAGACACAACAGAAAGAATTGATGAGAAAACAGTGGATGTAATTTTCATGACTGCCAAAAAAGCTTTTAACAGAGTATAGTTTTTTTTTTTTAAAGTGAACAAAATTAAACAGCTACGTTAGCCAATAATGATAATGCACTGGGTGAACTGTTTTCTTTGCTATCTAGGCAAATTACGTTTCTGATTAGAGTGTGTGATTAGCCTTCTTTCTGTCTATATGTACTGCCTCGAGATTTCCCTTAGACTGTGTACTCCAATTATATTTTGTGGCCCCAATCCGAAGGTTTAGTTATGTTTAAATCCTTTTTTAAATCAGTGGGACAAATTAGTTGTGATTATCCTTTCTAGTCAATTTCAGTGGGAGTTAAGAAATAAATTCCCATTTTTTCATAAGCATAACCTGCCAATCTGACCACAGCAAATAATTGTTGACAAAATTAAAAATCAGGTGCAGACTGGCTGTCAATTAGCTGTCAAATTTCTATAGGAAAAACATGGTTTGAACTTTCAGAT
Organism: Sceloporus undulatus; assembly: GCF_019175285.1. Taxonomy (NCBI): domain Eukaryota; kingdom Metazoa; phylum Chordata; class Lepidosauria; order Squamata; family Phrynosomatidae; genus Sceloporus; species Sceloporus undulatus. Next base: position 238,829,158 of record NC_056523.1, read on the forward strand.
GCAACACAGTTACAGTACATTTAAATTTCTTTCCCCTCAGCTAAACATCTAAACCATATATCATTTTTTCTACTTAAATGAGCCTGCACTTTCTCCCGTGTGCAAAAAGACCTTTTAAAAGAAATTAAAAAGGTATATTTGCTCTGACAAAGGCTATCATAATAATGCATGCATGTTCAAAACACAGCTGTAGCTTCATCTAAGGGCCCATTCACACTATGAAATAACCCGGTGTAGAACCCAGATTATTTTGTTAGAGTTCATATTGGCCCTGACTGCACTTGGTGCAATTTGCAAAGTGGGGCACAAAAATGTCCATTTAACACAGTGCATTTGGTAACAGGTCCCTTACCACTTCTTTTTTAGGGTCCCGCAACAATCTAGATCTTCGGTAGTAAGACTGTGCTACCAAATCAATCTGGATCATGTGGACTGTTTCCTCCTCCCTCTTCTTCCCCCTAGTTTTTCTCCTTCCTCTTCCTCCTGCCCCCTAACTACTGCTACTACCACCGCTTCCCTCCTCCTCCCCCTGGTCTTCCACCTTCCTCCTCTTCCTCCTGCCCCCCCCATCACCACTGACGCCGATGCCACATCCCTTCTCTTCCTCTCCCTTGGTCTTCTTCCTTCAGAAAGACAGTGTGGTGCAGTGGTTTCAGTGTCAAGCTACGAATCTGCAGACCAGGGTTTGAATCCTGGCTCAGCCATGTAAACCCAGTGGGTGACCTCGGGCAATTCACACTCTCTCAGCTTCAGAGGATGGCAATGGCAAAACCCCTGTGAAGAAACTTACCAGGTTGTAGCCCAGGTTGGAAATGACTTAAAGGCACCTAACCATAACAACAAGGAGCCCTCCTGCAGACCACCCGCCTCCCAAGGCCTTTCAGCCCTAACCCAGTGAGGGGGCAAAGGGGGCCTGTTCAGAACACAAGTGTGGATGGACAACAAAAAATTCCATCGTGGCAAACATAGTGAGAACCATGAGCCCAATCAATTCAGGATGGCATCACCAAGGAGACCCTACATCTTCTTGGTACAAAATCATAAGTGTGAAGGGCCCTAAGAAAACCATGAAACCTCAATGAAGTCAGTTCATTGGGAAGGGCTATTCCAAGACATTTTGCTGCCTGTAGCAGCAAACAAGAACAGGATGGGCACTTTATCCATTTCATATGGAGAAGCTGTATGCCACTGAAATTTCTGCAGTATTAGTTATGGGTCATCATCCTCCAGTTCACCTGAAAGATGTGAACTAGCTTAGAGAGCAGAAGACATGCCATGTGGCACACAGTTTTATCCTCTAATACCGTTTGAGAGACCTCCTAGGTTGATCACTTGAGACAGCTACCTTGCTCTGCCCAGTTGCAGAGCCAGCATTAATAAAGTTGAAGGAGCTGTTGTTGCATTTATTATTGGTTTATTTGTTTGTCTCCGAAGATCAATATGTGCACTTATAGAGCTTTGGTAATAACAATGGGAGTATCATTCCTGCAGCTGGTGCTTAACAGTTCCATGGCCATTGGTCCCATTCACCAAACAGTGGAACAAATCCTGATGAATAACTCATGAACATCTCATTTAGATACACATTTTTTCCTCTGCATAATATTATGCTTATTACAGAGCAATTTTGAAATATCACAGCCCAATTTATGCCTCCATGCTGATGCGCTTTAATTTGTAAAATTAAATATCCTTTTAATGAGCACTTACTGTTTGAAATGCAGGCTTAAATTTTAAGAATCTGCAGTAGACAGAGTGTATAGCATGTGGTCTGTTGATAGCTGAGAAAGCACATGATTGTATTTGAAGTTGGATTAATGCTGGCAAACAGGTGCTAATCAGATCTGAACAAAATAGTACCAGAAGGCATATGGGAGCTTTACTTTGTTTTCAGAACTTCATAGAAGTCTTAGCATTTGCTTCAGTGATGTTAGAATAGAATCATGGCGTTGTAAGAGACTATAAGAGCTATACAATCCAACCTCCTGTTATGCAGGAAGACACAATCAGAGCACTCCCAACAGATGGCCATCCAGCCTCTGCTTACAAACCTCCAAAGAAGGAGTCAGTGTGTTCCACTGTCAAACAGCTCTTATCGTCAAGAAGTTCTAGGCTGAATCTTTTTTCTAGTACAGTAGTTTGAATCCATTACTCTGGGTCCTATTTTCTGGAACAGCAGAAAACAAACTTGCTCCATCCTCAATGTAACACCCCTTCAAATATTTAAACAAGGGTATCATGGCCCATCTTAACCTTCTCTTCTCCAGGCTAAACATATCTTGCTTCCTAAGCCATTCCTCATAGGGCATGGTTTTCAGACCTTCTACCATTTCTGTTGCCCATCTCTGGACATATTCCAGCTCGTCAATATCCTTTTTGAATTGTGATGCCCAGAACTGGACACAGTATTCCAGGTGTTGTCTAGAGGTTCCATTCAAAGATACAGGCCTTGCATTTTTGTATCTAGACCAATCCTTGAGGAGACCTTTGTCCTGATTAAGTGTTTGTATACCTTGCTGATGTACATGAAATGAACAAAAGAAAAAAGCCAGATGGACAATTTTGGAAAAATGCGAATTACACACTTTTATAAAACAGGCAAAGATAAAAACCCACTGAACAAATCTTGTCAAGAAAACTCTGTGATATATGTAATGTGGAGGCTTACTTGCATCTCATTTTGACACTCTATAACTACAAGCATTTTGGTGCAGTTTGCATCTCTTCTTTTCTGGAGTAGGAACAGAAGAGACACAAGTGTCCTGCTTTGAGATTTTGATGGGCATCCTGTTGGTGTTGCAAGTGTTATAACTTCTCTTGTGCAAGTTGTATCATTATGCTTGTTATGATTAAGATGATTAGCCTGTGTGTAATGTCCATGTTCAGTTGAAGGTTACAAAAGCCAAATTATATATGTGGTGCCATTGCGAATCATTGTATATTTAATGCTTTACATTGTGCATTAATAATAAGGCTGCACACTGTGACTCATACATCAGTGTATAATGCACATTTGGTTGTGCAATGTTACAATTCTATAACAAGGTGGGATAGAATAACTGAGGCATAATTCTATGAGTATAAAATTACATTATGTCTCTTCATTGTATGCCTTAGTCTCTGCCTAGTCTTCCTGTTTCTACTGAATATTTTTCCAGCGGGTTAGTGGTCAGTCTTGCTGACTGGATGGATCACATATTAAAATACATCCCTCTGTTCTTTAGTTAAACGGGAATAAATACCCTTTAACTTATCATCAATGTAAGTTTAACAATGATCCTTATTTCCAGATAGTTATCAAGTCCTGTGAGTCTTGTAATTTCCTTTGACCTGCACTGTGGTTTAATGCATTATTTGATCAGCATTCTCAATGAATCATTTTATCCACATGTATTTAGTTAATTTTTTCCTGCCTGTGTTTATATATACTCTATAAGGGAAAGGAAGCCTGACTGCTCACAGCTGAGTCTGGTAAAAGAGCAATTAGTTTCTATCACAGCCAACAGCTGTCTGTAATGAATTCTGAATTAAAATTACGAGCAAAGAAAAGAATCTAGCCATCTGCAGGAAATGTGAAAATATTTTTATAACCCTAATAGCTGAGATCTGGACAAGGGTATCCATGAGATTTCCCAGCTGTACCTACCATGAATTCTCAAATAGCCACAGACACAAAGCACACGAGAATGCGTTGCATCAATTTTGGCTGCTTAACCTCTTTGGCAGCACTTGAACCAGCCTGTATTTTGATCTAAAGTAATCAGCATGAAAGCCTTCCTTTGTTGAAAAGCATTTTTCTGTGCCCTCCAAAAAGAAAATGTAGCTATAAAAATAGTTCTGTTATCTTTTCATGGAGGCTTTCCAATCAGTGTTCCATTACTGGAATTTTACCCCCCAAAAATGAATAATCATCATTAATGTGATACTCTTTTTTCCTCCCAAATTTTTCCTTCTTACTGAACCTTCAGTTATGGGTTTGGTTTACTTGCAGCATTTCATAATTTTATCACCCGGCATGTTCTAATTCACTATATAATCTTCTACTTTTTTATTTCCAAAGTATCTCTAATATAAATTGGTCCTTTTGATAAAATATTTATCAATATTTTAATTTAATTTAATTTTGCCAAGAAGTACCAAGTTTATGGTATCAGCAGTAAAGCAATATGTTTGGCATACAAGGTCACACGTTCAGTGTTTACTAAGGATGCTAGCCAGACTACACAGTGGCCACTTCAGAAACCTATAGAAAGGCAGGTGACAGAGGAAAGGAAGAAAGGAGGAGGAGGACTAACCTGTTGTCTGAACTGGTAAAAGTCAAATTCGAGTATTAAAAGGTTTGTGCAGTAGAAGGCTTTGAGGTGAATTATATCTGAAACAGGACAAAAACATTTATTTCATTCAAGCAACTGTTCTAAGGGGCTGAGCAGTTCACTCCCAGAATCACCCTGTGAACATTCAATCCACCATGATGCCTCCAAGTTACTAAATGTCCCAGGATACATCTACTCTGGCCACTTAATCCAGGGCCAGTCTGGAGCATTATGCCCAAGTCTGGCCCTGGACTAACCACAATGGTGACCACACACACTGGGCCGAATCCAATGCAACAATACATTATTGTACACATGGGACAGCTGGGCCAACAGCACATCTGCCCTGCTGGTGTGGCTTGTTTTCGGAGCTGCTAGTGGCCAGACTTGTGATGAACAATGATTCCAGAGAGTCTTTCCATTCATAGTTCCATTCTCTTATGGAAGGAACTACCAGTGGCTCAGAAGAAATTGCCAGTGTGCTGTTGCTGCTGTTGATCAACATTTGCTTCATGAGGCAGTTGTCTCACTCTGCCGAATGGTTGACCTAGCCCTGTGAACACCATACATGTTGGGAAAGGGGGCAAGGATATATCATGATACTTGCTAGGCAACTGCAGTGGTTTGTCATTTGAAACTCTGTACCATTAATAAGACCACTAAAGACATAATATCAGTTATGAAGAGATTGCTTTTGTTGAAGTTCATGCTATTAAAGCAGATTGAAATCTTGCCACTAAATTGATTTGTATGGAATAGCATCTCAGCCTTTTCTCTCAAAACATCTAATCTGAGGAAGAGAACCAGAAAAAGCAGCCATACAGAATCTGTTGCTGCCTCCAATCATGCAAGTATAAGAAGATAAAGCCATCAAACAAATTCAGCAATTTAAATTGAAAGATGATTATCCAATCTGATTGCTATACATACATGCGGTTTAAATGACATTATAAAGAGATGCTCATTTATGACAGCTTTTCAGGTATGTTTTTCTTACGGAAATATTCTCCACTTTTAAATTTCATAATATGCTATTTTGCTATGCAAACTCTTTTCGATTCTAAACTTGTATAATATCTGCCTTTATGCTCACTTCTTAAAACTCAACATGGCTTCTAATGATAATCACTTACTTGGAAAAGATTGTGCCTCTCTGCTCCTTAGTTCATTTGTTGATTGGAATTTAAGATCTATGAAAATTACCACCTTTTCAATGTAGCTACAGTTTCATTCTGTGATCTTGCCACTCTTTTACTTGTAATTTTGTAACACCCATTTCTTGGAACATTTGAATTCCTTTGGGGAACTAAAACAGAACTACAAGGTGTCAGGTGATCTTTCCAGTAAAAATCAGAGGTACTCAGAAGTGCTTAACTGTGGCTGGCTCATGACCACAATGATTTCTGCAAGACCAGCCAATGAAGTCATTAAGATGGGCAGAGATCTGAACTGAGATCTGGCTCAGGACTAGCAATCTGTCTTCTGGCTGCACTGATTCTCAACAGAACAGTGGCCTAATTAACAGGATGATGGGGAGAAACTTTCAATTTGATAAGGAGAATTGTTTAACGCTGAATTTGAGAAAATTCAGATTGAATAAAACAGAATATTACATAATACAAAAATCTGTTAAGGGCTGCACATGCTGTAATAGCATTGGGATGGGGAAATTAGTCACATTATATTGCAGGATATTTTTTATTTGAATATATAAGGGAAATAAAAGGAAAACATAATGGTAAATAAACAAAATGGCCTGATGGGGAAAATGGGGTGGTTGGATTAGAAAGTTAAAGCTAAAAGAGGGTATAACAAAGTTAGAGAAATTACTAACAAGATATTCCACATTATGAGTACTGGGTACTAATTTACTTGGTCATAGCCATTGGAGAGGGAGGAAGGAGGGGAGGGGTGGCAAAAAGTATGTGATCTAATATAATATTTTGTTAAGTTTTATTATATGTTAATAATAATAATAATAATAATAATAATAATAATAATAATAATAAATTTTATTTACAGACCACCTTTCCAACAGATCAAAGCGGTTAACAAAAATGCATAAACAATTACATGAATTATTACATAACACATGAACAACTATAAAATCCCCTTACCTTAACTTAATGCAGTTTAATTAATCAAAATATAGTTAACATCAAAAACAGTTAAATTAATTGCATTCAAATATATAAAAATATACCCTCCCCTACCAGCCAAATGGACTGGCCCTTGCCCTTGATCCCCCCGAAGCAGCTCCCCCAAAGGGGTGAATAATGAATAATGGCCTAATTTTGCAGAGAACCTTTAATTGGGAGCCACAACCTGCCTCTGCCTTCCATATATACAGTCCAACAGGGAATCAGAGTAACAAGACAGAAGCGAACTGTTGTGGCCAGTATGCTACAGGCCCGGGTCATGCCTTTAGTTGCCAGTAAGAGGATAATAGCAGTGGAGGTAAGATAATAAGAGGAAAGAAGTGGATGGCTGTGTGTCAGGTCAGGCCCCACAAAAATGGTAGAAACAATCCCCATAACAGTGGGTACTCTGCAGTGAGTTTTTAAATATCAGTTCTTTGTTGCTGACAACAGGGAGAATGCCAGTAGCTACTTTGCAGTGCAAAGTTAGTAGAGCAGAAGATTCTAGACTGAACTCTAGGCAGCAGGTGAGCCAAAGCCTTAGCTCCTGAGAGAAATGTCTAGATTTCCTCACTACTTAAAACATAGCTGTAAAGCTCCAACCAAAACAGGTGCAGCTTGGAATATCACTGCAAATTCACATAATCTTGGTCTTCAGAGAGGCAGACTATGGACCTCTATTGGAGTCCATTGAACAGATATACAATAGAATTGTGTTGTTCAGTATGTCAGGGGAGTCTCTAAGAATCCACAAAATCTGCTCCTGGCCTTTGAGGTAAAATGTCATCTGTTGGCATCATACTTTGTCACCGTCTTTTTAAAAAGCCATTGGCCCGTTACAAACAGGCAGGAAAGTATGCGCAGAGCACGTACTAGGGTTAGAAAGGTAGCAGCCGATCCACACGGCCGCCGCCATGAGGACATCACGACCACGCCGCCTCTATACAGAGTGGAGCGGACGTGACGTCTTCGCTCCGCGCCAGGGCGCTTAGTGCGCCCTTAGCACGGAGCAGGAAAGAGCTCCGTTTCGGAGCTCCTTCCTGGTTTGGTCCGCTGGGCGCAGCCTTCACACGGCTGTGCCCAGCGGACCAAAGGAGAAAGGGGCCCCCTTTCTCCTCCTCCCTGCTGCCGCGGGGTGTCCTAGGGGCGTGAAGCCCCAAGGACACCCCTTTCCAGGCTGCGGGGAAGGGGCCTTTTGCTGTTTCCCCGCAGCCTGAAAAGTGGCAGATCTGGGCCTCAGCAGCTGCCGCTCTGGACGCTGAGGCCCCAATACAACAGGGAAAGGGGCAGGTGCAGCCTGCCACAAACGGGCGGTCTGTAACCCGCCATAATTTTGTTTCTTGAGACTGAATGTTTCACTAATGAATGCCAGGTCTCACAGAGACAAATGTTAGCTGGCTTTCTGTTAGTGGGTGGTTTCATGCTACATTGGTGGCATGTCCACCCCCCACCCCCCATTCCAAACCATATATATGCCTGTCAAAAAAATAACTAGAATCAATGACCATGTGAACTCATGAGATATAGACTAATTAGAACCAAGTGTCTCTTTAATAACTCTAAACCATTTTTTAAAAAGTAAGTATGTGGAGAGGTAATTCACTCTTAGTGAAACAAATAAATTGCCCCCCCCCCCCCCCGGTCTTTTGAAACCACAAAAATGGAAAGGAATAGTAAGGATAATGTAATGCAATTCTATATTCACCTATAGTCATTGCAGACATCATTTTTCCTCCCTTGGAAATCTAGTAACCATAAATGGCAGTGATTAAGCCTGCTGTGTGTGCCACTTACCTCTTGTATTAGGCACAATTAGTTCCCATCGATGTGTCTGGTGTAAGATTACAGTGTAAGCATTATCCTGCTTTACTGTTGATACTGTGACAGTGAAAGAGATAAGTACAGTTAAAGCACACAGTGCTGTGCAACAGATACCTCCATTATTTCTGCCAATATGAGCAAAACCTCTGTTGTTGCACTGTACAACTTAACTTGCAGTATGGAGATGTTCACTATCATGTAAAGCACACCTCTGCTCTTTCCTGTTCTTATTGATAGTGGTAACATTTTGTTTTTTTCTAACACATTTCTCATCGTCCATTTCAATTCAATCTCTTTGGATCTTTTCTTTTAATGGTAAAACTAAAAGTATGGTTTTTCCATCTTTTCATTATGTGACTTTGTTTTACCTTGAGTTCCATGGTTTTAAATCCTTCCATTTTGATAACTATAAAGAATAAAATAGTGCAGTTGTGGGCTGTATTGGCTAGTTGAAGACTATGAAAAAAAAGGGATTAGATTCTTGTTGTTGTTATGTGGCTTCAAGCCATTTCTGACTTATGGCAACCCTAAGGCAGACCTTTCACAGGGTTTTCTTGTCATGATTTCTTCAGAAGGTGATTGCCATTGCCTTCATCTAAGGCTGAGGGAGTGCGCCCAGGGTCACCTAGTAACAAAATCTTGGTGAAGATTATTCTGGTGTTACATTTTGATTTTAAAGAGCAACCTATAGGATACCCGTGCTTTTAGAATAATTTTTAGATGTTTTTTAAAGGTTAGGGTTTATTTAAGCAGATTTATCACTCTAAGGTACTTGTGGGCATATACAGAACTTGATTTCGTCAAAGGTCTTGTTCTTCCAATGGCAAGCGCATTTCAGACTGGATTATGAGCTCCCCTCCCCCACATGGAAAATTGTATATATTTTGTATACAAACCTGTAATAGACACAAAAATGTGCATGGGTATTTTTCTGTAAATATATATAATTGTCCCGTTTACCAATATGTTCTTGTGTGTATTTTTCAAATGTGCGCATTCTTTCTGAATACATTATTTTTGGTTTGTGAATTTATTATAGAACCCCAAGTATATGAATTTCCTGTCTCAGATTGCACCTGATTGCCTATCCAGATCCAAGCAGTGTTAAAGAATTAGGTTAAAACACAAACCCAACAATTATTTTTTTCTTTATCCCTCATTACTTGTTTCAAATGTATATTCCAAATGTATGTGTTGTGTACTTGGGAAAAAGAGTGTGCCAGAGGCATGAGAAATGGCCTGGGATGTGCAAAATTTCGTCTGTAGAGTCCATAGATATTTCTACCTGGTCATATGCTTATATTGCAAGTACTGGATGTCATCAAACAAAAATGCAGAATCAAAACACCGCTGTCTTGTTGTGGTCATATTTTTATCTGCAGTTCAAACAAAAATGCAGAACCAAAACATCGCTGTCTTGTTGTGGTCATATTTTTATCTGCAGTTCAAACAAAAATGCAGAACCAAAACACCGCTGTCTTGTTGTGGTCATATTTTTATCTGCAATTGTTTTAATTTCAGCATTGTATTTCTCACTGCTGAGTAGTCCTCATGAGAATTTTACTTAGCCATCAGCTTTCCTGATCTAATGAAATACAATAAAGTGCTAGTCCCATTGAGCAAGCTCTTTCCTTCTTTCGGTGTGAGGAATCAATTTCAGCAGCTCATCAATTTCATTATGCAAGGGTAGTGGTGGTGTGCCTGTGCTTTCCTCTTCCTTCTAACTCCTAATGTACATGTCATCACTATTATTCATAGTCTGAGGGTTGATGATGCAGCCACCTTGCTGAAGCAAAGTTTAGTCTTGTCAGAACCTGGATGGGAGGACACCTAGAAATCTTATATTGATGTTAGACAAACAGAAAAGGGAACAATATAAATAAACTAGATAAATATCTGTATCCCCATATTTTCCCTAAGAATTCAGGGCAGCAGAGACATAGATCTCCCTCTTTGTAATCCTGTGGATTATGTGAAGCCGAACATGTATGCTGTTTAATTCTTATGAATGGCTCTTAAATATTGAAATCCCGCCTAACACAGGATCTCTATACAAGGGCACTCTCCTTTTGTTTTTAGGCATATGTTGTAAAATGTTCTCTTTTTAAAAATCACAGTAATCTTCCTATGAGAGTGCTTGGTGCTGCTGTCTAATTAATCACTTAAACATTTTCATAAATCCTGTACTTTTTTTGTCACTTTGTTTTATTACACTTAGTTTATGTACTTACAGGTCATAAATGCCTGTTTCAGTATATCACAAATTCCAATATTCAATCAAATTATCCCCTGATATATCTCAAAAATGTCCTAAATGATTTTGGCCCATTTTTTAATATCTTTGTTCTTCCAGAGAAATGATCTGTGAAATCTAGTAATTGCAGTAGCTGCCTTTGCCAGATCACTGAAGTATCAGATAAGGGGTGGCATTATAACAGCAACAAATTAATCAGAAAAGCCAATCTCCAAACACAACCACACAATGACTTCAGTGTGGAATGGCCCCCCAAATGCCTCTTAATTTTCCTATTCTGCATACTGTAGTTCTTTTGCCATCATGGGACATTAAGTATATTTCTACTGGTGGTCATTGGAGTTGACTCTGTTGTGTGTGTAGATATTGAAAACAAATGTTGGAACTGGATGAATGATAACACTGGAGTAATAACAATTTCCCAGTAGGCATGCTTTTTTAATGGATAGCATGGTCTTTTGGCTAGTAAACATTGCTGTTGCTTATTGAAATAGAAGAGATTTCCCTCCCTCAGGCTCTTAAACTTTGGTAGCAATTTTGCATGAGTAAAGTGAACTAAGGGAAGTTGTTACAAAAAATACAAAATGCGTATTTGGCTCAATTTTCTTTATATAAGACCTAGCTTGAGAAGTGGTTTCCCCCATTTCTGCAGTAAGGATAGAAATCAATCATTATCACAGTCTAGAATTATGCTCTTTCAGAAACTGGAGCAGTTAACAAATTATCCATTCTGGATAAGCTACCAAGGTGTAAAAAACAGAGGGGCAGCATGCAAGCTTTTGAGATTTACAGAAATATTCATCAGACAGAATGTGCAATCTTTTGAATTCCCCTGATTAAGCTTGATTGAATGAAATATATCATTTAATATTCATTCTATATTTTTATTTCTTTGTTAAGAACACAAAACAACTTATGATTCAGGCCAAAGACCCATCTTACCCTGCAAGATCTTTTCTAGCCAGATATATCCATCATGATTAGTAGACACTGATACCATCAATTTCCACCAATTTATTCGCTCCCCTTTTAGAGCTGTCCAAGTTGACAATCATCACTGCTGCTTGCAGTAGTAAACTCCACAATTTATGTATGTGCTGTCTGAAAAGATACTTTATCTATCCTGAATTTTCCATCATTCAGCATCAGCCTACATCTATTGTTACCTTGAAAAAGAAGCTTCTTTTTATTCACCTTAACTGCACAGTGCATAATTTTGTATACCCATAACAGGTCACTTTCTTTAAGCGAAACCTTCAAAACTTTCAAATTTTGTTACTTTTTCTCTTGGGAGGTTTGAATTCCTCCAGTCCTTCGATCATTATGATTACCCTGTTATCTAGCTTCCACAATACAGGTATACCTCAGCTAATGAAGTAGAAGTGATCTTCCTCACCATTAGCAATAACCTCCTGATAGTAAGAGCTGTTCGACAATGGAATACACTACCTGAGAGTGTGGTGGAGTCTCCTCCTTTCAAGGTTTTTAAACAGAGGTTGGATGGCCATCTGTCAGGAGTGTTTTAATTGTGTATACCTGCATGGTAAGGGGTTGGAGTTGTTGACCCTTGAAATATCTGCCAACTCTATGATTCTATGGCCATTGTTTCTTTAAAAGAGGAGAAATAATATTGAAAGAATAAGGATAGATCCTGCACCACAAAAAAGAAGAAGAATTCAACACACTTAAGCAAATGCTTTATTCAAAACAATATGCACATGTGAAATGAAACAACCATGGGGCAAATCATACAGCTCCTTTGTGGCAGCTTCCCAGCGGCTTGGGGGCATGTTGTTTAGACAACGCATGACCATGTCGGCAAGAAGCCGCCTGCCTGACCCAACAGCGGGCCACCTCTTTCAGCTCCATGTCAAGTAAACCTAGCATAAATAAAAACATTTTGAATCTTGTCAAAGCCTCTTGTAATCTTCTTCCAAAATGCCTCCAGAAATTCCTTTTTCTTTCACCAGCTTTCACTTAATTCGGTTTTGGTGACCAAACATACAGGTCTATGTTTTTTATTCATGCTGGGATACTTGATGAGGCAGGCTAGTCTTCCTTTTCTTTATGTTTTGCTGTTCACACATGCTCAAGAAGGGATTCTCTATGCAGCTGGTGTTTCCTTGCCTGTTATAAGCAGGGCACACATAACTAAAGTAGGATTGGCTAGAGCAGAGCCCCATTCTTTCTCAGGTCAAGCTTTACTGTTTACTACAGACTGTGCTATTTACTATAGACATGCTGCTACAGTCTGACACTGAAAGCCTATTTGTCCAGCCCTCTTTCATCATCCTAACAAAGTGGTGCTGCTAAAAAAAATGACCAGCTAGATTGAGAACCAAAATATAAAGGGGTGGATGAGTGTTTAGGTGTAAAAACGCTGTAAAAAGGAGTTATTTTGTCAGAGGCTTTGTTAATGGAGGTATTCCTGTAGCCTTTTCAGGTATACAAAAACCATATACAGTATTTATTGATATTTGTATTTATTGCATTTTTATCCTGCTTTTGTCCCAAAATGGGATTCAAGGCAGCTTACGATAATTTTAAAAAGATAGTTAAACATTAATTGCAAAAGTTAAAAATAATTAAATAATAATATTAAAACACCTCAATTCAAATAAGAGCAGAGTTAAAACTTTTATTTAAAAAGTAAAAACCATTAAAAGCAACACACCAATTACATACATACACACTACATAAGTACAGTTCACACACCTGCCTAAATAAAAATGTCTTCAGTTGCTGGTATAAAGAGAGCCGGGAAGGGGCCAACCTGACCTCCCATGGTCTGTGGTCTATGAAGGTAATGCAGCTGAGAGAAAGCTCTTCCTCACTGGTCTTAACACTCAGACTGGCTTGTATAGGGAGATATGGTCCTTCAGAAAGTCTAGACCCAAGCCATTTAGAGCTTTAAAGATTAAAACCAGCACCTTGAATTCTGCCTAGAAATGGACTGGTAGCCAATGCAGCTGTTTTCAGCAGGGGAGTGACATGATCCCTGTAGCCAGCCTCAGTCAACATCCTGGCCACAGCATTTTGGACCTGTTGAAGTTTTCAAACAGTTTCCAAAGACAGCCCCACGTAGAGTACATTACAGTAGTCCAAATGGGATGTAAACAAGGCATGTGTCATTGTGGCCATATCTGACTTCACAAGGAATGGGCGCAGCTGGCACACTACTTTTAATTGTGCAAATGTGCTTCTCGCCACAACCGAAACCTGGGCATCCTGGCTCAGATCTGAACCCAGAAGCACACCCAAGCTGCAAACCTGAGTTATCAGGGGGAGTGTAACCCCATCCAGCACAGGCTGAATCCCTATTCCCTGATCATATTACAGATACGACTCACTATTTATGACAATTTTGTTTTTAATTATTTTGTTAATTATGCATATCATATAATTTTCTCTTTTTTCCTTATTTTTTACTAGTCACACTCAGGGTTGACATTTTCACAGTGCTACCCATCACATATCCCAAATCCATTTCTTCATTAGTTGCTCCCCCAACTCAAATCCCATCTGTGTATAATGCCTGTTTTTCCCCCGAATTTGTGGTATAGGAGTAGTAGTATTTGTTGTTGTTGTTGTTCCCAGGCTCATTAATCCCAGTTATAAATATCTTTAAAGCAAAAGTGATACCATTGTTAATTTTTGGAGCTGAAGTCTGGGTCTTTGCAGATCTCAAAAATTGAAAATACACAAACTAGATTTTTGCATATAATCCTAGGGGTCTCTAAATCTACTCCAGCTAGTCTAAAGAAAGCTGAACTGGGTATGGATAAGCTTGTTGGGCAAATTTATGTTAGGATGGTAAATTTTTAGTGCAGAATACATAATTTTTCAGAAGAAAGGTTTCCTAAAATCTGTCTAGATGAACAGAGGACACTCCCTCGGGGAAATTTTTTGTTTCATAAACATTTTTTTTAAGTTGTCATTGTTGTTGTTTGATCCTCTCTCCCCCCCCCCCTTTCTCAATACCTGATGGAAACATAATTCAACCAAGCTGTAATCCAATTGCCTGCAGAAGGGACATTCTTTTCCCCATGCAGTTCATTTCCTGTAAAGTAGGTTGACTGGGGTTACAGTTGTGGCAGCACTGTCACAATCATGACTAAGTAGCAATCATGAATATGAAACAGTTACCTAGACTTACTTATCATTACAATTCTATCAAGTCTGAGAGGGTCAGGCCTAGAGAGGTTATTTAGTTAAGTGTACCATAGCTGATATAGAATTCCACCGAGAAGGCCCCCTTTCCTTGTACTCACCAAACAAACCTGAGAAAAGTTTGTATAAAGGATATGGTCCTTCAAATAGCCTGGATCCATGTCCCATAGGTCTTTGAAAGACATTTTAAATTTGGATAAAGAATTTTGTGGCCATAGATGGGCACAATTTTGCTAAACTGAGTTAGCAAGCAAGAGAGAGACATGCGTGCACATGCACGCGCGCGCACACACACACACACACACTTATACTCCAATCTAGGTGAGGTAATCTCATGTTTTGGGAAAAACTTTCAAAGTGTTAAGGGAGTTTTTCTGTGCTGGTGTGGACAAGGCCTCTTGGCTCTCAAGGGCAGTTGGAAGTGCAGCTGCTGTTTTATCAGCAAGTTGATAGAAGGCTGATGTTTGGGTGTTTTTGCCCACAAGATACATACTCTCAAGGCTAGTAGAGACTGTATTATCCCTGCTGCATAACACAAAAAGCCTGATGAAGTCTTCCCCAAAAACTGTGATTACAGAGGTTTTAAAAAGGGAAGAAACTATCACATTCTTAGCAACTTTTGACTGGTCAAAAATCATAAAGATTCTTGCCCCAGAATATGTCTCTGTCAGGTTTTCTCCTCTGTTTTGGTCACTAAGCCAAAATGCCAACTGAGAGAATGAGTGTATAGTTAGTAACTCTCCTTGATATCCAGTTTCCTCTGTTCAGGTGGTTATTTGCAATGTACAGCCATGTCCTGGATAGATACATTGAGCTCCGGGTGTCTTTTGATTATGATTCTGTGAGCTACAAGTGTTAGTTGCATTGGATTGTTGTGTGTAGAATTCAAAGCTTTCTGGCCAAACACACTGAATTCATGTTTATGTGAGTCCAGTTTGTTAGAGATAAGGTTTAAATGTTGAAAAACAGGCACAAGTGTTTCTTCTGTAAGTAAACAATGATCACCACTAAATCTCAGGAGAAACTCTTTTAGGGAGCCTTCATCATGTTTCATGTTAATGGCAGAGTCTCCTTCTAAACAAAATGAGGAAGCAGGCTGAGAGCTAGGCACCTTTATCAAGCTGGCAGGTTATAGGAGAATGGTGTTCAGGAGTTGTATGGGTTTCTAGATCTGTTTCCAAGATTCCATTTTTATTTGGGGAAGCAAAATAGAAAGTCACCTCTTGGGTCCCATGGTGGTAGCAGATTATCAATATGCAGCTACTTATAAGACTTAGCTCTAACATTTGTATTTGGGCTTATTTTCTTTTGTCCTTGTCTTCTGGAACATTCTTTCTAGAAGAACAGAAGATTATCTCATCTATGTTGAAGGACCTTAAGAAGTCATTATAAACTTTGCATTCCAAGGCTGAATGCCTTAACCTTTTCATTTCTCAGAAGCAAATGCTAAATATGCCATCCTTGAAAGCACAAAATCAAAAATTTGTCCAGGCCTAATCCTAATTATACCTCAGAACAACTCACCAAAAACGGGGGGGGGGGGGGGCTAAAATGCTGATTGCAGAAGCTTTTGGGCAGAAAGAAATCAGAAATCAACTCCATCTGGTGAAATTGTTGCTATAAAGAGTAGAAACATGCAGGTGGATGATGATAACATAACTGATACTGATATTACAGATAGCTACAATGGAGACAAGAACCAACAAAACTTGGAGCCTATGGAACTGCCTAATCTTGCTTCATGTGAGCACTCTGAGAGTGGTTCTCCTATGAAGAATGCTGATCTGACAGGAAAATTTTAATTTGATCTTGGGGAGCAAAATGACTTCCTAGCTGCTCTCCTAGACCGGTAACACCTCTCCTGTCATTGAACTGACCTCTCCATCAAGTTTGCAACAGCCCCCATTCAACCCTTTTCCAACTATAACTATAACTCACTCCACGTCCTCAGAAGACGACCTGAGACCTCACCTTGTAGGCAGTCCCTCAGGGTGTGCTGAATGTTAGGGAATTATATTACCAGAATGATGATTAATGCCTAAAGCACTATCAAACCTCTCTTCCTTGGAATATTGCTGGCTGGGCATCCAAGAGACTCAGCCATATTTCATAAATTATTTAGCCTCCAAGAAACATGGTATCAGTCCCCAGTCCTAGTTGATGGATTACTACAATAGATGTCCTAGCTCTTACAGGGGAGAAGAAGAGCAGAGCTAAAGGATGACTACCTCTTCTCATCTCTATAAACCTCTGGGCAATGGTGGTTAAATTAGATCCATTTATACTCACTGTTTCTAAGTGTTACTTGGTTCCAGAGATGAAACAAGAGCAAGCAACACATGACAAGTGATTGGTATATTTCATTTAGTAGTTATACTTTTTGTGTGGGCATGCAATACAATTATGACAGGTCCTTAACACTATGGAAATTAGCGCACAGGCTTTTATCCCCACGCTAAGTGCAGGATGTAAACACACAGGGCCGGATTGTATCACATAGCCCCGTCCCCAGGCACTACTTATCCTGTACCTGACCCAGGCTTCTCCCAGACCTTTTCTTTAATATCCTGTTCTTTAAAAGGTCTAGGAAAAGCCGGGGTCGGGTACGGGATGAATACTCCCCGGGGACAGAGCTGTGTGATAGAATCCATCCCTGTGTGTTTACATGCTGTGCCTAACACAGGAATAAAAGTCAATGCACTAATTTCCTGTGACAATCACTTTTATTTTTAAAGATATATTGTATAGTTCTGTTGATAGCAGATTCCCTAACCAGCTTTGCTTTATGATTTTGCAACCTAGAAGTAAGAAAATACACTGTGCTCGGTCTCTTCCTTTTGAATATTTTAGTCACTTTTTTCAGTGCTTCGCATCCAAGACAAGTAAGAGTTTAGATAAAGCAGAGATGGCTTATCAGCTGCACTGTTCATGCCATGTTTTTGGCTGAACGCTATAGAAATGGGAGAGGGGAGGGAAGCACAATACAGTTCAGTCATTATCACTATGCTGCCAAGCTCAGTTCGCAAAGAGACTTTCCAAAGTCAAAGAGACTGTTTAGGAATTCTAATCCTTCTATTTAAGTCATGTATGCCACTTCAGGGCTGATGGACAAAAAAATAAGCACTAGGTCTGCAATCCTGAAGGGATGCAAGCATATGCAAAGCCCAATTCTGCTCTTGCTGGAAGGATAGAAGTACTCATGAAGCTCTTTCACCCACACCTTGTTGACTTCTTCTCCCCTTCTAGGATTTGAATCTTACCTGTACTATGCCCTTCCCAATGCAAGCATTTCAAACCAGCTTCAGAGCAGGATATGGAGTCAAGACAGCTATGGTTGCTTTAGTTAGTTATCTTCACCTGACCACTGACAAGGGGAGTGTTTTCCTGCTGATGCTTTTGAACCTCTTAGCAGCATTTGTTACCATCCAATCATGGTGTCTTTTTGGAATGCCTGAGGGCATTGGGAATTGGTTCCACAAACCGAACTTATTTCTACATGTGTATCAGCAAACAATAGCCTAGGATACTAACAGTAGTGTGAATCTCAGTATCTTGAATGTAATGGTGAGTCTCTTTGGGTTATATTTAGAAAAACATAGTAAAACTATGGTGCATGCTAATACAAAAAATAATGTATTGTCTCATCTTCAGGACCTACAGTTTCTAAAGGTTCTTGTGAAAGGTTATGACCTTTTCTACATCACTGTTTCCATATCACTTTCTTTCTGAAATTCCATCATGCTGAAAGTATGGTTGGTGCTGGCTGCCTGGAGACTTTATTTAACATTTATTTATTTTAATATTTTTTTTTTACTTTCATCTTTATGAATTGAATCAATATATATTAAAATGGCAATGAAGATGTGGTAAAAATTTAGCATGCAATCAATAAATAAGTTCAGTTGGCTAAAACACTACAGTCAAGTGAAATATCAAAGCAAACAAAATGTTTTGATCAGATGTTTGAGGGAATACAGGAAAATTAATTAATTTCCTAATTAAGGAAAATATTGTAATATCAAGATATCACCACAAAAAGGCTTTTGCTTCATAGTTGTTTAATGTACCTTTCCTTAACCATTTTTTTTAAAAAAAAAGACTTATTTAGCATGTCAAATTTTACATGTGAAATTCATCATGAAAATCATGGGACAAGATGTGGAACTTTGGAGTATAAGGAAGGTGTGAACAGACCCATTGCCATTGGATACTAAGAGAAGATTCTTAAGTTACTTTTGTGGGATCAGAACACAGTCCTAACTAACCAAGATACCCAAGGCCCATCTTAGCCAACCCTAAGGCTGCATCTGCATTGCTGAAATGATGCAGGTGGACACTGCTTTCACTCTTGGCTCAGTGCTATAGAATCCTGGGATTTGTAGTTTGTTGTGGCACCAGGTCTCTCTGATGTTTATCACACTATGCTCTTAAAGAGCTACTATTCCAGTGTGACTCCTCTAGCAGCCTCCTGTTGCATGCTGGGATTGGCAGTTTTAAGGAGCTGAACTTCTCTGCCTGAGAATTCTAAATACCCCTCCTTAAAACTGCCAATCCCAGCATGCAACAGGAGGCAGCTAGAGGAGTCACACTGGAATAGTACCTCTTTAAGAGCTCGTCTGATAAACACCTCTGTCAGAGAAGACTAAATATCTCACAAAACTACAGATCTCAGAATCCCATAGCATTGAACCATGACAGTTAAAGTGGTGTCAAACTACATTATGACTGCAGTGCAGATGCAGCTTAAGTCTTCTGAACTCATATTAAAACCAAATCTCTCTTAGGCTAGGAATTTTGGAAATTATTTTGAGGATTACCTTCAATTTGGCTTTACTTTATTCCAGCACTGTGACTATTTGCCTGAGCTGGGAGAGATTTAGAAAACTGCCTCTTTTTGTCTGCTTTTTGCCTCTTCTGCTGGCACATCTTAGTTGGCAAAGCAGTTCACATGGCAGATCAGTTCATAACTCTAAAGTGTTCTGGCAGCATACGGCCATTACTACCAGCTGGAGAAAATTTCCATGGGCAGAAAAAGCTTGTGCCAAGTCCTAAATCCCTACAGCCAGTGAATCTTTAAGCATGTAAAACATCTGCATACTGGAACCAAGTGAGTAGGACAAATTTCATGGATCTTTCTTTCATAATAATTGTCCACCTGAGAGCGATGAGGTTCTTAACATGAGGAAATGACTGCCATATGACTGAAACAACTAAAGAAGGGGACCTAAAACTGAAATCCTAGGTTCACAAGAAACCATAAAAATTAGCATGATTAAAGTCTAAATTGCTGTGATGTTTGTTGCCATGTCAGTATGCCAACCAAGTGTCATAATGATATAAAACGTTTCCATCCTTTACAAACTTCTTATGTTATTCTTTCCTCTTCCTCCTCCCTTTTTTATTATTATTATAGTGCTGGAGTTGGCAGGACCGGCTGTTTCATTGTAATAGATGCCATGCTAGAGAGAATAAAGCATGA
Organism: Sceloporus undulatus; assembly: GCF_019175285.1. Taxonomy (NCBI): domain Eukaryota; kingdom Metazoa; phylum Chordata; class Lepidosauria; order Squamata; family Phrynosomatidae; genus Sceloporus; species Sceloporus undulatus. The sequence continues at coordinate 238,849,333 of NC_056523.1, forward strand.
AAAGACTGTAGATATTTATGGCCATGTAACTCTAATGAGAGCCCAGAGGAATTACATGGTTCAAACAGAGGACCAATACATCTTTATCCATGATGCACTGCTTGAAGCAGTGACATGTGGAAATACCGAAGTGCCAGCCAGAAACCTGTATGCATATATTCAGAAGCTGACACAGATAGAAGCAGGAGAGAATGTCACAGGAATGGAACTGGAATTTAAGGTACTTCATACAAGGGGATTCAGTATGGTTTTATTAAGATACATTTTGTACTGGGGGGGAAGGCACTTTGGGTTTCAATTCCCCCCTACTTAGAATAAAGCATTTGTTTTGTAGATCTCCCAGTAGAGGATCAGCAACAGCTTCTAAGTGATGGCTTTTTAAAATATGGCATATAAAAGATTGATCTTCTATGTCTTTTCTGTATTTTCTACAGCGGCTTGCCAGCTCTAAAGCTCACACTTCAAGATTCATCAGTGCCAATCTTCCATGTAATAAATTTAAAAATCGCCTTGTTAATATTATGCCATATGAATCCACGAGGATATGCTTGCAACCTATCCGAGGGGTAGAAGGCTCTGATTATATCAATGCCAGCTTTATCGATGGCTACAGGTATTTTTAAAGGGGCTCTTTGGGAGTAAAAACCTGTTGCTCTTTAGAAATTACGCATGTACCAATGTATGCAATTCATTTTACAGAAGCGTATCCATAAATTGTGTGAATGCCATGTAGGATCTCTTCTGAACCACTGTATACCATAGTTCCTTCCTGAACCACTCAGCAGTGTCAGAGATCTGGTCCCAGGGGAAGAGTCCCCATTGTGGCTTTAAATCATGTAGTGTTGTGCCACAGTTCAGATGGGCTAGCACTCTTCTCAGGCAGGCCAGATCATCTTCCAACACAACCAAACTAATGTGAAAGAAGCAAACACTAGAGGGTTTCCTGTGTTACACAGGGAAATAAAACTGCTGTCATATGGAATGCTATTTGATCATGACATGCCTCAGAGAGCTTAGATGCTCATTTTTAGTTAGTAATTTGTTATTCATTATTGTTCCAATCACTTTTAATTTTTTATTTCATTTTTATTAAATACAAATAATACAGCAGTCTATACATACACACGCGTGTGCGCGTGCACGCGCGACTGAAACCTACTGTACAAAAACTAACAAATAACAATCCTAACACACACACACACAAACTACTACAAACTTAACATAACTCTGACTACATCCCTACAGAACTGATCATTATATCTCCCTGTTATTAAAATCCCTTTAAATAAAATACACAGAGCTTCTACAATATAAGCAGTCTCAGGCCAGAAACAGACAGGCTGAATACACTGGCACAAGGCCACACCAGTGCCATTTGTGCCTGGGCTACAGCAACTACATGTGTCTGGTCCCAATCCGGACTGCTGCTGCGGTCCTGAACTAGGCCGCTGGAAGGGGTGCATTTTATCCACTGCTACTTGGCCTGGTTCTTTTAGGGTCATGCAGGCTTGGCACTGCTTCCAGACTCATTCAGGCTGTGTGATATCTGAACACTATGCCTTGAACATGGCCAGAATCTGTGTCATTTGGGCCATATGTTTTGGGCCTCAATTCACTTTGCAAAATCTAAAATCATGAACTGACCCCGGCAGGAATGTGTGTAAGAAATAAACATCCCCCCTTTTTAATTTTTTTTTGGTCAATTTCAGCAAAAATAATTTAATTTTAAGAGTAATGTATTATTTGCATTTTACTTTTTAGTTATTTTATTATTAATTTAAACATGCAAAGCCTCTTCTATGTGGCCCTAGTAATGTTTTGGAGTAATGAGCAAGCATTATTTATTACAATTAAAAAATTAACAACTTTACCAGGTGCCACATTTTAAAAAATGCACTCTATTATATTCTCATTATTCTAAAAAAGTATTAGTTCTGAAAGAGGAGAGTCAGAGCACAACAGCATAAAATATTACCACGTGGAAATTACAGTTCTTTTTTCTGGTTCAATATTTTTGGCAATAAAACAGCAGCAGATGGGATAGGAATATACCTTGATTAGTAATAGTAGACTCATAGCAATGGATTGTTTAATATACTATACAGATGTTGAATGTGTGGGCTGAACATCTGTATGTGGATAGTAGACTATCTACTTCAGGGATGAAATGTACAGCTATTTGAGTTGGCAGCCTAAAAATATGGACTAGGCTGTCCCATGGCACTTTGTCATGGCTTCCAAATCCTCCCCACTTTTGCTGATGTTCTTGGGTTGCTGAAGAGTTAACAAAGAATTACTTTGGAGCTATAAGTCATAAGCTCAGTAGACTGTATGACAGTCAGCCTTAAAATCAAAATGGAGCTGTACCACTAAGTGTTTCCTAAGTGCTTTCTGTAACACACAAAATTGAGCTATTAGATTTGCATTAAAATTTAAATAACACAAAAACATAAATCACAATTGTAACAGAGCAATTCCTTCCACAAACTTCCAAAAATAAAGCAATACTATTGTTTGATTAAACAATCTTTAATGTGTTTTTAATGTGCTTATAATCAATAATTTACAGCCATACGTTTCTCAGAATGATGTTTCCCCAGAATGTTTATCTGCAACATGAGAGTCTTTGACTTTCTTTGACTGATAAATATTTACTCTTGTATTTTAAATATAGACAACAGAAAGCCTATATAGCTACACAGGGACCTTTGGCAGAAACAACAGAAGATTTCTGGAGAATGCTTTGGGAGCACAATTCTACCATTGTAGTCATGCTTACTAAGCTACGGGAAATGGGCAGAGTAAGTATCCAGCATGTTTCCAGAAAGCAAATGTCAGAAATTATGTTGGCATTGGAAGTACAACAAGAGCAAGTAATTCAGAAAACTTTAGGCAGTTGATTTATCATGGATCAATTTCTGTTGGTCGTCAACATTAGAATAGAAAGGAAACTACCCCACAAGACCACATCACACTTATTAACCAAAAGTACATGTACGCATGAATATGTTTTCATGTACAATGTGAACACATGGTCCATGGTGCTACACTTGTTTGGGGCTTCTAATTCTGCATGTATAAGGCAGCTCTAAAGAGTACATAGACCAAACTATATTTAAACTATATAAACTTGAGGTTCTCAAACAGTGGAGCATGCCCCCTATTGGGTGTGATAGTTTCTCAAGATTAGCTGACCCTCCAGAGCGGAGAGGTCCTTGGAACACTATGTGAAGTGAAGAAAGTGAGTGTCAGGGTGTAGTAGGGAGATTGGGGCTTGTGTATGCATGGCAGCATTTGGGGAAGGGGTGGAGCAAAGCACACGACCCTTTTTTTCTTCCTCTTTGCTCTTTCTGAAGGCAAAATCTCTCATTTCTGTCTTTAGAAGGAGCAAAGTTAAGATCTGTTCCTTTCCTTTTGCTCTTTTCAAAGGCAAAATCCCACATACTACCTCAAGTGGGAGGGCCCCCTGATATATGCATGTACAGTGGGCCCTTGATATCCATTAGGGTTTGGTTCAACGACCCCGCGTAGATACCAAAATATGTGGGTGTTCAAGTCCCATTAAATTCAGTGGCATAGAAAAATGGCAAAAACAAGGTTAATTTTTGGACTTTATATTATTTTTTTAATATTTTCAAGCCGTGAATACTCAGATCCATGGATAAAAAAACTGATGGGCCAATTTACAGAGGGCTGACTGTAGATGTAAACGGGAACCCAGAAGGAAAATGTTTGAGAACCACAGATATAAACTATATTTGGGGTTCTTCAATGAGAAGGTCAGTTGTGATGGATGAATTTCCCTGAAAGGTAGCTTGCCCACTGCTACATGTTTTCCCCTGCCATGCAGCCAACAAGGAAATGCTAGCTATGTTGTGAGGTCCATTCCCAACTTACACAGTGTGATAGTGGTTTAGTTCTCAGAAGCAGCAGATGAGATGCCAAATTTGTATCTTGTGTGTTTCATTTCAGACTGCAGACAAAGGTTCACAATAAGGAAAATAATTCCATGTGCTTCATTCCTTCATGCAGAAAAATAGCACCTGAGAGGAAAGGCTACCTTAGAACACTTATCACAGATATTCAGGCCTGTTACAGACTGCCAAAATAAAGCTGCTTCAGGTCTCTTTGGAGGTATGCTGTTTAAATGATGCATGCATCCTAAGATTCCGGAAGCTGCACCAAAGCTCCACTCCAGTGCTTAGGAATGGAGTGTGGCTTTGGCGCGACCTCCGGACTCTTAGGACCCATGCATCATTTAAACAGCATACCTCCAAAGAGACCCAAAGCAGCTTTATTTTGGCAGTCTGTAACAGGCCTATTAGTTTCTGCACACAGATAAGTTATTTCAATGAAAAAAAATCAGTCTTGCCATACAAAGTGGTAAGCCAGATACAGGCTTACCACTTCATCTGATAACTGTTAGTGAAATTCAGCAGACCTAACCAATTCCTGCAAGAATGTGAGTGTACTGGTTCTCTAAGACATTATGATATGCATCTGAGTAAGGGTTCCTTGCAGAGGAAAAGTTTTGTGAAAAGTATTCCCTGGATTTGAAAATAAGGCAAGAGCAGAGAAAACAGGTTAATAACCATAGACCATGATGACTTCAAATGTTGTTTAAAATGACTGCAGACTTTATTAAAATCGATTGGCTTAGCACAATCTACAACACTATATAAATAAAGTATAATCATAAATAATAATAATTACTATTACTGAATAAACAAAAGTGCCTAGTTTTGAGTGTGGGTCTTCTTTTCTGATACAGACATTCAATATGGCCACTATTACCGATAAATTTAACGCAGTGCCTTTTTCAAATTCAACACCAAAATGGAGCTACTAGCCAAAATATTGTTTCTTAAACTTGTTAAATGGTACCATCCAACTATGAATACACCCCTGTGTCTCTCATAGGAGAAAACTGCTACTGTGGATATGGTTAATCATGGCACAGATGTTATAAGGCAAATTAAAAAACCCCAGTGGCTCCTCTGGATCAAATTCTGTTTGCCTTTAAAAGAGTTTATGTAACAGAAGGGGCAAGACACTTGCGATGAGGCTTTTTGAGCCTGCACATTGTTTGGCTATATATAAAACACTGGATGGCAGCTTGGAAAAATCTGGGTGAAGAGCATGTTTCAGAAACAGTATTCTCCGAAAGATGAAGAATCACTTTATGAGGTAGGGATGATATGGAAGATTTTAGGCATTTCCACCAAGCCACTCTCCAGGACATTTCACAAGGTTTCAGCTGACAACTTTACTACTTTTTCCATTACAAATGCATAATTGAATCTTGGATCTGTGCAGTGCAACAGAGAGTTCCATCTTTGTGTTCTAGCCCAAGATTTTGTTCTACCTTTCTGAGCTGATAATATTAAAAATTGATTCTGATCTCCATGAGAACTCATACAGTCTTCAGCAGAACTCTGTATGTTGATATACTAGAGAAGCATGTTCTTTTGTTCTTACTTTGGATTCTGCAGAGCAAATCAGAACCCACAGCAGAAACCAACTGCATATGAAATTGATACCCAGGCTGATCCATGAAGATCAACCTGCAAATATATATCTGCAAATAATAGAATTTTGAGTACTAGAACTAATAACTTCTCAAAAACCCTTGAAATAGATAAATAATAATAATAAAATTTTTATTTATATCCCGCCCTTCCCACGATCAGGGCGGCTTACATCAAGTTAAAAACATAGTACAATTATAACAATTTAAAAATACATAAGCAATAAAAAAAACCATAACAGACAAACAAAAAGCCCCATAGCCCAACCTCTTGGCCACGGAAGAGGAGGGAGGCCCACAGGATTTTATTCGGGGAATGCCTGTTGGAACAGGAAGGTTTTCAGGTCCTTCCTGAATTGGGCCAGGGTGGTAGACGAGCGGAGCTCAATGGGCAGCGTATTCCAAAGGGCTGGGGCAGCTGTGGAGAATGTCCTCCGTGTAGTGGAGGCTAACCTAGCCCCAGGCACCTTCAGTAGCTGCTGCCCAGACGATCTGAGGGTGCGAGGCGGAATGTACGGGGAGAGGCGGTCCTTTAGGTATCCTGGGCCCAAGCCATTTAGGGCTTTATAGGTAATTACCAACACCTTATATTGAGCTCGGAAGCGGATGGGCAGCCAATGGAGGTCTTTCAGCACCGGAGTTATATGGCTGGTCCTGGGAGCACCAGTGACCAGCCGGGCTGCCATGTTCTGCACCATTTGCAGCTTCCGAGTTTGGTATAAGGGTTGCCCCATGTAGAGTACATTGCAGAAATCCAGTCTCAAAGTTACCAGAGCATGTACAACAGTTTCTAGGTCCCTCTGGGCCAGGTATGGGCGCAGCTGGCGAATCAGCCGAAGCTGATAACAGGTGCTCTTGACCGTTGCATTCACCTGAGGAGTCAGATGAAGCGACGAATCAAGAAGCACCCCCAGACTGCGCACGGAGTCCTTCACAGGGAGCGTGACGCCGTTCAGGACAGGTGGAACCACCGCCATTCCTGGACCAAGGGAACCTATCACAAGTACCTCCGTTTTCTCTGGATTCAATTTGAGTCGGTTTTCCCTCATCCAGCCCATTACTGACTCCAGACAGGCCACGAGAGGAGAGACGCCATCCCCAGTCACTGCATCAGTCGGAGACATAGAGAAAATGATTTGGGTGTCATCAGCGTACTGATAACCCCGCGCCCCATGTCTCCGGATGATCTCTCCCAGCGGTTTCATGTAAATGTTAAATAGCATGGGAGACAGAATGGCTCCTTGAGGGACCCCAGTTTTAAGGGGCCTCTCATCAGAGCACACGTCTCCCAGCTGCACCATCTGGGACCTCCCAGAGAGGTAGGAGCGGAACCACTGGAGCGCAGTGCCCCCGATCCCCACCTCTGCCAGGCATCCCAGAAGGATACCATGGTCTATGGTATCGAAAGCCGCTGAAATGTCCAAGAGCACCAACAGGGACACGCTTCCCCTGTCGATGCTCAGATGGAGATCATCGACCAGGGCGACCAGGGCCGTCTCAACCCCATAACCCGCCCGGAAGCCAGTTTAAAATGGGTCCAGATAATCCGTTTCATCCAAGACCGCCTGAAGCTGGATCGCAACCGCTCTCTCGATCACCTTTCCCAAAAATGGTAGCAGCGAGACAGGCCGATAATTATTGTGTACCAGGGGGTCGAGGGAGGGCTTTTTTAAAATAGGTCTTACAATGGCCAATTTAAGTTGAGATGGAAATAGCCCATCCCTCAGAGATGTGTTAATTATCCGGTGTAACAGTGATGTTACCGCCGGTCCCCCCCTGGGCCGCTAACCAAGAGGGACAGGGATCAAGAGAGCAGGTTGTTTTCCGAACACTTCCGAGGATCTTGTCCACATCCTCGGTACTCACCAACTCAAACTGATCCAGTTTAACATAGTCCACGGAGGCTCCGGACACTTCTACCCTAGGTTCTGCTATAATGTCGGCGTTCAGACCATCACTTATACGAGAGGTTTTATCTGCAAAAAAGTCGTTAAACCGGTCACAGCAGGCCTTAGAAGGTTCAAGGATCTGGTTCAGGGCGGGAGGGAGCTGAGTTAGCTACCTGACCACCCTGAACAACTCTGCCGGACGCGACTCAGCGGACGCAATACGAGCACCATAGAACGAATTCTTTGTTGCTCGTATTGCCTCTCCGTAGTCCATTAACAGTTGGTCTAGGAGAGTCTTGTCGTCTAAGCGACGGTGTTTCCGCCAACGGTACTCTAGCCGTCGCAAAGCCCGCTTCCTCGCCCGGAGATCTTCCGTATACCAGGGCTTACGTTTGGAAGCAGGCCTGAGAGGGCGCTTGGGAGCGATACTGTGTACAGCCCTCGAAAGACCGGTATTCCAAATACCGGTAAGGGCATCAACAGAGTCGCCGTCATTTCCAACCGTGAGCCCCTCTAGGGCTTCTTGGAACCTCTCAGGTTCCATCAGCCTTCGAGGGTGGACCATCCTAACAGGTCCACCACCCCCGGGGGGGGGATCTGGGTAGAGGCCTTGATTTTCATCTCTACCAGGAAATGATCCGTCCATGACAGGGGGGAAACATTAGCTATTTCCACCCACGGATTTTCCGCCTCCGAACAGAAGACCAAATCGAGAGTATTACCCGCACAATGCGTAGGACCCTGTATCAGCTGGGACAGGCCCATGGCCGCCATGGTATCCATGAATTCCCGAGCCGCACCGGATGGAACATAGCTGGCCGTGAGGGAGATGTTGAAGTCGCCCAGGACAAGAAGCCTGGGCGTCTCCAACATCAGCTCAGCGACCAGCTGTGTCAGCTCGTTAAGGGAGTCCGTTAATGCACGGGGTGGCCGATACACTAACAGAATCCCCAGACTGTCCCTATCCTTTAGGGTCAGGTAAATACACTCGATATAGGAGGTCTGTCGGATGTGGTTCCTGGTGAGGGACACGGTGTTCCTATGTATCAAGGCCACACACACCCCGCCCACCTAACCTGCGCTGGTCCTTCACCGAGAACCCGGCGGGCAGGGCCTGAGCCCACACCGCATCCCCTTCAGGCCCCAGCACACACACACATACCTATCTATTTCAAGGGATTGTGTGAAGTGATTAGTTCTAGTACTCAAAATTCTATTGTTTACAGATGCTGTGTACTGAAACAGTTTGAGGGAGAGTATTTTCCAGATGATTTCCTGAATATCACCCTGTGTATCACTAAGGGCATTCAACACAGATGAACTTTTAAAAGGCATATCAGAAGCTCATCTCAGACAACAGAAACCATGGGAAACATATTCCTGGCCAGATTTAGTAACACTTGACAGATGGAATGCTGATGATGTGTCAGTTGATTCACTTTGCAAATTAGAAGATTTAGACATAAAGCAATACCAAGAGTTCTAGTTACTGAAAATTGCACATAAAGAATATTCCCCAAAAGAAGTCTATTGGTGTGTTTTTTTACAAGCAACCAACAGTGAAGACCAAACAGCTGTCAAGTGCTACTACAAAATAAAAGTATTCTTATTGTCCATGAAAATAAATAAATCTGAAAACCAAAATCCACAGTTTTAGCAACATCTTTATGATGACCAACTAAATCAAATGGTAGACACAGTTGCCATTTTTCATGGCCTGCCACTTTTAGTTCATGTACATTTCATGATTCTGTTACAGGTAAGATTTTTGTACCTTACCTGAAAAAGGAATTATGAGATGCCAAGAGGACATATAGATAACTTGCATTTTAATTTGAAAGAGTCGCATCCATAAGAAGGAAGGGCAGATGGATACAAAATTTATCATGTCAGGCAAAAATCTTAGACAAGGGGACTTCATAATTCACTGAACCAGTAAGCTTTCCAAAGTTTGTTGCTGCCATATATAAACCAGGAGGAATGATATATATCAAAAAAGAAGAATAAACTTAGGAATCTTGTTTATCAGGCTTTAAGTCAGCATGGTAAAGCCATGCTGCCTCATACCATGAACCAGTGTTTCTCAATTAAGTCCTGATGTGTTCCTGGGAAGGTGACGAGGTAGAACTTTCATTTTATTTTCTAGGGGCTTCTTTTTAATCATTCATTGACAGCACACCACCATTGCAATGTGGCTCCTTTAAGGGACAGCTTCACTCCTTGAAAGATAAATTCACTAATTAGTGATGTGATATTCTTTATTCATTCATTCATTCATTTATGAGCAAGCAGGTTTTGAAGTGTGGAATGAGTTTACCTGTTGGTCCTTCTGTCAGTGATACACATGTATTATGCTATAACTCCTGTCATCTCTACCCAGCTTGACCAGTGGCTAAAGGCAAAAGTAGTTGTTCTCTAACTCCAACATATCTACTAGGTTACATGTCGGGGGCGATTGGCATGTATATCATAATTTCATCCATCATCCCATGAGAGACCTTTTGGCAAGATAGTATTTTTTTCCTTTTGTCACATGAGTGGCATATGAAGACCCAAGATCAAATCCCTTGCCAATGTTCCATGCATTTTCAGCCTGAAACATTAGATCTTCCTTTGTGTTCCTGGCCACAAAGTTGGAAATCATGGGAATACATCACAGAGGCTTTTATATATACCAGAACTGTTAGTGCACATTGATTATCTACACTCAAGATTCCCACCACTTCCAGAAGATAAGACCACAGACTATCTTCATATACAACACCACCATTTGGTTGTGCACATGGCCAGATGGATCTGTTGATGAAGGTTCCTTGTCTTAATTTGATTCTAAGAACTTAAAATATAAGTAGTGATGCTTTTATTCACTGTACAATACAGTAGAGTCTCGATTATCTGACATAAACGGGCCGACTGATAATCGGATAACCGAAAATGTCGGATAATCCAGACTCCCCCTCCTCCCTTCCCATCCTCTTCCTTCCCTCCCTCACTCCCTCGTTCCCTCCCCGTCTCCTTCCCTCCCTCCTTCTCTGCTTACCTCCTGCTTCCTCCGTGGCAGTGGCGGCTTCTGCCCCAGCTTGGCTATGGGGGGCGGATTCTGCCGGGGCTGAGAGGGCCGACTTCAAGCCATGAAGGAGTGGCCTGGGCCAATCCCCCAGTCTTCTCCTTGGCGGCCTGGTTTCCCCCAGCCTGAACGGGGCTCTACAGACTCCCTTCGGGCTGAGGAAAACCAAGGTGCAAAGTAGAGGACTGGGCCGAGCACCCAATCCTCTCCTTTGCGGCTTGAAGTTGGCCTTCTCAGGCCCGACAGGCTCCGCTCCCCCCTGCAGCCAAGCCGGGGCAGAAGCTGGTGGTGGGACCTGGTGGGGCTCACCACCGCCGCCACCTACTTGGGGCCTTTTCTGTTTGGGACCATGTCTGGGAGCGCGAAAAGGCCCACAGCCATGCCCCCCCAAGTTATCTGACATTAGATAATCCAAAATGTTGGACAACTGAATGTCTCATAACCAAGACTCTACTGTAGTTACAGTATATGAAAGATGCTAAGCCATTTCACTAGGGGTGTATTATTATTTGCTAATTGAAAATCTAGAGCGTTATTCTCCCCTGAAAGGAAATATTGCACATGAAAGGAAATATAGACCTAAATCCAATTGATAGACGAATTAGAGCAGCCAGTTCAATCAGTGCAACTGATGTGTTAATTTACTAACCCCCTATTAATCCAGTAGGTCTACTGTAGTTGGAAGTAAAAGTTCTATTTTGGCCATAATATTATATGTTTAATATAGCTGGATGTTAAAATTAAATTACCACTAGACTGGCTAAAAAGTGTCAAATCTTTTTTCCCCCATAAAGACCGTGGTTTTCCTTATTATCATTCCCTGTTCTGTACATTGCTTACAGACTTACATTTTATTAGGCTTCCTCAGAATTTTGCTAGAACAATGAAACCAATAGCAATAAAAGAGTTATATTCTAATAAAATATGTGGGTGATTGCAACATATTCTTCAGATAGTTAGTAATCTTATCCAACTGGATGCAAACAAGAACCACAAGATTCTCTGTTTTGAAGAACTAATGAGTTTCTAGTTTTCAGTATTGTGAAAAAGTATGGAAAAGCTATCTGAAATATGTACTTAAATGTTATAAAGGTCCCTTTTGGCTCAGAATATCTCACATATAAAGGATTTTATAGTTTCAGTCTAGAACAGAAAGGATGAGAGAAATTTTCAGAAGAGGTGGGAAGGGGTTTTGGATAAATGAAGTCATAGGGCAGTGCTACCCAGGAGGAATCGGAAGAGTCAAGGCAGGGCATTGTCAAAGAAAAGAAACCTGTGGACATAAAAAAAATGAAAGAAAGGGAGACAGCATATTTTCAAACAGAGAGAAATAATCAGGTAGCAAGTGGCTAAAGGGCAGCATTAAAAATAGGCAAGGGAAATTTAAGATTGTAGAGCATAAGTATTGGAGGCATATGCGAGGCAGAATAGTGACAAGTTAGATTAGTGGGACATGGTGGAACTCAGATCAAAAGTCAGATGAAAGGGGGAAGAGGGAGCAAGAAGAATGGGCTTTTTTTAATGTGATGGCTCAATCAGAATAACTAAAATTTGAAGGTAGAATTCATAGCTGTGTTAGTCTGGAATATCAGTATGCAAATAGATCTTGTAGCATGTTTGAAATTATCCGTGTGAAAGATAAAATCATAGATTTAGCTCTACTTCCTCAGATGCAATAACTTGGTCTTTCTTAAGAACTCAATATTTTCCACTAATTGTTGGGAATGTACATTCAGGACAGATAGTACTTCTTCACGTTACACATAATTGATATGTTGAATTCACTGCCACAAAATATGGCAATAGCCATGAGAAAGCAACTTTAGAAGAAGATTGTGAACACTTCCAATCCACAGACTTGTTTGTGGAAGTTTGTGAACATTAGCTCTAATGCCTAACAAGAATTTCCATGTTCAAAAGCAATTTGGCACTAAATGTCACTTGCTGATACCCAAAGGGAATGGGGCTATAGTTTTTATAGCCAATTGGTGGGCTTTCCAGAGATGATTAGTTGAGCACTGTGGACAAGAGGGTGATGGTCATGGTAGTATTTGCTTTGATCTAGCATGGCTTTTCTCTTACCATCATGAAATCTTAAGAATGCAGCAAAGGTTTCAAATCTCATAGTCTATCCAAGAACTTGGAAATATTACTTTCCATACTACATAACCCATAATCCCTCAGTCATCATGGCCTAAGGCCAAACTCCAAACTCTAGGCTTGTCGTTTTGGCTGTACTGAGGAAAATACACAACCTCCTTTTAAAAAGAGCATGGATGGACATCTGAATAAACTTATATGTTTGATGTGTTCACCACCCTGCAGGAGAAATGTCACCAGTATTGGCCAGCAGAGCGATCAGCCAGGTATCAGTACTTTGTGGTGGATCCCATGGCAGAGTACAACATGCCACAATACATCCTAAGAGAATTCAAGGTCACAGATGCCAGGGTAAGTGAAGCAGAACATATTTTGACTGTCTTAGGAATCTGGAAAGCAGGGTTTGAATTTACCCTTGGCCAAACAAAACCACTGGGGGACCTTGGGTAAGTCATACACACTCAGCTGCAGAAGAAAGCAAAACCAAACCCCCTTTGAACAAATCATGCAAAAACAAACAAAAAAAAAAACCTGTGATAGGGTCGCCATAAGTTGGAAACAACTTGAACTCATACAACAACAACAACAACAACAACAACAATTCATATTGGGATATCTTTGCTTTGTGTTTATCCTAGCCATATTTTAGAGCTTGTTTTTCTAATGTATACAGTGTGTCTTCAATAATATGCCTTTGAACCTCAATTGACATTCCTACCCCATGTTTTCCCACTTCTTTGTTTTTTACACCAACATCACTCTCTCAACAAGATGCTCCTCTCTCACCAAGATGGCTCTAACTTAACAATGGATCACAAAGAATTGCTTGTTTTTCTTTCTGGTTAAAGTATTTAAACTGCTTTTAAAGCTGTGCCTCAAAGTGACATGCAAAGCAAAGGCAAGAAAATATATATATAATTGCTCCATTAATAGGTGTATCAATACATTGCGAGGCTGCTCTGAAACTCACAAGCTAATCAGAAATCCAAACTTCTGAGTAACTTCTCCCATGGCATTTGCAAATATTAAATGCACTGGTGATAAAATAGCCTGGATAGCCTTAGCAACAGTCATCCTGAATTGAAGTGCTGCTATTGAATGCTAGGTTGGTGAATGGAAAAACAGCTACCATTCAGGACTTGATCATGGATGAACATGTCAGCCTGGCTTGTATCACAGCAATATGTCTGGAAGAGGTGAGATGAGAGTGGGAGATAATTTTCTGCCTTCCCTACCAGATTTTTTGTGCAGTAGCAGGCAAGATCTGGGGAAGGGAGGAGGTAGAGTTGCATTGGTTTATCATGATTCTACTCCTTGACAAGGTGACCTGTCCTACAGTATTCAAGTTTTGGGTTGTGAAGGTGTGGTTGAGACAGAAAAGGGATTCTATTGGTGTACCTGCCACCCAGGTACTCAGCAGTGTCTTTTCTAAGAGAGCTGTGGTGGTTGTGGGTTGGTGTTAGATTCCTTTTAATCTGTAGTACTATAGGATTTCATCATCCATGCTGAGGCTTCCCTGTCTGGAATGACTCAGGCTGCCATGATAACCATGGTTCTGTCTCAAGTAATATCTGGACTCACACACACCATGCTGCTGGACATACTGGATCTTATATTGCTTGCTAGATGGGATTATGATGATCTCTGTGTGGAGGAACTTACTATGATTTAGGTACCATTTCCTGTTCAAGTTTAGACTCACCAAGGCTCAGAATTTCTGCAAGTTTGGGGAACCAATCAACATGATCCTTCCCAGATGATTCTAGGTGGTTTTCTGATATCTCCTGGGGATTTCCATGTTGTCTTGGTAGGCAGTTCTGTCAAAACTCAATTTAACATCTGGAAAAGGAAAATGATGGACAAGATTACTCCTTAGTGTCCCTTCTTGTAAAGTGGAGCCAAACCAGTCCCCCCTGGATTTTCAGAGAGCTAGTGGTGATAAAATGAGCAAGACAGATACTAGAGTGAAATAAATGGAGGGTTTGGGGTGAATCTGACTTGAACTCCATGGCAGTACAGGAACTAAAGAAATTATGCTTGTCTGCCACCATTATGTTTGCATGGAGCTGTCCTATTGACCAGTTTCAAGTGGCCAGAGGTTACATTCCGGCCCTCAAGTAGAAAATGTAAACCACTCAACAGCCCACTGTGAAAAATATTCACAGTACTTTGCAGATTAAAGCACTCAGATCTGCTCTAACTTGGGGGCTATACAGACCGGCAGTAAGCACTGCCTTGGAGTGACATGTGGGCATGGTGTTTGAATCATGCATGCCCTGACACCACCCCCCAAGCTAGCATCATGCTGCATGCCTGACTGCACAGCAGGCAATGTTATGGCACTCCTTTGGCATGGCATTTACACACCAAATACCCAATGGTATGGCTGTGAGGTATGGTGGCATGAGTACCCTTTTTCTATGCCAAAAAGAAATGGCATTTTACTGCTTCTTTTTGGCCCTGAAAAATGCAGGATCAGGACTGCAGCATGTGGCTGCTGCAGCTCCGATTTGGTGTTCAAAGGGGCAGCAACTCTATTCCTCCTTCCCACTGCAATCCAGGGAGGCTGTCTTGGTTCTAAACCAGGTTCTTGTGTCAGTAATGGAATGGATAAGAGTGAACCAACTGAAGCTCACTCCAGATAAAACAGGTGCTCCCAATTGTAAAACAGATTAAGGAATAGGAATTCAGCCTGTGCTGGAAAAGCAATTTAGCTTGTTTCCACTGGAGATGCAATGAGTCTGGAGGCCCAGGCTTTTATTTAGCGTGCTAACTACCTCCATTACTGCAAATACCTAATCTGGCCATAGGGGCACATGCTTTAGTTACAACCCATTTAGATTCCTGTAATGCACTCTACATGGGGCTGATTAAGAAGAGTATTTAGAAACTTTAGCTGATGCAGAGAGCTGCAGCCAGAGTGTTAACTGAGGCAGGGTTCAGGGACCATCTACCCTACTACAATAGCTTCATTAGTTGCCAGTCTATTTCCAGGCATAATTCAGGTGCTGGTTATGACCTATAAAACCCTTTATGGATGAGGTCCATACTGTCTGACAGACCATATCTCCCAGTAGAAGCTTGCCTGGGCCCTGAGATCCTCAGGAGAGGCTCATCACTCAATCCCAGAAGCACAGCTGATACGGGTACAAGACAGGGCTTTCTAAGTGGCTGCCCCTGGGCTCTGAAACTCCCTTCTCAGGAGGCCAGTATGGCTCCCTCTTTGCTGTCTTGCCATTGGCAGACAAGGAAAGCTTTTAGAAGTATTTTAGGAAAGGTCTTTTAAAGAGTGCCTTGTCTTTACTGAACCATGTTTTATTGCCCTTTTCCCTTTTTAAAAATATTTCAAATTGTTTTAATAGTGTGAATATTTAACCCTGTTTTAAAGTTGACTTTTGCATGTTTTAGTTATATTGTATATATTGTTTTAAATTGTATGGTTTCAAATTGTAGGCTGCTTTGAGCCCCAATTTTGAAGGGAAAGGCAGGGGAGAGGAAGAGGAGGAGGAGCGTGGGTAACAATAGCATCTTGTGGTAGCTTACCAGCCAAAGGTCTTAGCAAGGAAGAGAACTCATGCAGTAACACCTTCTGGTGTTGATGCCTGAGAAAGGACCAGAAGCCCTGTGATGCTGTGTTTCCATAGTCCCAGCCAGACAGTGAAGACGGACTGAATGGATACCATGATTCATCATGTTAAGTCCTGCTGAGCTCTTGGTACTCTGCCATTTGAAAAAGTATTAAAATATGTAACATCTTTTCACAGGAAAGTGGTTCATGTTCAAACTTAATATTTAATCAGCACAAGTTTGTGTGCATTCTTTTTTGTAATGTTTGGTCTGAAAAGCATTTAATAGTTCAGAAGACCAAGCTACTATTCACCTTTCCACCCTCTTTTGCTGTCTCCCAGTACTTCACATAAGACTGTAAATATGTTGTTGTTTTGCAACAGCTCTTTAGGTCCTGTGAGCTTGAAGGTTAATGTGGTGTGATTTAAAAACTGCAGAGCAAATAGCATTCTTAAGGGAAGCTTGACAAGCTTTACACATTATAATTTGATTCTTGGCATAGCTTATTCCTCTGCGTTTTAATCTGTCTGCAGAGAAGAGCTACACGGCCATGACCCTGGCTGGCTAATTTTCATTTTGCATTTCTTATCTGAACAGCCGAGTTGGAGGTTTAGAGCTGATGTAAGATTAACAGTATATAAACACTTTTATAGACCATTCTGCAGCCATTTTCAAGCTGTGATTTGTAACACTTCAGACTTGATGACAGGACAAAACCCCTAGTCTTTTCCATTATTGGAAGCCCTGTATTAATGTTGTTTAGAAAAATCTAGTAGACTGGTGATGTACTTGCAAGAGACAAAATAACTGCCCAGTAAGAATTCCAGTTCAGCATCAGACGTTTCCAGCCTTTTTCAGTTGAAAAGTTTTCCAAATTCTGTTGTATTCATTGAAGTTTGGCTTGAAGGCTCTTTAGAGATATTGAAGGCAGCTGCTTGGGAGAGTCATCAAATCGTAGTTTGGTTTAATTATGTGGAATTTAATAACAGGCATTGTGATTACACCAGACAGTAAAGCATTTGTACTGTTCATTGTTTTCAATGGGAGTGGAGTAGAGTCCTGTACATATCTACACAGAACCTCCATTCAGTTTAATTGGACCCAGGTTACTGTTAATAGTATTAAAACCCATCTTTAATTCTCCCATTGAAAGCAATGGAGCATAAAGGAACCTAATTTTGGTAAACTGCACCCGAGGTTTGAATGGAGAATCCACCAGAAATGCATAAAATGTTTCTGTTTTTAAGGTTACAGTTTTAACTGTTCTTCAAATAAAATTAAACTGAATCAGGACTCAGTTTCAAGTCTAGTGGGTTCTCACAATGTGTGGATTTCCCATCGACAAATTCAAGGATCATGCCCAATATTATTCAGTAGTGGCAACTTGAACACCTACATGCAGCATTCATGTCACCACCATTGGATAATATGGGGCAAAACTGTTCACTTTTTTGGGCATCCGTGGTGGAGGGAGCAGAAGTGAACCCCTGCTGATACAGAGGGCCCACTGTATGTGTGTTTGGAATTGGTGACTTCTGTGTCTTGGAGTGTCAGTTGCAGTGAGATTGCAATTAGTCAGTTGTAATGTGCTGTACTTTCATTTTGTCTGCAATTAAGAGCATACCTTTAGTTGTTGTGATGGCAGGCATCACAAGAATATAAAGTGTTGCAATGGCTGGCATGAAGAACATATCTGTATAAATACAGAAGGCTGTTCTCAGCTTAACAAAGAAACACAAACCAGGATGTAGTTGAGCAGACTTGATTCAGGAGGTTTAGTGTGATGTAGCCCCTCCTGCAGCCTTTCCAGTGAGTAATTATTTGCCATTTGCTTTGGGTCGAAATGCAAAATACTACACTAGGAGGCACTCTTGCAGAGAGGACAACCCTTGACTTCCAGTCCTGACCCCAGACCATACTGCCAGGGATCCTGCAAGGGTGCTATGTGTGTCTGTGCAAGTGTTGTGCTCCCAGCTCGCCATGTCCTTGCACTATGCATGCCTCACTCATTTATTATGTAGCATTTTGCTACTATCTGATAGTTATTAGTTGGAATGCAGTATGGGACTTGAATCTATGAAAATGGACCTGTGTCTTCAGAAAATGTGGATGCAGTTTTACAGCATCCACATTCAGCAAAAGGCTGCTGTAATGTTACTACATTGGAGAGCCAACCATTGCACATCTGGACCAATCCACATAGGTCTGATGCACATCCATAAAATGGCTAGGTACTACTGATACGCATCTGTAGAGCCCAATGTGCATTGGGACACCAGCTAGGGAGTGCTAATGTCCATTGATAGAGTCTGGTGCACTTTGGGACACTTTTGCTGGTGGCCTGATGCACATCTTTGCTATTCACTACGATAGTCCTGTAGTGTGTTTGCTGTGTAGCTATATATGTGTAAAGTTATGCAATGTGGACCATGTTCGCCCATATTTATAGGTTTTAGCCACTGATTGGAAAACATGTGCTAGTTTTCCTCCACACACACACTTGAAACCCTCATGTCCCATTGTGTCCTTACCAGTTTTTAAAAAACATTACCCATACAGTCCCAAGCCTGACTTTGCAGTCATGAGGGTTAGTCACTTTTCTTTTTGAACAAAGTTCTGAAAGCAGAGGTTCATTTCAATATTCATTTCTCTACACATTACATGTCTGTGCTTTTGCTATAATATATGCACAAACCCACAGAATAGACAAAACCTTGTGCTGATCTACAGGTATAGGACTCCCTCTTTACAACATTATTTCTTATTTGCACACAAAACAAGTAGGTTAATTAATCAGGATTTTATCTCCTTCCAGATGTGATAGCTAAGAATATGATAGGATTGTCAGTGAAAGTGGCTCCATATAATGTTGGTCTCACCCTATTGGTCTCGCCCAGCATCTCAAGAATTATGGTGGATAATAGATGTTCCACGGAATAGCTTCCCACATACAACTTTATACTTATATCCTCTGTAAACTGTCAGGGTCAACAAGAAGGGGCAGTTGTATGTTGCACTCCCATAGTAATGGTACCTGTCAAAAGCACTTTCATACTGTGCATAATCTCTTCAAAAGACATTTGATTTTATCCACAGCGACAGGCAAGATAAAAATCCAGATGGCCATCCAGTTCATAGGGCTAGGCAGAGAATGGAATCAGTTAACTGTTTCGCTCCACACAGCTGCCAAAAGGTGAATGTGTCCGTGCAGTGAAAATAACAGTATTTATTGGTTGTTTCTCTTTCCTAAAGGTGACATGCCTTTGCAAGTAAAAAAAGTCGGGTGAAGCTAAACCCCTTTGTAACTGCTGAGGATCAGATCCAAATTCATTAATTTAATCTTGGCATCCCTTTGGTGACTGCCATAAGTTATCATCTCATTAAATTACAGGACAGATCATTCGTCATGCCAACAGTGTGAGAACAGAATTGATTTCCAGACAGCTTTTGTGTTAGCTCACTGCCACCACACAGCTTTTATGGTGTCAGCCTTAAAGACCACATAAGTTATGAAAGCAGAACGGAACTGTGTTTTATAGATTTTTATTCTGACCTTTCTTGGCACACTGTGCTAGAATGTCTCAAAAGATGGTGGGCACTATGTTATTAACCTGAAATACTAGGGCAGGAACAGATGCTGTTGATCTTTCAGTTGACAAAAATGAGTGCACCCAAACCCTAAACATTTCTGCAGGCATAACATAGTACTAACTTGCTGGCATGGTGAGTTTTACAATTGGTATTGCCAGTCAGCCTGAAGTAAATTGTTGTCATTTAAGTAAAAGGCAGTTTTAATGAGGCATAAATGTGTCTTAGTTCAAGATCATCTCAGAAGACCGCTACAAAATTAATAAAGGCTCCTGTGTCTTTTCCTAGTTATGCACATGACCATAGTACTTAACTATGAAGAGGTTTAATCAGGCAAACGGGAAGTCAATGTCATTTAAAATATTTGAAATGAACAAGATGAGTTGTACGTTGTTAGCAGGGCAAACCTAAATCTGTAGTTTTTCATTGGACTTCACTGATTGCCCAGGTTGTAAAAACATACCATTCCTCTGTAGATATAATTGCTAAATTGTGTGCCTGGAGAATTTCAAGGGTAATGCAGATGTGGTAGTGGAATAATATGAACTGAATTATCATTTTTGTTTTGCTTTGCTATTTTAAGCAACCTATATACACCATCACCCCCATGTGAAAAGCAATGCTGAATGTTTTGGTGAGGGAATAATTTTTTTCTTGCCTCCAGCTTCCAAGCTGCTTTATCGGAATTCCCATAATCATTCAAGTTATTCATTGGTTTCATTCTGCAGAAAGTGCCTTTTTAAAAGATTGGCATCTGGCAATAACATTTCCCCTCCTCCTCTCCTGTACAATGCCTCAGTTATTGCTTACAGGCACGGTGACATGGCATCTGCTGTTTCTCTTACCATCACAAGAAACTAGATGCATTTGAAAGTCTGAGGTATCCAGAAGGCATGAAGGTTAACAGCAATAGCTCAATTTGTGTCACTTCTATTAAATGTCACCATTTACACAGATTGACAACGTCTGAAACGAGCAAGCACAGCAGTTGCGATGAAATCTTTTGGTTTTGTGTTGCATTGCGTTCTGCACACGCTCGTATCAAGCAAGGCACCGAACACAAAAGACACAATTTAAATTTCTTATTGAGGCTTGCAGTGATGTCATACCAGATTCAGGAGGCCTGTTTGCTTGCTGCAGTTGCAAGACCACTACTTTTGCTATGCTAATTTCAGAAATCATCATGAACCGGAACTGGATACCTCTATTCTGAAATATAAAGGGCATCTATTTTTTTTCCCCGCTTTGGACTAGCAATTGATCTGATAGAGACCCCCCCTTCCAAAAAATAACAAGTCCAGTCCCATGAATTATTTGAAAATGAGATAAGTAAAGATAGTTTTAATAAGAAAGGTGTCCATGTTACAAAGCAGACAGGTTTATAGAGATAATTAGCCTGTTACAAGTATGAATTGCCTCCAGGTAACCATGCAATAAAACCTTTCTAAACTGGAAAGAGTTGTTGCTAGTTATTTGTTGCACAGAGCTAACTAGAATCATGTGAGGTCCTTTTATTTCTAGTGTGTGTCTGTGATACTGCACCACTGAACTGGAAGTGTCTTAGCAGTGTCCTGAATAATCCCATGTGACACATAGCAAAGTCTTGCAGTACATTGTGCATTTTGCCGTGTACAGACTCTGGGGCCTTCGTTTGACCTGACTATCATTTCCATTTGCCATACAGATTTGCCAGGGGCCACTTTTGCACACTAGGTCATCAACTGCTAGGAATCAGAATTCCTGAATAGAGTACATTCTGGTTGGTGGAGAAAGTCTGGGGAAAAAAATCCAATCCTAAGAATGGATTTCCTAAGAAAAGGGAGAAGATATTTGAAAGGCCCCAAAGAAGGACCTTGAAATAGCCACTAGTCAAGCCAGAAATGGTCAGTGCGTATAAAGAGGATATGGATTCTGTTGCCAAACCAGTGTCTTCCACAAATATTTAACCTCCAGGTCCCTGGGACACTTAACTAGCTCATAGTTTCCTTGTCTTAGAGTCTGTTTTTCCAAGATCTAAATGTCAGACAACATCCTCTCCAGCATAGGGAGTAATTTGAGCGTCACTGTGGTTAATGAAATTGCACTCTTATTTCAATGTGGTTTTCCTAACTGCAGAACAGGAAGGAAACACAAGCTTCATCAGCATTGTAGTTAGCAGTGTTTTGGTAAATGCCATATCATACGTTCTGCTATAACCTGTGTTTTTACAAAGTGAATTGGCAATAATGTGATTGATTAACTAATTGAGGAACAATTCACAGAACATGGACTTTTTACTATAGCATGATTCCCATCTTGCACATTCAGAATTGGCATCTCTCCACATCTCAGCTATTAAGAGGCAACCCACTTCCCCTCATCTTTGTTGTTTGGTTTGTCAGACACGTGGGTTTGAGAAGTTCAGAAGTGTTTGTAACTTTAGCTGTGTGGAGGAGGATAAGACAAGCAGAGAGAGATTTGAAGGCCAAAAGCCAGTCTACTTCTCACCTCTCAACTGCTCCAGCATCAACTCAAACACCAACAATTTCCAAGAAGGAAGAGTTGTGTGAGCTAATTGCCTCTCTGCACACACCCCATCTCCTCTCCATTTCAGCTCATTGTCTCCTAACAAAACCTGCTCCTCTTCCCCTCTCCACTCCAGTTGCCAACAACCACCACACATGTTTTGTCAAGAATATCCATCTGAAAGGTTGCCTCCTCTTCTTTTGTCTCCTACCCTTTTCTCCCACTAATGTGCTCCTCCTAAACATTGATTCATGCAATGCAGAGAGGTGTATCTTTACTACTGTTGATACTCTCAAGATCCTATGCCTAGGAAGTGTTGTGTGCCATGCAACAACAGCAGAGAAAGAGAAGGTAGTGGCAGCAGCAAACAAATATGCTACAGATAGGGAAGTTCCTGAGAGTCAGCCAATTTTATTTTATTTTCAGCAGATTAAATTTTGTGGTAAGTTAAATAAATAGCTTAGATACAGGTAATATTTTTGAGATCTGCATCTAACTCTATTTTTCCAATGAGTCCTGTTATTTTTAGAGCACAAGTTACAATAATGCAGATTTTTAAAAAGTAATTTAACTCTTGCATTATACCAGAACTTACTGTATTGGCTATTTTTGCTCATTGCATATTATTTTCCTTCCTCCCACCCCCACTGCCCACACAAACATACACACAAATAAGTTTTCTGTTTTACCGAACTTCATGTCTGATGTGTGCCTCTTCCATTAAAGGATGGCCAGTCCCGAACAGTGAGGCAGTTCCAGTTCACTGACTGGCCTGAACAAGGAGTGCCAAAGTCGGGAGAAGGGTTCATTGATTTCATAGGCCAAGTTCATAAAACAAAGGAGCAATTTGGACAAGATGGGCCAATCTCAGTTCACTGTAGGTAAGTAAAAGAAACTCAGGTGCCACTGACTTTGTTTTTGTCTTTGATTCCAAACCTAAATAATAACTTTTGAATACAATAGTCGATAAAGGAATTACGTAGATAGGAATTGAGAGAAAAATAATATAGTGAAAGAGCGAAATAAATGAAAAGTTTTGGCAGCTAAGTCCTGTGAGGAACAGTTAAAGATATTTGACCTAGAGAAGGGAAGATTAAGGGGAGACAGTTGCGTGCAAGTTCTTCTCTGTTTCTCAGAAGATAGGACTAGAACTGGTGGGTCAAAATTGGAAACTGGGGAACAGATTTTGTCTAAACATCAGGGTAAATGGACTAACTGTAGGAGCTGTTTGTGGGACTGTTTGTTTTCAGGACTGGTAGGTTCTCTTTTGAAGGAGACATTTTAACTGAGGCTGAACTTTATTCCATCCCTCAGGAATGTTGTACTTTCATCCTGTACTGCAAGTCCTTCACTGAATGGGGGTTGGA
Source organism: Sceloporus undulatus (assembly GCF_019175285.1). Lineage (NCBI taxonomy): Eukaryota > Metazoa > Chordata > Lepidosauria > Squamata > Phrynosomatidae > Sceloporus > Sceloporus undulatus. Next base: position 238,872,943 of record NC_056523.1, read on the forward strand.
CTAAGTGATCACCAACACACTTTCCAACTTCCATTTAGATCTCTCAGAATTTTAGTAATTCAGCATTTGTTGGATAATACCTGGATGAGAGAAAGAGGAAATTTAAGAAAATGTTTTTCACTTTTATTTGCTATACAGATAAATTCTCTAGCAGAGAGCTAAAATCATCTTCTATTTTCTCTTATTTAATACATTGCTTTCTAAATTCCATTATGGATTACAAAACTAATTTCACAAAAGTGTGCTCTGTATAATGCATGGAATTGTGTTTTTTTACATAATTTAAAAAAAAAACACTTCCTACAGCTGTTGGGATCTTTCCTATACACAGAATCACACCACTGCCCCCAATCCAAATCACTACTGTGGTGTTCAGACTTCATGGAAAGCTGTGCTTAGTCAAAACTAGAAGCTAAAACCTTGCAAGCCATATCAGTTCCAGTAGAAGAACCTGGCGAGGAATCACTATGCAATTGATCAGCTGTTTTAGTATGGCCTGAGGAATTAATATACTCCCCTTAAATGTGAATTAGGCAAGGAGCTTATTTGTATTACCTTCTTTCAGAAGCATGTGACGCAGAGATCAGCAGTATGCAAAGGATGATGTGTCACTGAATACAGAACATGCTCCACTCCATCCCATTTTGGCTGCATTACTGATAGTGACAGCACTTTAGAGTTCAAAACATGGTTCAGAACCATAACAGGGCAGGTCGAGTTATCTGGTGGCATAAATTTGCAGAGTTATGAACAGAAGAGAGAATTTTAAATGAGATGGCAAGTGGCATTTACAAGGATATAAGGCCACCACCGTTTTCTTCTGTTCCTTTCCCTAATTTACACACAGCTTTCAATCTTAAGCAACAGAGCAGGGTGTCCAAAGGGTGTACTAAGGGCACCAACATCAGGCCCTCTTAGGATCTAACACTCCATTTTTGTAGCGGAAAGGAAAGACTGCTCAAAATAGTCCTTGCAACATCTAGGAATATGAGGGGAGCAGTTTTGCTATGTTTTTGTCCACTCCCAAGCTGTGTTGCTTGCCGGGTTGGCCAAAATAAATAAATCCATAGTTTTCTTCAGATTTTACCCAAGCATCACATTTGTTGTTTAATTTGCTTTAGATTCTTGTTGTCTATAGTATTCATTATTGTCTGTCCCATTATGTCCTTCAGAAATCACAAACTTCTCATTTTTCTCCTGTCCCTTTTCCCCCCCTATCCTTTTTTATTATTATTTTAAAGTGTTGTCCATTGTTCTCTTAGCAAAATGATTAGCTTAAATCTATCCACATTTGAAGGAAAAGTGTTTTAGTTTTCCAGATTATTTTGTGGTTGGAAAGAAATATAACAAAGCAACCCTTCCTGCTGTGGAAACAGACATTTTAATGTATGCCAAGTTCTTTCTAAAGTTGAAAGTACAACTATTTGTGTTTACAACTACAAAGGGGGGAGAATTCAGCATCTTTAGCGCTATATATCTCACTAGTTGGAGTTTGGGAAAGGCCAAAACAGTTAAACTCTTGAAATGGTAGAACTGAGGAAAACAACATCCTGCATGTCCGGATTATTATTTTTTAATTGCAGTCTAAATCACTCCTATTATTTAGTGGTGCAAACCAGGTCATGATCCTGTTCTGACAGGATGGAGGGAATGTTTTTTCTATGGCATAGATTTGTGGTTAGCAACTAATAATGCTCTTCTTTGAGAAGAAATAAGAGAAAGTACATTCATCATATTGTTCCATTTTTATATAGCTATACTTGCATGATCTGTCATTTTAATGAGGAAAAAATGTTGTTTCCCAATCTTGTATGTCATTATATAGACTGTAGTCAAAAGTTTTTTTTAAGCTACATTAGATATAGGCATTTTTAATATTGCTTGTGATAAAGCATTACCAACATAGGGCATACTCTATTGACAGATCAGCAGTCAACCAAATAATTTGCCAAATGATTTGCTTTCCTTCCTCCTGTCCTTTTTTAAAAGAAATTATTTTAACTTTTTTTTTAAAAAAAATAATAACTCTCCTAAAGGAAAGAAAAACAAAAATATCAACAATTATAATAGTTACATAAGGCACAAACTTTGTTTTTCATGTTAGGCCTTGAAAGAAGAAAGAGAAAGGAGTACAAAATTGGAATATATCTAGTTTGTAGTAGAAGTGAAGCCTTTATGAATACATGCATTTCCCCCCTATATTAATCCAATCTGTGTGCAATAAGCATTTTCATATGTAAAAATATTTCAGTGTACAAAACATCAGTATATGAGACAACTTAAGTGACTGACAGTGAGGAAGAGACCAAAGAATTAATGATGCAGTTAATAAACAAACCATTATGTAGTACAGCTATCAGATGTTTGCAGCATTCCTGTTGAAACATAGGGCCTGAGCAGACTGAGCCCATGCTATCCTGGCCTTGGTGCTCACCGACATCAGTCCCTGCGTCAGCATGGGGATGGAAGGAGGGTGTTTACACACCTGTGCCTGCACTGACTCAGGACCTAGGACCTGCACACTGTTCCTTACCTTTCCGGTGGTAGATCCAACTGAGATGCCCCCCAGTCACCTCATTTGATGTGGAAACAGGATGCCTGGCTGCAATCATGTGGCCAGGCACCCCATTTTCATGTCAGATGGGGAGACCGGGGGGCAGGGGGTTCTTAATTGAATGTTCTGTGAGAAAGGTAAGGAATGTGGGGCCAGGGGCTGTCTGAACAGTCTGGTTTTGTCATGGAGTTTCTTAGAAACTGTGGAAAACCAGGAATATTTTACCCCAGGGTAAAGGCTCTTTGGACCTGATCCTGCCATGGGGATTTGGCATGCATCATCTAAACTAGATGACACAAGGCCAGAGAGAAACTGAGTGGCCCATGCAGACAACCTCTTAGTCAGTTTATCTGTGAGAACCAGACACCCACCTCTTTTCAACCAACCATGGATGGATAAAGCAGTCATGGGTTTTTTTTTTTTTGTGCTGTACCAATTCTGAACTAACTGCTAAACAAATGTAAGTAAATCCTTATGATTTTGGACCTTTATTGCTTTGTTTTTGTTCAAAAACAGAACATTAAACCCGTTTCCAGAGATGCTGTAATGATTTGGTTTGAAATTTACTTACTGTAGTAAAAATTCTTACCCCAAAATA